>NC_068428.1:14776801-15095801 GCF_023373465.1 Oncorhynchus keta
AACCGATACATTTAGTGGTGGTAACATGTTTTATGAGCTTAAATCAAAGATCACAGAAATGTTCCATACGCACAAAAAGCTTATCGCTAATTTTTAAACAAATTTGTTTACATCCTTGTTACTGAGCATGTTCTTTGCCAAGATAATCCACCCTCCTGAAATGTGTGGCATATCAATCTGATTAAACAGTATGATCTAGAACAACATACAAGACAGCATGTTTCAGTTCCCGCCGATATCCAGCAACTTGGCACAGCCATCGAGGAGGAGTGGGACAACATTCCGCAGGCTACAATCAACAGCCTGATCAACTCTATGTGAAGGAGATGTGTCGCGCTGCATAAGACCAAATGTTGGTCACACCAGATACTGAAGGTTTTCTGATCCATGCCCATTTGTTTTTTTTTTAAATGGTATCTGTGACCAGACGCATATCTGTATTCCCAGTCATGTGAAATCCATAGATTAGGGCCGAATGGATATTTCAACTGAGTGATTTCCTTATATGAACTAACTCAGTAAAGTCTTTGAAATTGTTGCATGTTGAATTTATATATTTTTGTACATTGTAACTTCTCAAAGTACTCCTATACTGCGGTCACTTGCCCTTCTCTGTAATTTTCCAAGTGTTAACGACGGTGATGTAGAGGTGGAGAATCAACTCAATGGTGTCAACTCCCATTTCTGAGTGTCAAGATTTGATTCCGCTAGGATTCGATTCCTAAGATTCAGTATTTTTGTAATGGAGACATTAGTTGCCATAATTCGGAGAACAAACTCGCTTTCATAGCAAGCTACCGAAGCACAGAGCGAAAGGGGAGGGACACAGTTTAGGCAGGTCAGCCACCAAGCAAACTGAGTAAGAATCTGTAGGCAATCAAAAGCTGCATCTTCATACTCCCATTCTTCTCTGCAGATCCTCTCAAGCTCTGTCAGGTTGGATGGGGAACGTCCCTGTACAGCTATTTTCATAACTCTCCAGAGATGTTCGATCGGGTTCAAGTCTGGGCCGCTCATTCAGAGACTTGTCCCGAAGCCACTCCTGTGTTGTCTTAGCTGTATACTTAGGGTCGTTGTCCTGTTTGGAAGGGGAACTGTCGCCCCAGTCTGAAGTCCTGATCGCTCTGGGTTTTCATCAAGGGTCTTTCTGTACTTTGCTCCGGCAGCTTTCCCTCGATCCTGACTAGTCTCCTAAGTCCCTGCCGCCGAAAATATCCCACAGCATGCTGCTGCCACCACGATGCTTCACCATAGGGATGGTGCCAGGTTTCCTCCAGACGTGACACTTGGCATTCAGGCCAAAAAGTTCAATCTTGGTTTCATCAGACCAGAGAATCTTGTTTCTTATGGTCAGAGTCTTTAGGTGCCTGATTGGTGGAGTGCTACAGAGATGGGAGAATCTTACAGAAGTACAACCATCTCCACAGAGGAACTCTGGAGCTCTGTCAGAGTGACCATCAAGTTCTTGGTCATCTCTCTGACCAGGGACCTTCTCCGCCAACAGCTCAGTTTGGCCCGGCGGCCAGCTGTAGGAAGAGTCTTGGTGGTTCCAAACTTCCTCCATATTAGAATGGAGGCCTTCAATGCTGCAGACATTTCATGAGTACCTATCCCCTGATCTGTGCCGACACAATCCTGTCTTGGAGTACTACGGACAATTCCTTCGACCTCATGACTTGGTTTTTGCTCCGACACACACTGTCAACTGTGGGCCCTTACATAGACAGGTGTGTGCTTTTCCAAATCATGTCAAATCAATTGAATTTACCACAGGTGGACTCCAATCAAGTTGTAGAAACATCTCAAGGATGATCAATGGAAACAGGAATCACCTAAGCTCAATTGAGTCTCATAGCAAAGGGTCTGAATACTTATGTAAATAAGGTATTTCATTCGTATTTTTGTTGTTGATAAAAACATTTAAAAACCTGTTTTTGCTTTGTCATTATGGGGTATTGTGCGTAGATTAATGAGCGGAAAAGGGTATTTAATTCATTTTAGAAGACTAAATTAATTGAATGTGCAAACAATTTTGGTTGGGGGAATTGTGTAGAGCTTTGAAGTCAACTGAATCAAAAGCCTTGTGTTGGATTGTAAAGGTAATCTTTGAAAAATTCTTGATATGAAACTGAAGCAACAGAGTTTTTGTTCTAGAGGCGTGTAACTTTTATTTGTTGAGCCATTCCATAGGAGCCTAAACCATTGTGACAATCACTGTGGAAAAACAGTGGCCATGGCAGGATGTCAGGAACACAGGACTCTAAAAGCGGGATGTTCCCATAACCCTTCCGAATGGTTAAGCAATCACTCTCACAGTGCACACCCAGAATTTGGAGACTGAGCGTCATGGAGAGGGGTCTGTTGCAACAATGTTCAAACAGGAATAAAACCCCACCTCACCTTTGTCCAATCACAATCTGAGATACTTACCTGTAGCGACAGAACAAGGTTGACATTTCAGAGCGCTGGCATTTCTTCCTCTTTTGTAACAATTAAGAATTGGCATATCAGTTGTTCTAACAGCTGTCAGTGGTGCCAATTTACAGAAGTTTATATATACTTTAAAAATATATATATTGAGAAAGTCAAGTTGAAACCTTTTCAACATGGTTCTTTTGAGTACACAGAGCCAAGCTGAATGCTACATTTAGCTTAGATTCAGTCCAACCCCCATGGAAACTAGATAAGAGGAAACAAGTGTTTAGGCATCCTTAGGTACTGAACCAAGGAAAGGGGACATGTGTCACCTGACCTCATACTATCTTGTTGTTACTCTAAAGAGATAACATGAGCGGTTGCCTGAAGTAGGCTAATGAGTACCCTAATGCTGCAGCTTTTCCCACTCGCTCTCCCATACACCAGAGATGTTTCTCAACCAAATCTTTCGCCTTCAGTCTCCTAAACCACTGAAGCTAATGGAACATGAACCATGGATTAACCCTAAACCGAAGTCTAGGCAAAATCCTTTACAGCATGATTCCAGTTCAACTTTCCATGAACCACAAACGTAGTGCTGCATGTGCTCAGAGACGTGTCCAAGAAAGGAATCTCAAGGCTGCATAAGAATAGGCCAGGGGGTATATAATAGCACTGCAGTGCTCAACAAGCACAACACCAGATAGCCTGCTTGAGAAGTCCTACCCCTACATTTTATCAGGCATGGCCCAAAAGTATCAGAAACAAACACCAGGATAGGTTGCACTGTAATTTCCCATCGAAAGGTTTAACATCAATAAGAGTACCATAGCTCTTGAACTTCTAGTAAAATATATTACCCTTCTACCAATAGGCTAATGCAAAACATTTTGGACAGTCGTTTACCAAGCTGCAAAAACTCAAGTAACGAGCAAATCTACTGAACTCTGTGACAGGGCACCATCATGCAGCTTCACACAATAACTCACTGTTCCATGTACTGTCATGCTAGCCACTGTCTAATTAGGAGATAATCAACCCCCCAAATGTCTCATTAGGACATCTGACAAGCCATAATGAGGCACTGTATTCACTTTCATCCTCTCAACAAGTGAACTTGCAAGTGATTTGCAGGCAGAACTATTGATGAGTAATGAAGCATTACTTAGTAATGAAGGGGTTGATGATAAATACCTCAGATGTACAGTACCAGTCAAAAGTTTGGACACCTACTCATTCAATGGGTTTCTTTATTTTTACTGTTTTCTATAATGTAGAATAATACTGAAGACATCAAAACTATGAAATAATATATGGAGTCATGTATTAACCCAAAATGTTTTAAAACAAGTCAACATATATGTTATATTTGAGATTCTTCAGAATAGCAACCCTTTGCCTGATGACAGCGTTGCACACTCTTGGCATTCTCCCAACCAGCTTCATGAGGAATGCTTTTCCAACAGTCTTGACGGAGTTCCCACATATGCTGAGCACTGGTTGGCTGCTTTTCCTTTACTCTGTGGTCCGACTCATCCCAAACCATCTCAATTGGGTTGAGGTCGGGTGATTGAGAGGCCAGGTCATCTGATGCAACACTCAATCACTCACCTTCTTGGTCAAATAGCCCTTATTTTTCACCGCCGATACAGATTATTGGAGGACCAAAAAGGTCGATACCGATTAAAATCTGACAATTTTTTGTTGTTGTTGTTTTGTTTGTAATAATGACAATTACAACAATACTGAATGAACACTTATTTGAACTTAATATAATACATCAATAAAATCAATTTAGCCTCAAGTAAATAATGAAACATGCTCAATTTGGTTTAAATAATGCAAAAACAAAGTGTTGGAGAAGAAAATAAAAGTGCAATATGTGCTATGTAAGAAAGCTAACGTTTCAGTTCTTTGCTCAGAACATGAGAACATATGAAAGCTGGTGGTTCCATTTACCATGAGTCTTAAATATTCCCAGGTAAGAAGTTTTAAGTTGTAGTTATTATAGGACTATTTCCCTCTATACCATTTGTATTTCATTAACCTTTGACTATTAGATGTTCTTATAGGCACTTTTGTATTGCCAGTGTAACAGCATAGCTTCCGTCCTTCCCCTCGCTCCTCCCTGGGCTCGAACCAGCAACACAACGACAACAGCCACCATCGAAGCAGCGTTACCCATGCAGAGCAAGGGGAACAACTACTAGAAGGCTCAGAGCGAGTGACGTTTGAAATGCTATTAGCACGCGCTAACTAGGTAGCCATTTCACTTCAGTTACACCAGCATATCTCAGGAGTTGATAGGCTTGAAGTCATAAACAGTGCAATGCTTGACACACAACGAAGAGCTGCTGGCAAAACGCACGAAAGTGCTGTTTGAATTAATGTTTACGTGCCTGCTTCTGCCTACCACCTCAGTCAGATACTTGTATGCTCAGTCAGATTATATGCAACGCAGGACACGCTAGATAATATCTAGTAATATCACCAACCATGTGTAGTTAACTAGTGATTATGATTGATTGTTTTTTATAAGATAAGTTTAATGCTAGCTAGCAACTTACCTTGGCTTACTACATTCGCGTAACAGGCAGTCCTTGTGGAGTGCAACGAGAGAGGGGCAGGTCATTATTGCGTCGGACTGGTTAACTGTAAGGTTGCAAGGTTGGATCCCCCGAGCTGACAAGGTGAAAATCTGTCGTTCTGCCCCTGAACGAGGAGGTTAACCCACCGTTCCTAGGCTGTCATTGAAAATAAGAATGTGTTCTTAACCGACTTGCCTAGTTAGTAATAGATAAAAAAGCGGCAAATCAGCACCCAAAAATACCGATTTCCGATTGTTATGCAAACTTGAAATCGGCCCTAATTAAAATCGGCCATTCCGATTAATCGGTCGACCTCTAGTTGGGTCATGGCCCTTTTGAAAAACAAATAATAGCGGGACTAAGTGCAAACCAGATAGGGATGCTGTGGTAGCCGTGCTGGTTAAGTGTGCCTTGAATTCTAAATAAATCAGACAGTGTCACCAGCAAAGAACCCCCACATCATCACACCTCCATGCTTCACAGTGGGAACCACACATGCAGAGATCATCTGTTCACCCACTCTGCGTCTCACAAAGACACCGCGGTTGGAACCAAAAATCTACAATTTGAACTCATCAGACCAAAGGACAGATTTCCACCGGTCTAATGTCCGTCCATTGCTCGTGTTTCTTGGCCCAAGCAAGTCTCTTCTTATTGGTGTCCTTTAGTAGTGGTTTCTTTGCAGCAATTTGACTATTAAAACCTCTTTGGGCTATGGGGAAGTATTTTCACATCCAGATGAAAAGAGTTCCCAAAGTAAACTACCTGTTACTCAGGCCCAGAAGCTAGGATATGCATATAATTGGTTTCTTAAACTGTTAAAATAATGTCTCTGTATAACAAAACTGAAATGACAGGCGAAACCCCAAACCCCCCCCGTCCCGTCACTTTTATTATAAGGCGATGCATTTGTATGCGGGGCACTGTCCTCAGATAATCGCATGGTAAGCTTACGCCGTAAAGCCGTTTTGAAATCTGACACAGCGTCTGGATTAACAAGAAGTTAAGCTTTATTTTGATGTATTACACTTATATTTATGAAAGTTAAATATTTACAAAACTGTAGTTTGAATCTCGCCCTCTGCAATTTTACCGGATGTTGTCGAGCGACACGCCTAGCCGTAACAGGTTTTAAGGCCTAATTCACACGGTCTCCTCTGAACAGTTAACATTGAGATGTGTCTGTTACTTGAACTCTGAAGCATTTATTGAGTCTGTAAACTGAGGTGCAGTTATTCTAATGAATTTGTCCTCTGCAGCAGAGGTAACTCTGGGTCTTCCTTTCCTGTGGCGGTCCTTCCTTTCATCATAGCGCTTGATGGATTTTGCGACTGCACTTGAAGAAACTTTCAAAGTTCTTGAAATGTTCCGGAAGGACTGACCTTCACGTCTTAAAGTAATGGACTGTCGTTTCTCTTTGCTTATTTGAGCTGTTCTTGCCATTATATGGACTTGGTATTTTACCAAATCTATCCATCTTCTGTATACCACTCCTACCATGTCACAACACAATGGCTCAAATGCATTAAGGAAAGAAATTCCACAAATGAACTTTTAACAAGGCACACCTGTTAATTGAAATGCTTTCCAGGTGACTACCTCATGAAGTTGGTTGAGAGAATATTTTGATTTAACACATTTTTGGTTACTACATGATTCCATGTGTTACTTCATAGTATTGATGTCTCCACTACTATTCTCTAATGTAGAAAATAGTAAAAATAAAGAAAAACCCTGGAATGACTAGTACTGTATATCATTACGATGCTGGGCCAATTGTGCACCGCTCTATGGGACTCTCAATCATGTGCAGATGTAATGCAGCCTGGATTCGAACCTGGGACTGCAGTGACACCTCTTGCACTGAAATGCAGTGCTTTAGACCGCTGCGCCACTCAGGAGCCATCAGAAAGATAGCTAATTATTTTGTTTTTCTAAGGACCCTGAAAATGGAGGCAGGAACCTATTCATGTCAGTAAATATATATATATTTTTTTATGATTAAAAAATATATATTATTGGCTAGGTAGCATGCTACAGAAGTTTGTGTACAAGCTAACTCAAATGAGCTGCTAACGTAATGTTAGGTAGCTAGCTAACTTAACATACTGTATAGCCAGTGAATTAAATATCACCAGCTAGCCAACTTCACATTAGCTAGACTAAGTTAGCTAGTGGTTTACAGCCGCAACAGAACAGCTGTTGTTTACAAATACACCAGAAGTTATTTGGGGTTCCAGGGTTCACTTCCGCTCCTGCTGAAAAAGCTGTTAAATGTCTATAGTTACGGTTTGGGTGAGGTTTTAATTACACTTGGCTTTCTTCCAATGCAGCCTGTCCTGCCATTTGGGTGTCTACAAGTGAGGCGTGTCCTTGAGCTCAAGGCAAGCCATCTGTCATTAGTCTACATGGATTTGGTTGGAAGTATCACACAGATGCTACACAGAGAGAGAAATACTGAGCTTTGCAGACTGGTCTCAGACTAGATGTAACATAGGAAATGCCAAGCAACCCAAAGTTTGCGTGTTCGAATCGCATCACGGACAATTTTAGCAACTAATTGATCTTAATTGAAATGAAGAAAAAAAAACAAGCGGACACTAAGCCCTCCATGGAAATGAGTTTGACACCCTGCCCTAACATACATCAAAACCTTTCTGTCCTCGGCACTCCAATGGGTGCATGTTTTGGTTTTTGCCCTAGCACTACACAGCTGATGCAAATAATCGTCAAACTTTGATCATTTGAATCAGATGTGTATTTTTACGGAGGGGGGGTGACGGTGTTTGGTGAACGCTGTCCTGGAGCAAGCTGACGTTAGCCACAACCAATTGTAATTCGTAATATATTACGTAATATACGCTTAGCAAATTCGTAATATATCATGCAAAATGTATGACGGACATCCACACATACCATGTGAAACGTAACATATGTATTCTTACTACGAGTGTCTCGGATTTACGTAAAGAATACGACATGCTCAGACCACGTTCCAGATTTATGATCTTACGTTACAAAACCATCACATTCATTCATTGTAATGACGTGCTTGACTTAAGTGGCCACGCATCCTATACCCACAACTTTAGCAAGATTGTGCCAGATAAGTCCATATAAAAGCAAAGTGTCGCTAGCTAAAATTAGCGTTATCAGCTAGCGGTCTGTTTTGCGCGTGAAATCAAAACATACACTGGCGGTAACTGCACGTGTAATGTCTGCAGGCGTGATTCCATTTGAATGCATTATCAAAGGATTTGAGTTACAGCAAAGAAAGCCAACCGATACGTAAACTAACGTTTATTCATTACGGTAAGCCTATGTCAATGTCAACTTTTTACGAATGCAGGTAACGTTACTAGCAACAATTCTCAATCGCGTAGCGAGCCATCTAATAAATCCTAGACGTAACCAGTGCAGTATTATTGCAGTAGTGTAGTATACCAGTGCAGTAGTGTTGTCTGCGAGCTATAGTATTATTTACCCAAGCAAACAAGTAAACAGTAGTTGGGCACATCCTGAAATGCATAATGATGTCGATAACTATCGTTAGCTAGACAAACTTACAGGAGCTTCTAGCCAACTCAAAGGAGTTCCTCTGAGGTATAAGAAGATGCCTATGAACCTCTGAGGTATAAGAAGAGGTTCCAACAGAAGGTAACCACGTAGAGACCATGGTTATATAAAATGATTGAGGATTAACTAGCTACAACTTGCTTATATAAGGAATTCATGTTTCACAAAGAGTCAGATTTTTCGGGCAAACCAGCTGTCATGTAGTAAAAGATTGGATCCCACTTGAGAACCAGTCATAGGTAACGATAAGTGTTGAACACAAACATGCCATGCCCATTATCTCTTAAACAACGTGGTCAAGGAACAAATGGAGATGCTCCAAAACTGACCAAGGAAATTGAATTCAGCTGCCTGACTTGCTAGCCTACTACGTGAAAAACGTTATTTTTTACAAATGTTAACAAGTACTTATGTTTACCTCACTTTTATCACTGACTACCAATTAGGTTGCACCATGGCTAATCAACTTACCTGATGCAGTTCAGATTAGATAAGAAACACTTTCAGAACGTGGCCTCATAAAAATATGCTCTGGTCAACCTCCTAAATTCTAAAATTGAAATTCCCAGACCAAAAATTAAAATCTGTCTGGGAGAAAAGGCAACTCGTCGATCACACTAGCCACGCCCCGTAAAAAAAAAAACAGGCCTCAAATATCATTGGCTTAGTCATTTTACAAGTATCCTAGAATGCATTGTGATTGGTTCCGCTACCAGTCTGTAAATGTAGTCGTTTTTCTATTGGCGATCTACAATTTGTACGTGTATTAAGAATTTGGCGTGGAAGTGGCTCCCACTACTGAAAATGTATTGTAATTACAATGTTTTTACATTTACTGATTGCAAGAAACATTATGAACACCTGCCCTTTCCATGACATAGTCATAGACTGACCATGTGAATCCAGGTAAAAGCTATGATCCCTTACAGATGTCACCTGTTAAATTCACTTCAAACAGTGTAGATGCGGGGGAGGAGACGGGTTAAAGAAGGATTTTTAAGCCTTGAGACATGGTTTGTGTATGTGTTCCATTGAGGGTGAATGGGCAAAACAAAATATTGAAGTCCATTTGAACGGGGTACGGTAATACATTTACATTTAAGTCATTTAGCAGACGCTCTTATCCAGAGCGACTTACAAAGTGCCCCCCTTTCAGGAAGTGCCCCCTAATAAGTGCCAGGCGCACCAGTTTGAGTGTGTCAAGAATTGCAAATGCTGCTGGGTTTTTCGCACTCAACAGTTTCCTGAAAGAAGGCTCCGCCGCCCAAAGAACATCCAGCCAACTTGAAACAACTTTGGGAAGCATTGGCATCAATATAGACCGCTGTCCCTGTGGAACGCTTGACACCTTGTAGAGTCCATGCCCTGACAAATTGAGGCTGTTCTGAGGGCAAACGGCAGTACTACTCAATATAAGGAAGGTGTTCCTAATGTTTGGTACACTCAGTGTAATGATCCCATGATATTTGGTTGACATGTTGCCTTTCAATTCCTTTTAGCAATTAATGTGAAGCAGAGACAAAACCATATCATTTTGATCTGGACAGACTAAACATTTTTTTTAAATGGAGTGAATTTGTATCAAAGAACAGTGTCGTGTGTTCAACAACCGCAGCATCAGATGACATATCAACAGCTTTACTTGGCAAAAACAAATAAAAGACTGGACCACGCACAACAACCATTAGCAATTTCACTTGCCATCAAATATCCATTACATAGCAGATATTCTGTTGTGGGCACTGGGGATCAATATACCATTTTATGTTTAGGAGGTTGAGTGTGCTTTATTAATGCATCGATTACCTTTTAAATGTTTGTAGTGTAATGAATCAATGGGCTGATGGCCTTGTCTTTGTTTATAACCTTGATGTAGACGTGAGCTAATCAAATTGTATTGGTCACATGCGCCAAAAACAACCGGTGTAGACTTTACAGTGAAATGCTTGTTTATAAGCTTTTCCCAACGACCAGAGTAGAAAAAGAAAATGGTAACACAAGGAATAAAATACACAAGAATGGAGCTATATACAGGGACTACCAGTCCCAGATCAATGTGCAGAGAGAGGTATGAGGTAGATACTGTACAGTATCTACGTGAAGGCAGGGTAAAGAGACTAGGCATCAGGATAGATAATAATAAGAGTAAAATAAAGAACAGAGTAGCAGCAGTATATGAGAGTAAAAGTGTGTGTGTGGTGTCAGTAAGTGCGTGTGAGCATGTATATGGTGTGTATATATATATAGTCTAGTGATTATACTAGACTACTTATATTTACTGCACAGGGAACATTAAAAGGAAAACCACTCTGCCAAAAAATGCATTAGCCCACAATTGATACAGTCCCAAAATATTTTGCATGTCAGCAGTCAACTTTTCAAGATATTGTACTTTCGAGAAGCAAAGTGTCACTGGCCACATCATCATGATGATGCAAAATGCTAATAAAGAACTTTTCAACACCAATACCGATTATTGGAGGACCCCAAAAAAGCCAATACCGATTAAATCGGACAGTTTTTATATATTTGTAATAATGACAATTACAACAATACTGAATAAACAATGAAGACTTATTTTAATGTAATATGATAAAATCAATTTAGTCTCAAATAAATAATGAAACATGTTCAATTTGGTTTAAATAATGCAAAAACAGTGTTGGAGAAGAAAGTTCAAGTGCAATATGTGCCATGTAAAAAAGCTAACGTTTAAGTTCTTTGCTCAGAACATATCGGTTGATTGATGGTGATTCCTTTTAACATGAGTCTTAAATTTTCCCAGTCAAGAAGTTTTAGGTTGTAGTTATTATAGGAATTATAGGATTATTTCTCTCTATACCATTTGTATTTCATATACCTATGACTAATGGATGTTCTTATAGGCACTTTAGTATTGCCAGCCTAATCTCGGGAGTTGATAGGCTTGAAGTCAAACAGCACTGTGCTTCAAACATTGCTAAGAGCTGCTGGCAAACACAGTAAAGTGCTGTTTGAATGCATGCTTACGAGCCTGCTGCTGCCCATCACCGCTCAGTCAGACTGCTCTATCAAATATCAAATCATATACTTAATTATAATATAATAAAACAAGCCTTTGGTCATTAATATGGTGAAATCCGGAAACTATAATTTCGAAAACAAAAAGTTTATTCTTTCAGTGAAATACGGAACCATTCAGTATTTTATCAAACGGGTGGCAACCCTAAGTCTAAATATTGCCGTTGCATTGCACAACCTTTAACGTTATATAATTATGTAAAATTCTGGCAAATTAATTAGTCTTTGTTAGGAAGAAATGGTCTTCACACAGTTCGGAACGAGCCAGGCTGCCCAAACTGCTGCATATACCCTGACTCTGCTTGCACTGAACGCAAGAGAAGTGACACAATTTCCCTAGTTAATATTGCCTTCTAACATGAATTTCTTTTAACTACATATGCAGGTAAAAAAATATCTAATTGTGTATTGATTTTAAAAAGGCATTGATGTTTATGGTTTGGTACATTTGTGCAACGATTGTGCTTATTTCGCAAATGCGCTTTTGTTAAATCATCACCCACTTGGCGAAGTTGAGGTAAGCTATGATTCAATGATAAATTAACAGACACCGCATTGATTATATGCAATGCAGAACAAGATAGTTAACCTAGTAATATCAACCATGTGTAGTTTGTTTTTTATAAGACAAGTTTAATACTAGCTAGCTGCTTACCTTGGCTCCTTGCAACCACAAGGCCCTTTTGATGCTGCACTCACGTAAAGGTGGGCAGCCTGCCATGCAGTCTCCTCCTGGATTTCAATGTAATCAGCATCCAAAAAGGCTGATTTACCAATTGTAATAACTTGAAAATCGGCCCCAATTAATCGGCCATGCTGAGTAATCGGTCGACCTCTAGTTGTAACTCATAATAGGACTGTGTTAGAGGTCTAAAGGGTCCCTCACAACACTCCTGTGATAGGGTCATGTCAAAAAGCCAACATCTGAAACATCAAACCATGATGAAACCAACATCTTAATTTCAGCCAACCAAATAACACATAAAATAGACTGCGGAATCACATTTTAAAGAGCAAATTCTTTTGGTCAAAAGGTTTTGAAAGGTCAATTTCAAATAGGATTAATAAAGCACAAATGCAAAGAAAAATAGCCAAATATGCAGTTCTTGATACATTGCATGTTGACCCACGACTGCGTGGCCAAACATGACTCCAACACCAACATTAAGTTTGCTGACAACACAAGTGGTAGGCCTGATCACCGACAACAATGAGACGGCCTATGGGAGGATGTCAGAGAACTGGCAGTGTGGTGCCAGGACAACAACCTCTCCCTCAATGTGAGCAAGACAAAGGAGCTGATCGTGGACTCCAGGAAAAGGCAGGCCGAACATGCCCCCATTAACATTGACGGGGCTGTAGTGGAGCGGGTCAAGAGTTTCATGTTCCAACTAACTATCATGGTCCAAACATACCGAGACAGTCGTGAAGAGGGCACAACAAAACCTTTTCCCACTCTGGAGACTGAAAATATTTGGCATGGGCCCCCAGATCCTCAAAAGGTTCTACAGCTACACCATCGAGAGCATCACCGCATGGTATGGCAACTGCTCGGCATCTGACCGTAAGGCGCTACAGAGGGAAGTGCAAACGGCCCAGTACATCACTGGGGCCAAGCTTCCTGCCATCCAGGACCTATATAATAAGCGGTGTCAGAGGGAAGCCCATAAAATTGTCAGAGACTCCAGTCACCCAAGTTATAGACTGCTTTCTCTGCTACCGCGGCACCGGAGCGCCAAGTCTAGGACCAACAGGCTCCTCAGCTTCTAGCCCAAAGCCATTAGACACATAAAAATCACCACCACACAATATACATTGACCCCCTCCCCTTCTACACTGCTGCTACTCGCTGTTTGTTTGTTACCTATGCATAGTCACTTCGCCCCCACCTACATGTACAGATTACCTCAACTAGCCTGTACCTCTGCATACTGACGCGGTAACGGTGCCCGGTATCGAGTCAGTGTATTACTTTTTATTTTAGCCTACTTGGTAAATATTTTCTTCTTGAAGTGCACTGTTGGTTAAGGGCTTGTAAGTAAGCATTTCACGGTAAAGTCTACACTTGTTGTATTCGGCGCATGTGGCAAATAAAGTTTGAATTCATTGAACTATCCATATTCCGTCTTTCTTCACACATCAAGGTAAAAGTAACATCCAACTCACCAGCAGAAGATGAACATGATCCCAGATGACAGCCAGGTCCACCGATACATCCCAAGAAATACGGGTGCAAAACAAAGACAAAGGGAAAATTATGCCCATCTTATATTAATTTAATAGTTGTACATGCTGTCAAAGGTATGAAACAAGACCACACCCATGTAGAATTTAAAACCAGAAGTAAAAGAGAAATTATATACCTCAATAGTGTTGTTCCTGTTTAAACCACTGATTCTCAATTACAGATTAACGACATAAATCCTAGTTCCAGTTGATTAGCATGATATGTGCAGTGATACTACCAGGGAATCAAACTGTTCTCTCTTAACCACCCAGGGTTGTTGTTTCTTGTCAAATCCCGGAACATGGTGGCTATGCAGATTTACCCAAAGGGATTAGTTAGAAGAATTCACAATTCACCATCTGGCCTGTGCTGTAGATATTAAATGCATTAAAAACTGCATTAAAAGATATCCTGGCTGCTCACTTTTTGTTGGCAAAGAGGTTGCTCTAGGTTAACATCACCTGTGGTAGAAGAGCTAGGTCCAGGGTTGCCTTCAATGAAGCAAATTCCAATGGGATGAAAATAGAGTATCCGCTAGTTCTCCTTACTGCTGACCAATGAGGATGACTAGTGTTAAAGTCAACAGTGGATTAAGAGGGAGAAAGAAGAAGTACTTGGAGCAGTGACTGTCACACACTGTGTGCAAGTAAATCCTCTCGATGCTACCTTGGGGCTGAGCCTTGAACACAGGCAGCCTGGTTCAAAATCCTCTACTTTTTTAAAGCAGCAGCTCCACTGTCATTGTTTGACTGATTATTGAGACATGTAATACCCTCCATGACGCAGGATGACTGTCATGTACAGGTGCATGACAGTGGAGCTGATGGAATGACTAAAAATCCATTAAATTTAATCCTCCACATTATAATCTGTTTCATGACGGCATGCATATGCCTTTAATGGCTGACATTTCCGCACATCAATTACACATCTTTGAGATTACGTTGTACATTCCAAGAATACTTCAGTGTAAAAATAAGTCTTGATTTTACATGGCTACAATTTACATGTAAATGGTGGTTCTATGAATGGTTGCTGTTGTGTAACACTGCACCCGATGTCACATATCTTGGAGGAAGGAACTTTAAGCAAATATAGGCATTTCAGATTCTTACTCACCTCAGAGACTGTACTACAAGTGACATGGGCACAAGGGGTAAGGTGGGGAGAGACATTCCATGCATTCACCTGTCTGCTTCTGTTTAGTTCAAGAACAAGTCGCCAAACTGGTCCTGCTATTACACCTGTTCCCTTTCTGTGATGGCAGATATCTCCCCCACAACCTGAAACCAAATCCAGTGGTTTACAGTTACAACACAAACAAAGGCGTGAAAGGCAGAGACAAGCACATATGTGAACCTTACACTTTCAAGGCACTGTTTGTTCCGCAAACAATACAGGTGTTACCGGAGGAGAGGATGGTGAACAAGGAAGGAGTGTGGTGTACTTCTTCTCTTCTCATGGAGTTTGAACATAAATAAATTAATGTTTTTAATGTCATTTCAATACTGCATAAGCTTCAGCAGGTGAATTGGACTCAATGTTATATGGTGACAAACTACTGTCTTGTTGAGAGATCTGTCCTTCAGGATCACTTCAATGTATGTGACTTCTGTGTTATTTTACAAGAGGCAATACATGGCTGAAATTACAAAGCTGATAACTGTCACTAACACAAATACAAGAAGGTGTGTATTGATTTGGTGAGTCTTTTCCCCACAGTTATTATATCCATGAAGAGAAGAGATAAACAGTACTCAGATAGTTATAAGAGCTCTGATCTATTGTGTTCACCACGCCACCTACACAGCATGTGTGCGTTACAAACCATGTCCTGGGGTCCTCTGTGGCCTAGTCTAACTGAGGCAATAGCGCATTAACTGATACTATATCACCACCTGTTTGTTGCTGGCTATTTGTTTTTAGAAAGTAGCAGTTCTCAGGCACAGACAAGTGACGGACAACTCAGCATTTAGTGAGAGAAATGAGTGCTCTGAATTTAGCTGTCGAAGGAAACTAAATACGTTACCTGTACAATATTGTAATATGACCTCACCCTATTATCACTTGCTAACGTTACTGTATCAGTTAGCAGAAAGTGAAACATTGTTTCAGTAACAGTGTCAAATACAAAGTGTGTTACTAATCAACATCACTACATCTGTATTGATGTTTTTATTCTGAAGAGTAAACAGCTGATTTAATAGTCGTTTACAGACAAACAAACACAAAAGGTAACAAACATTACCATGATGTTCCAAAACTGTAGCGTTGAGCACGAGAATGTCATATGACAACGTTAACTTTAGTTTTTGTCATTAGCGTATGTCATTTGATCCTTTTGAGCATCCGTAGTCCTGTGTTTACATGTGTAGCGAACCATGTTAGCTAGCTATGCTAGCCGTAAGCAACACATTCATATTTTCGAATGAGTGAGTGACACGTTTGTCCAGGCACATGCTCGTTTAAGTCAGCCGGTCTGCTGTCGTAGCCATGCTATCGAGGTTAGAGCAAGTTAGCGAGCTAAGTTAACTTGAATTTGACTTATTTCAACAGGTGGCAGGCGCTAGCTAAAGTTAGCTAGCACGTAAGACTGAATCCCATGGCCTGATCACATGTGAGTAAGCTGTCTTGCGCACAAATTCTATAAATATGTAGCTAGCTAACTGGTGAATCTCGTTTAGGTTTTCATGCTAGGACCTCAGTTCTTTAAATCATTGAGAGGGATTTGTCTGCTTCAAAGAGTGCTTGTAGCTGAAAACATCTATGTGCGAACTGCACAAGGTGCCTCGCTGAATTTGGTAAAAGCTCGTCAAAACAGTTGCTACGTGTCTGTGTTACCTCAAGGTCAGGTAAACTTCATTGAAATGCAGCCGGTCACCGGGACTGATTATGCTGTCGAGCTTGAGACAAACAGCATTGAACATGGCAACGACCACCTGCTGTCACCTGCACATGGTGCATCAACCGATCCAGTTGCTGCTGAGGAGAGTCACTTGCATTGCAATGTGAAGGAGCTCATTGCCCCTGGTGAGAAATATTTATCCTACCCTCTGTGGTGCTTGTTTTCATTACATGTATCATCACTGAAATCGAAAACTCATAAATGATGATTAGAGAATTGTAAGAAAGTACTCTTCTTGACAGTGCATCCCACAGTAATTTATTGGATGACATGTTGCGCAAACAGACAGAAGCCCCTTTGTTTTCATCCAAGTACAGTATGTTGTTGTTATTATGTACTGTCTTAGTGGTGGCCAGTGTCATGGCCTAATATCAGAATTATAGTGTCGTCACTCTCACAAGATGTCTGACCTTCTAGCATACTGTTTACATGCTTGCTGTTGTCAAAACAGGCAGTTAACCCACTGTTCCTAGGCTGTCATTGAAAATAAGAATTTGTTCTTAACTGACTTGCCTAGTTAAATAAAGGTTAAAAAAACATATTAAAAAGGCAATTCCATGGTAACAAAATGACAGAGACTCCAAACAAGAAACATTGATTTTTAAGTTTAACAAACCATTGAACTCTATGCACAATGACCACAGAACTCTATGCACAATCACTATTAGACAGTAAATAAAACATGTTTTACTGGAAACTCTTTGCTAGCAGAATTATGGTTAAATCTCCCTCAGTATTATTCTGGAACCAGAACTTTGTATCTGCAGTGTTATTCCTGTAAAATGTGTTTTTATAAAAGTTTCTGTGGAACTTGTTAAAAATTGTCCTTGTGCATAAAGTTATATATTTTATAACTTTGAAATCAATAGTTTTTGTTTGGTTTACATTTTTTTAGTGAAATATCTGTGTCTCAGTGTAATTCTGTTACCGTGGAATTGCCCCGACACAGAACAGTGGATGGGGTGGAGTCACACACACACACACACACACACACACACACACACACACACACAATCTGTCTAGTCAGACCATGAATTGTACAACGATCAGTTTTTGCAGTTGCTCAACTACTTCCAATGAATAGCTTATATTCACTAGCTACAAACATTAATTACATTCATCCAGATACTTGGAGAGCCTTTTACTTGAAAAGTATGTCTGAGGTATTTGAAGGATCCATCTTAGCCTTCCACATGCTGTCATCATCTCCCCCTTGTTCCTCAGAACATGAAATAGTGAAGAGGATCAAGAAGACACCCAAGAAGCCACGTGGAAGGAAACAGAAGTCTAAGTCATCTGAACGTTCTGACAATCTTATGTCCGAACTTCCATTTGCAAGTACAGCAATATGGAAGGACCTCGGCTGTAAGTAAAACCGTCTATGCCATATTATTTGTTTTGCAGTGGATTCCAGGCTAACTCAAATCAACATATCCAGGCTAATATAACACAGTTAGTTGTAACATACCTTCATTGAGAGGATGTGCTCAGTAGTTCCCATAGTGTGACCAGTTGATGGTTTCTTTCCATTTTAACTGGCTGGGCGAGTAGGAGAGCAGAAATTTGACTAGCGGCACCGACTCTGTAAGTCTATAATGACTGGTTATTTGTAGTTGCCAATTGATGCAAGGATCTTCCTTGTACCGCAGCTGCCCTTGCATTCAAATTTTCTCCAGCTGCCTACTGGCGATGAATAATGCATTGTTGACTTGACTGGCAGTTGGTTTTACAGGAGGGCAGTCAAATCCAACTACAGAATAACGGAATCACACATTTATCTCTTGTACAACACTAATATCATTGTGTTACATTTCCCCCAGTTACCAAGCCAGAGGCCAAATTGAAAAATAAACGAAAGAGAGGTGCAAGTGGTCGGGTAGAAAGTGAAGAGGATGCAGATACAAAGAAGAAGAAGAAGAAGGAAACACAACGCCCAAACTACTTTGTTTCAATACCCATCACAAATCCCAAGGTACAATTTAGTGATATATTTTTGTTGAGAAATTCATTTTTATTTTATTTTGGGGTATTTCTCTATATAGTGTGTCCATATAAACTCACTATATTTAGAATACATACAGCATGTGATCACAAAACAACTGCTACATAGAAAACAGTTTAACATCTGTGTTGATCAAAGGCAATAGGGTTTGGCTGGGGTAGGCCGTCATTGTAAATAAGAATTTGTTCTTAACTGACTTGCCTAGTTAAATAAAGGTTTAATAAAAATAATAATATCTTTGATTAACACAATGTTATACTGTTTTTTTAAATGTTGTCGTCCCATCTCGAGACTTACGCAACTTCGTGCATTTGTTAAAAAGCGTTTATCCTCGTTATAACCTCTGTCGACTATTATATCTTAGATGCTTCATCAGAAACAACAGCTCCTTGGGCTGTATTATCTCTCGACGCAGAAAAAGCTTTCGATAGACTAGAATGGTCATATCTCTGGTCTGTCTTGGAACATATGGGAATTGGCTCCAATTTCACTAATATGATTTAAATACTATATGCCAATCCCCTAGCCATAGTTATAACAGGTAATATCTGCTCTGCTCCATTCAGAATCACTCGAAGCAGCAGACAAGGCAATCCAATTTCGCCTTTGCTATTCTCATATCCCTGGAACCTCTGGCCAGGTAATTCATCAATCGAAGGAAATAACACCAATTTATCTATCTACAGATCTCGTTATATGTTGACAATATTTTACTATTTCTAGACATTGTTTCTCAGTCGCTCCAAAATACATTTAAGATCATAGATACATTCAGCTTCATCTCAAGCTATAAAATTTATCTAACCGAATCGGCTCTATTGCCTCTCAAGCCCCCGATGGAGGACGCCATCTCTACTTATGGAATCCTAATTGTTTCCCATTTTAAATATTTAGGAGTAGATATATTTCCTTCCATGGATAAAACCATTGCCAGAAACTTTAACAGAACGCTCAAATCAATTTACTCCGACCTCAGTATATGGAATGATATCCCAGTTACTTTAACCTGAATTTCTCTAGTTCAATGCGTCCCATATGCTTCTGCTTCTGGCTATTGGATTTAAATTCATAGTGCAGTTTCAAAAGTTTACGGTACACTCAGAGTATTCAGACCCCTTGACTTTTTCCAAATTCTGTTACGTTATAGCCTTATTCTAAAATGGACTAAATCATTTTTCCCCTCATCAATCTACACACCATATCGCATAATGACAAAGTAAAAACAGGTTTTTAGAAATGTTTGCAAATTTATAACAAATAAAAAACAGAAATTCCTTATTTACATAAGTATTCAGACCTTTGCTATGAGACTCGAAATTGAGCTCGGATGCATCCTGTTTCCACTGATCCTCCTTTCAATATACAACTTGATTGATAAATTAAATTGATTGCACATGATTTGGAAAGGCACACACCTGTCTATATAAGGTCCCACAGTTGACAGTGCATGTCAGAGAAAAAAACCAAGCCCTGAGGTTCTAGGAATTGTCCGTAGAGCTCTGAGACGGGATTGTCTTGAGGCACAGATCTGGGGACGGATACAAAAATGTCTGCAGCATTGAAGGTCCCCAAGAACACTGGCCTCCATCATTCTTAAAAGGTAGAAGTTTGAAACCACCAGGACTCTTCCTGGAGCTGGCTGACCGGCCCTCCTGCGCAATCGGGGGAGAAGGGCTTTGGTCAGGGAGGTGACCAAGAACCCGATGGTCACTCTGACAGAGCTCAAGAGTTCCTCAGTGGAGATGGAAGAACCTTTCAGAATGACAACAATGTCTGCAGTACTCCACCAATCAGACCTTTATGGTAGAATGGCCAGATGGAAGCCACTCCTCAGTAAAAGGCACATGACAGCCCGCTTGGAGTTTGCCAACAGGAGCCTAAAGACTCTCAGACCATGAGAAACAAGATTCTCTGGTCTGATGAAACCAAGATTGAACACTTTGGCCTGAATGCCAAGCTTCATGTTTGGAGGAAACCTGGCACCATCCCTACAGTGAAGCATGGTGGTGGCAGCATCATGCTGTGGGGATGTTTTTCAGCGGTAGGGACTGGGAGACTAGTCAGGATCGAGGGAAAGATGAACGGAGCAAAGAACCAGAGATCCTTGATGAAAACCTGCTCCAGAGTGCTCAGGACCTCAGACTGAAATACATTTCGAAGAGCATGAATTTAAATATTCAATGCTTTGAATCTATTATGTTACTTACTTAACGATGATAACCCCTTGAATCTCTCCATCAATCAGACAGGATTACTGCTGGCAGACAGCACTGCTGCACAGACAAATGTTGGCTCTGAGATGGCAACCACCCCACTTTTTAACCATTTAGAAGTTATAACATTAGAATTATCGACAGTGAGAATGAATGGTGCTAGTCAAGGAACAATTGAGCCCTGGAAGTAAAGAACAATCTCAGCTAAAGCCCCACGCATACAAACCAATTATGTATATTTATTTAGACTTTGGTACTTTCTTTGCTTTCAAGCCCAGGGGGAAGGGGTGGTACAGCCAGAAGAGGACTGGCCACCCCTCGTAGCCTGGTTCCCTTCTAGGTTTCTTCCTAGGTTCTGGCCTTTCTAGGGAGTTTTTCCTAGCCACCGTGCTTCTACACCTGCATTGCTTGCTGATTCGGGGTTTTGGCTGCGTTTCTTCTGTACAGTACTTTTTGACATCAGATGATTTAAGAATGGCTTTATAAATACATTTGATTGATTTGTATGTGGGAGATTCTCTGGTTATTATATATAAATGCTGGATGGCAGGAGGGTGAATGGCATGTTCTACTTGTGCAGATCAGTGAAGGTGTGGGGGTGGTGCAGGCCCTGGTGATGCAGAGAGACTCCAGACTCACACGGGCTCTGGTGCCTGTGGGCAGTCTTCACATCACGCTGCTGGTGACTCACTTGGCCAGTCAAGAGGAAGTCAACTTGTGAGTGTCTGCAGCTGATTTAAACTATTTCAACCAGATAGCCACCGTGTTTGATCGGGATTGTAGTAGAATAATTCTGTCTGTTTCTATGTCCTACGCATTTTATTAATAAAACTGATAAAACGACACCTTTTGGAACAATGCGAACTGTGAGGAGACGCACACTCTACACACACACACATGTATGTATGGTGGTATTATACATATTGTATTGTAGATATCTAGTGGTGTAATGTGTTTCATCATTTTGCCTTCATTTGTTTGGACCCCAGGAAGAGCTAATGGGGATCCTTAATAAATAAAAATGTTGTAGCCGACGATATTGATTCATCTATAATTTGTCAATAGGTTAAAATAATAATACAAATCAAACATACAGTAAAACACAATGCAGGTAACAATGTCCTCTTTTTTTTAACCTCTATAACCACTGAATATATAGGCCTACGATCTCCCTCTGATAAACAAATGGCTATAGATCTGACTGTGTACACATCCCAGGCAGTTGAATTTTGCATCACTAAAAACTGCAGGGATGAATGATGTATTAGCCTGAGTGGCTACTGTGTGAGCATGGTGTGGTGGGAAGAGAAAGAGGATGGAGAGAGGATGGAGAGGGGATTAATGCCATGGGATTGATCTGGCTGTTGTGCTGTGCTGACTGCAGGGCGGTGTGTGCAGTGGCCCAAATGAAGGCAGCGCTGCGGGACCTGCTGCGGGGGCGGGAGCTCATCCTGCCCTTCCATGGCATCGGACACTTCAGGAATGAGGTGGCGTTCGTAGAGCTGGCTCAGGGAGAACACCTCGCCACTCTGGCCCAGATCACAGGTGGGTGCTACTGCTGCCCCACCCACTCTGCCTTTTTTTCCCCCATCCTCTTCCTCCCTCTGCTTCTCTCCCGTGTGCGTCATCTTTGACGTCATTCACCATGCCTTGCTTAGCTATATGTTAGTCGTATATAGATGTGAGCTGGGATGCCAATTCAAGGTAAATCTGTTATGTATGAGGATTTCCAAGGGTCAGCCCTCAGCACAGTTTTGTTTACCCATTTATCATAAAATAATATTTAATGTTTAGCTTTTTTTTTCTCTTTAGCAAAATCTGATATTGGTATTATTTTTTAAACTTATTTTTAGATATTTCTTACTGTTTCCAATTAAACAGTTTTTTTTAGATGGCGCAAGGTTTCCTAAATACAGACACTAACGGATTATGTTATCAGCAGCTGTCCTGCCCAGTCCTGTACTTCCACTAACCGCTATACACCCGCCCTCTCCTCTTCTCTCCTATTGATTATCTCTTTATCTTACACCATCCTGGGCTAAAGTTGCTCTCTCCCTCGCTGTCCTGCATTGCAAATGGATCTGCTGTTGTTATTCCCATCAACCTCTCTCTCTGTCTCTGTGGTCATTCGCTCCAGGGGTTGTGAGGAAAACATTTGAGGAGAAAGGCCTCTCGTCTGGCGACGGCAAAGCGTTCAAGCCCCACCTTACCTTCATGAAACTGTCCAAAGCTCCTAAGCTACGCAGTCAGGTGAGCCTCATCACTCCTCATCACTCTGGCTGGAATGGCATGCATTGAGAACAACACCGACTCAGACAGACAAACAACACTGCTGTGTGGAGGTCTAGGGCAGCTTCACTCTCCTTTCAGACTGACAAGCTTCTCTGCCTTTGAGGCATACCTTATGTGGGTGAGCAGGTAAGACGATGAAATGTGTGGAGGGTAGTGACGCTGAGTCATTCACAGCTAGGTGTACATTTCTATTCTGCCTCGTATAATCTTGATTGACTTAAATCTGGCTGTCTGGAGTCTTAATGTCATTGATTATAATAATGTGTTATCATGAAATAAGTCTCTACATGATCATTCTAGACTTGGGAATGAAAATCAGTAGTTATGGAGCGTATGAATTATCATACCCTATTATAATACAGTGATACAAAATGAGGAAAGGTTATTCCTGTGAATACTGTTGAGCTTATAAATGGCGTACAATATCTTTAGTCTACGTCACTGTCATGTGGAAGGAAGCAGGCCCGTTAAATGTTCATTTTGAGAGAATGTATATTTGGAACAGCGGTCCACTATTTGACATGGTTGCCATCGTGGCCAAGTGAAAGATTGTTATGGTTGCCATCGTGGCCAAGTGACCGATGGTTATGGTTGCCATCGTGACCGATGGTTATGGTTGCCATCGTGGCCAAGTGACCGATGGTTATGGTGGCCAAGTGACCGAGGGTTATGGTTGCCATCGTGACCGATGGTTATGGTTGCCATCGTGACCGATGGTTATGGTTGCCATCGTGACCGATGGTTATGGTTGCCATCGTGACCGATGGTTATGGTTGCCATGACCGTGGTTATGGTTGCCGATGGTTATGGTTGCCATCGCGTGACCGATGGTTATGGTTGCATCGTGACCGATGGTTATGGTTGCCATCGTGGCCAAGTGACCGCCATCGTGGCCAGTGACCGATGGTTATGGTGGCCAAGTGACCGAGGGTTATGGTTGCCATCGTGACCGATGACCGATGGTTGCCATGGTTATGGTTTGCCATGACCGATGGTTATGGTTGCCATCGTGGCCAAGTGACCGAGGGTTATGGTTGCCATCGTGACCATGGTTATGGTTGCCATCGTGTGACCGATGGTTATGGTTGCCATCGTGGCCAAGTGACCGATGGTTATGGTTGCCATCGTGGCCAAGTAACCGATGATTATGGTTGCCATCGTGGCCAAGTGACCGATGGTTATGGTTGCCATCGTGACCGATGGTTATGGTTGCCATCGTGGCCAAGTGACCGATGGTTATGGTTGCCATCGTGACCGATGGTTATGGTTGCCATCGTGGCCAAGTGACCGATGGTTATGGTTGCCATCGTGACCGATGGTTATGGTTGCCATCGTGGCCAAGTGACCGATGGTTATGGTGGCCAAGTGACCGAGGGTTATGGTTGCCATCGTGACCGATGGTTATGGTTGCCATCGTGACCGATGGTTATGGTTGCCATCGTGACCGATGGTTATGGTTGCCATCGTGGCCAAGTGACCGATGGTTATGGTTGCCATCGTGACCGATGGTTATGGTTGCCATCGTGGCCAAGTGACCGATGGTTATGGTGGCCAAGTGACCGATGGTTATGGTTGCCATCGTCGTGACCCATCGTGACCGATGGTTATGGTTGCCATCGTGGCCAAGTGACCGATGGTTATGGTTGCCATCGTGGCCAAGTGACCGATGGTTATGGTTGCCATCGTGACCAATGGTTATGGTTGCCATCGTGACCGATGGTTATGGTTGCCATCGTGACCGATGGTTATGGTTGCCATCGTGGCCAAGTGACCGATGGTTATGGTTGCCATCGTGACCGATGGTTATGGTTGCCATCGTGGCCAAGTGACCGATGGTTATGGTTGCCAAGTGACCGATGGTTATGGTTGCCATCGTGACCGATGGTTATGGTTGCCATCGTGGCCAAGGACCGATGGTTATGGTTGCCATCGTGGCCAAGTGACCGATGGTTATGGTGGCCATCGTGACCGAGGGTTATGGTTGCCATCGTGACCGATGGTTATGGTTGCCATCGTGACCGATGGTTATGGTGACCGAGGGTTATGGTTGCCATCGTGACCGATGGTTATGGTTGCCATCGTGGCCAAGTGACCGATGGTTATGGTTGCCATCGTGGCCACCGATGGTTATGGTTGCCATCGTGACCGATGGTTATGGTTGCCATCGTGGCCAAGTGACCGATGGTTATGGTGGCCAAGTGACCGAGGCTTATGGTTGCCATCGTGACCGATGGTTATGGTTGCCATCGTGGCCAAGTGACCGAGGGTTATGGTTGCCATCGTGGCCAAGTGACCGATGGTTATGGTTGCCATCGTGGCCAAGTGACCGATGGTTATGGTTGCCATCGTGGCCAAGTGACCGATGGTTATGGTTGCCATCGTGGCCAAGTGACCGATGGTTATGGTTGCCATCGTGACCGATGGTTATGGTTGCCATCGTGACCGATGGTTATGGTTGCCATCGTGACCGATGGTTATGGTTGCCATCGTGGCCAAGTGACCGATGGTTATGGTTGCCATCGTGGCCAAGTGACCGATGGTTATGGTGGCCATCGTGACCGATGGTTATGGTTGCCATCGTGACCGATGGTTATGTTTGCCATCGTGGCCAAGTGACCGATGGTTATGGTGGCCAAGTGACCGAGGGTTATGTTTGCCATCGTGGCCAAGTGACCGAGGGTTATGGTTGCCATCGTGGCCAAGTGACCGATGGTTATGGTTGCCATCGTGGCCAAGTGACCGATGGTTATGGTTGCCATCGTGGCCAAGTGACCGATGGTTATGGTTGCCATCGTTATGGCCAAGTGACCGATGGTTATGGTTGCCATCGTGACCGATGGTTATGGTTGCCATCGTGACCGATGGTTATGGTTGCCATCGTGGCCAAGTGACCGAGGGTTATGGTTGCCATCGTGGCCGATGGTTATGGTTGCCATCGTGGCCATGTGACCGATTGCCATGGTGGCCAAGTGACCGATGGTTATGGTTGCCATCGTGGCCAAGTGACCGATGGTTATGGTTGCCATCGTGGCCAAGTGACCGATGGTTATGGTTGCCATCGTGGCCGATGGTTATGGTTGGCCATGGTGACCGATATTATGGTTGCCATCGTGGACCGATGTTATGACCGATGGTTATGGTGGCCATCGTGACCGAGGTTATGGTTGCCATCGTGGCCAAGTGACCGAGGTTATGGTTGCCATCGTGGCCAAGTGACCGATGGTTATGGTTGCCATCGTGGCCAAGTGACCGATGGTTATGGTTGATCCCGATGGTTATGGTTGCCATCGGTGGTTATGGTGGCCAAGTGACCGATGGTTATGGTTGCCATCGTGGCCAAGTGACCGATGGTTATGGTGGCCAAGTGACCGATGGTTATGGTTGCCATCGTGGCCAAGTGACCGATGGTTATGGTTGCCATCGTGGTTGCCAAGTGACCGATGGTTATGGTTGCCATCGTGGCCAAGTGACCGATGGTTATGGTGGCCAAGTGACCGATGGTTATGGTTGCCATCGTGGCCAAGTGACCGATGGTTATGGTTGCCATCGTGGCCAAGTGACCGATGGTTATGGTTGCCATCGTGGCCAAGTGACCGATGGTTATGGTTGCCATCGTGACCGATGGTTATGGTTGCCATCGTGGCCAAGTGACCGATGGTTATGGTTGCCATCGTGGCCAAGTGACCGATGGTTATGGTTGCCATCGTGGCCAAGTGACCGATGGTTATGGTTGCCATCGTGGCCAAGTGACCGATGGTTATGGTGGCCATCGTGACCGATGGTTATGGTTGCCATCGTGGCGTGACCGATGGTTATGGTTGCCATCGTGGCCAAGTGACGAGGTTATGGTTGCCATCGTGACCGAGGGTTATGGTTGCCATCGTGGCCAATTGACCGATGGTTATGGTTGCCATCGTGGCCAAGTGACCGATGGTTATGGTTGCCATCGTGACCGATGGTTATGGTTGCCATCGTGACCGATGGTTATGGTTGCCATCGTGACCAATGACGTTATGGCCATCGTGGCCAGTGACCGAGGTTATGGTTGCCATCGTGGCCAAGTGACCGATGGTTATCGTGGCCCGTGACCGAGGTTATGGTTGCCATCGTGGCCAAGTGACCGATGGTTATGGTTGCCATCGTGGCCAAGTGACCGATTATGGTTATTATGGTGGTTATGGTTGCCATCGTGGCCAAGTGACCGATGGTTATGGTTGCCATCGTGGCCAAGTGACCGATGGTTATGGTGGCCATCGTGACCGATGACCGATGGTTATCGTGGCCAAGTGACCGATGGTTATGGTTGCCATCGTGACCGATGGTTATGGTTGCCATCGTGGCCAAGTGACCGATGGTTATGGTTGCCATCGTGACCGATGGTTATGGTTGCCATCGTGACCGATGGTTATGGTTGCGATCGTGGCCAAGTGACCGATGGTTATGGTTGCCATCGTGGCCAAGTGACCGATGGTTATGGTTGCCATCGTGGACAAGTGACCGATGGTTATGGTTGCCATCGTGACCGAGGGTTATGGTTGCCATCGTGGCCAAGTGACCGAGGGTTATGGTTGCCATCGTGGCCAAGTGACCGATGGTTATGGTTGCCATCGTGGCCAAGTGACTGATGGTTATGGTTGCCATCGTGACCGATGGTTATGGTTGCCATCGTGGCCAAGTGACCGATGGTTATGGTGGCCAAGTGACCGAGGGTTATGGTTGCCATCGTGGCCAAGTGGCCGAGGGTTATGGTTGCCATCGTGGCCAAGTGACCGATGGTTATGGTTGCCATCGTGGCCAAGTGACCGATGGTTAGGGTTGCTATCGTGACCGATGGTTATGGTTGCCATCGTGACCGATGGTTATGGTTGCCATCGTGGCCAAGTGACCGATGGTTATGGTGGCCAAGTGACCGATGGTTATGGTTGCCATCGTGGCCAAGTGACCGATGGTTATGGTTGCCATCGTGGCCAAGTGACCGATGGTTATGGTTGCCATCGTGGCCAAGTGACCGATGGTTATGGTTGCCATCGTGGCCAAGTGACCGATGGTTATGGTTGCCATCGTGGCCGATGGTTATGGTTGCCATCGTGACCGATGGTTATGGTTGCCATCGTGACCGATGGTTATGGTTGCCATCGTGGCCAAGTGACCGATGGTTATGGTTGCCATCGTGGCCAAGTGACCGATGGTTATGGTTGCCATCGTGGCCAAGTGACCGATGGTTATGGTTGCCATCGTGACCGATGGTTATGGTTGCCATCGTGACCGATGGTTATGGTTGCCATCGTGGCCAAGTGACCGATGGTTATGGTTGCCATCGTGGCCAAGTGACCGAGGGTTAAGGTTGCCATCGTGACCGAGGGTTATGGTTGCCATCGTGGCCAAGTGACCGAGGGTTATGGTTGCCATCGTGGCCAAGTGACCGAGGGTTATGGTTGCCATCGTGGCCAAGTGACCGAGGGTTATGGTTGCCATCGTGACCGATGGTTATGGTTGCCATCGTGGCCAAGTGACCGAGGGTTATGGTTGCCATCGTGGCCAAGTGACCGAGGGTTATGGTTGCCATCGTGGCCAAGTGACCGAGGGTTATGGTTGCCATCGTGGCCAAGTGACCGAGGGTTATGGTTGCCATCGTGGCCAAGTGACCGAGGGTTATGCTTGCCATCGTGGCCAAGTGACCGATGGTTATGGTTGCCATCGTGGCCAAGTGACCGATGGTTATGGTTGCCATCGTGGCCAAGTGACCGATGGTTATGGTTGCCATCGTGGCCAAGTGACCGATGGTTATGGTTGCGATCGTGGCCAAGTGACCGATGGTTATGGTTGCCATCGTGGCCAAGTGACCGATGGTTATGGTTGCCATCGTGGCCAAGTGACCGATGGTTATGGTTGCCATCGTGACCGATGGTTATGGTTGCCATCGTGACCGATGGTTATGGTTGCCATCGTGGCCAAGTGACCGATGGTTATGGTTGCCATCGTGGCCAAGTGACCGAGGGTTATGGTTGCCATCGTGACCGAGGACCGGTTATGGTGGCCATCGTTATGGTTGCCATCGTGGCCAAGTGACCGAGGGTTATGGTTGCCATCGTGGCCAAGTGACCATCGTGGCCAAGTGGTTTATGGTTGCCATCGTGGCCAAGTGACCGATGGTTATGGTTGCCATCGTGACCGATGGTTATGGTTGCCATCGTGGCCAAGTGACCGATGGTTATGGTTGCCATGACGTGGTTATGGTTGCAAGTGACCGAGGTTAAGGTTGCCATCGTGACCGAGGGTTATGGTTGCCATCGTGGCCAAGTGACCGATGGTTATGGTTGCCATCGTGACCGATGGTTATGGTTGCCACCGTGACCGATGGTTATGGTTGCCATCGTGACCGATGGTTATGGTTGCCATCGTGACCGATGGTTATGGTTGCCATCGTGGCCAAGTGACCGATGGTTATGGTTGCCATCGTGGCCAAGTGACCGAGGGTTAAGGTTGCCATCGTGACCGAGGGTTATGGTTGCCATCGTGGCCAAGTGACCGAGGGTTATGGTTGCCATCGTGGCCAAGTGACCGAGGGTTATGGTTGCCATCGTGGCCAAGTGACCGAGGGTTATGGTTGCCATCGTGGCTAAGTGACCGAGGGTTATGGTTGCCATCGTGACCGAGGGTTATGGTTGCCATCGTGACCGATGGTTATGGTTGCCATCGTGGCCAAGTGACCGATGGTTATGGTGGCCAAGTGACCGAGGGTTATGGTTGCCATCGTGGCCAAGTGACCGAGGGTTATGCTTGCCATCGTGGCCAAGTGACCGATGGTTATGGTTGCCATCGTGGCCAAGTGACCGAGGGTTATGGTTGCCATCGTGGCCAAGTGACCGAGGGTTATGGTTGCCATCGTGACCGAGGGTTATGGTTGCCATCGTGACCGATGGTTATGGTTGCCATCGTGGCCAAGTGACCGATGGTTATGGTGGCCAAGTGACCGAGGGTTATGGTTGCCATCGTGGCCAAGTGACCGATGGTTATGGTTGCCATCGTGGCCAAGTGACCGATGGTTATGGTTGCCATCGTGGCCAAGTGACCGATGGTTATGGTTGCCATCGTGACCGATGGTTATGGTTGCCATCGTGACCGATGGTTATGGTTGCCATCGTGACCGATGATTATGGTTGCCATCGTGACCGATGGTTATGGTTGCCATCGTGGCCAAGTGACCGATGGTTATGGTTGCCATCGTGGCCAAGTGACCGAGGGTTAAGGTTGCCATCGTGACCGAGGGTTATGGTTGCCATCGTGGCCAAGTGACCGAGGGTTATGGTTGCCATCGTGGCCAAGTGACCGAGGGTTATGGTTGCCATCGTGACCGATGGTTATGGTTGCCATCGTGGCCAAGTGACCGATGGTTATGGTGGCCAAGTGACCGAGGGTTATGGTTGCCATCGTGGCCAAGTGACCGAGGGTTATGCTTGCCATCGTGGCCAAGTGACCGATGGTTATGGTTGCCATCGTGGCCAAGTGACCGATGGTTATGGTTGCCATCGTGACCGATGGTTATGGTTGCCATCGTGACCGATGGTTATGGTTGCCATCGTGGCCAAGTGACCGATGGTTATGGTTGCCATCGTGACCAAGTGACCGAGGGTTATGGTTGCCATCGTGGCCAAGTGACCGAGGGTTATGCTTGCCATCGTGGCCAAGTGCCCGAGGGTTATGCTTGCCATCGTGGCAGAGGGTTATGGTTGCCATCATGGCCAAGTGACTGATGGTTATGGCAGTAGATAGATATTAGTAGATGGTCTGGTCTGGCAGGAGGGATGAGGATTTGACCTGGGAGTTGGAGGGGAAAATGAGAGCTGCCGGCTTAATCTGTTTGTTGGTGGTGGATGACACGTTTCCTACGTGTTCCTCCTGTGCGTGCACGTGATCCTGTGTGGGGTCAGGGTGGATGGGTGTGTTCAAGAACATCCATATCTGGTCAGACATGATAGCGAGCACATCCCCATGTCTCTGTGTGTATGTCTGTGTTCTCGCCCAGGGTGTGAAGAAGCTGGACCCTGAGCTGTACTCTGACTACGCTCAGCATCATTTTGGAGACGAGAGGGTGATCAGGCTGGACCTCTGCTCAATGTTGAAGAAAAAGACCCCAGATGGATACTACCACCAAGAGGCCTCTGTTACATTTGGTGAGTAGACACTGTGAGGCTTTTTAATTTAAAAAAGAATTATGACTGAAATTCTCATCTGCTCTCAGCATTATTGACATTGTTACACATATAGTGTGGTGGAGTTGAAGAAAGGGAGCCAAGACCTTCAAAATAAAGATAAGAAATATATTTATGTTGGTTCCTCCATCTTGTTGTTGACTCACTTGGCAAATGTCTCTCAACTGCCATTTCATAGATAAAAGTAATAACAATACAAATATAAATTCAGTATATACACTGAACAGAAATACAAACCTCGCATACAACAATTTAAAATATTTTACAGAGTTACAGTTCATACAAGGAAATGCAACTATTTAAATAAATAAATTCCTAATCTATGGATTTCACATGACTGGGAATACAGATATGCATCTGTTGGTCACAGATGCCTTAAAAAAGGTAGGGGCGTGGATCAGAAACCCTGTCAGTATCTGGTGTGACCACTATTTGCCTCATGCAGCGCAACACCATCTCCTTCGCATAGATTTGATAATGCTGTTGATTGTGACCTGTGGAATGTTGTACCACTCCTCTTCAATGTCTGTGCGATGTTGCTGGATATTGGCGGGAACTGGAACATGATGTCATACATGTCAGTCAACAGCATCCCAAACATGCTCAATGGGTGACATGTCTGGAGAGTATGCAGGCCATGGACGGACTGGGACATTTTCAGCTTCCAGGAATTGTGTACAGATCCTTTTGACATGGGGCCGTGTATATTCCTGCTGTCAACATGCCAATTGCACGCTCCCTCAACTTGAGACATCTGTGGCATTCTGTTGTGTGACAAAACTGCACATTATAGAGTAGCCTTTTATTGTCCCCAACACAAAGTGCAGCTGTGTAATGGTAATGCTGTTTAATCAACTTCATACCTGTCAGATGGATGGATTATCTTGGCAATGGAAAAATGCTCACTTACTGGGTAAGCACATTTGTGCAAAACATTTGAGAGAAAAGCTTTTTGTGCGTATGTAACATTTCTGAGAATTTATTTCAGCTCATGAAACATGGGACCAACACTTTACATGTTGTGTTTATATTTTTGTTCAGTATATATCAAAATACAATATAATTATACAGTCATCAACATGACAATATAATGAATCAAATGCATTCTCATTTTGCTAGATTGCTAGCTGGCTAGGGAAGCTAGTGTTGCTACGGCTAAATTATCTAGCGGACTTTCACAAGTTCATTACAACATAAATGCTACATAACAATATAACAAACATTGCTGTTTTAAATAGTGTCTTTGCCACTCGCTTAGCTTTTAAAATAAAGGAAATGTATGTATTTTATGTTGGCGGCTCTGTCTTTGCTGTTGACTCAGTTGGCAAAAAATGTATTACAAATTGAGAAATCATGTGACTAAACTGAATACATACAATGATACAATGCTATTTTACAGTAAACAAATTGACAACAAACTTTTCAGCATGCTTATAGGGAAGAACATTTAACAAGCACAGCACTTTTTTTCAAGATTGTGAGAAATGTCTTGTTATAGACTTCAGTGCGGCTTTTGACATCGATCATCGTCTGCTGCTGGAAAAACGTATGTGTTATGGCTTTACACCCCCTGCAATATTATGGATAAAGAGTTACTTGTCTAACAGAACACAGAGGGTGTTCTGTAATGGAAGCCTCCAACAAAAGCCAGGTAGAATCACGATTTCACCAGGGCAGCTGTCTATGCCCCTTACTTTTAAAAAAAGTATTTACTGATGACATGCCATGCCACTTTAAGTAAAGCCAGTGTGGTTATGTATGTGCATGACTCAACACTATCTATACATGTCAGCTACTGAAATGACTGAAACACCTAACAAAGAGCTGCAGTTAGTTTCAGATTGGGTTGCAAGGAATAAGTTAGTCTTAAATCTTTCTAACTAAAAGCATTGTATTTGGTTCAAATCATTCACTAAACCCTAAACCTCAACTAAATCTTGTAATAAATAATGTGGAAGTTGAGGTGACCAAACTGCTTGGAGTAACCCTGGATTGTAAACTGTCATGGTCAAAACAGATTGATACAACAGTAGCTAAGATGGGGAGAAGTCTGTCTATAATAAAGCACTGCTCTACCTTCTTAACAGCTCTATCAACAAGGCAGGTCCTACAGGCCCTAGTTTTGTCGTACCTGGACTACTATTCTGTTGTGTGGTCAGGTGCCAGAAAAAGGGAGTAGGAAAATTGCAATTGGCTCAGAACAGGGCAGCATGGCTGGCCCTTGGATGTACACAGATAGCTAATATTAATAATATGAATGCCAATCTCTCCTGGCTCAAAGTGTAGGAGAGATGGACTTCATCACTCCTTGTATTTATGAGAGGTATTGACATGTTGAATGCACCGAGCTGTCTGTTTGAACTACTGGCGCACAGCTCGGACAACCATGCATACCCCACACAACATGCCACTGAGGTCTCTTCACATTCCTCAAGTCCAGAACAGACTATGGGAGGCGCACAGTACTACATAGAGCTATGACTACATGGAACTCTATTCCACATCAAGTAACTGATGCAAGCAGTAAAATTAGATTTTTTTTTAAAACGGCCACATGCATACACACACACGACAACATAGATGTTGTACTGTAGTGGTGGAGTAGGGGCCTGAGGGCACACCGTGTGTTGGGAGATTTGTGAATGTGATGGTTTTTTAAAATGTATATACTGCCTTAATCTTAATTTTGCTGGACCCCAGGAAGAGCTCATGGGGATCCATAATAAATACAAATTTAGAAGTTTAAGGTAACCATACCTCATCTCCCTTACTAAACCGATATCTTTTCGGCCAACAAAATCACATTCTATTTACATAGGCTACACACGTCAGACTCTCATGTTCCTCTTCAGTGGAGCTTAAGAGTATACTGGCAGTTCTTGGCAGAGTTACCCTCTGGCCCCACACTCCTCACCAGATTCCTTCACACAGACCTCTCCATGTGTCGGGGAGAATGTGGTGCATTGCAGGGGGAATGTGATGTGCAAGGGGACATGTGGTGTGTAGGGGGCAAGTGGGCAGGAGAGCCAGCGACATTCAGCTTCTGGATCCATAGCGGTGTTCTCCACTCCAGAGTTGGATCTGTGGCGACTGGGCAGGGCATATCTCAGTTCATAGTCATCGGAGTTACTGTCAGAGTTATGCTCTGCCTGTTTGTTTGGGTCTATGGGAGGGGGGTTTGGGTGTTGTCTTTGATGTGTTTGTACCTGGGCATGTGGTCTCCTTGGTTTTCTCCAAAGGAAGGCAGTCACAGGGCAGGAGTTTTCTGTGGAGCACCCTTTTTCCTCCTTGTCCATTATCTCGTTTCACCTCATACACCGGACTCTCTGGGTGTTTCCTTTTGAAGGACTATATGGGCTTGATCCTCCCAGTACAACCTTAGTTTGCCTGGCCCTCCTCTTTCAGACAGGTTTTTCACAAGGACTGTCTCCGGGTTGTAGCTCCTGACCATGGACCTTCCTGTTGTAATTACTTTTCTCTCAGACCCTTTAGTGGCTTCCTTTTCAGCGATGTTGTATGCCTCTTTCATTCTCTCCTGCTAGTTTGTGATGTAGTCCTGGTAAATTCCTTTTCTGCCATTGACTTTGAGGTCGAATCGCAGGTCGATGCAGAGTCTTGGGGACCTTCCAAACAGAAGATAGAAAGATTACGTCTGAGCATGTGCAATTGTAGACATGCACTACCTTGTTAAGTGAGGTTTTCCAGTCCGTATTTGTCTCTTCATTCAGGGTTCTCAACATTCGGAGCAGCGTCTTGTTGAACCTCTCGATCTGACCATTCCCTTCAAGGTGATAAGGGGTGGTGTGGGATCCACATACTCCACTCAGTTCATTTAACCTTGTGAGCAGCTGGTTCTCAAATTATTTTCTGCAACCCAGCTGCGTTCAGCTTGGCTGTGGTGAGGACATAAGTGGGTTGTTGTCTGTGTAGACAACGAAGGAAGGGGCATGGTAGAAGTAGTCCCTGAAAGAGCTAAGAACTTATCTGGTGGTGTCAATGTCTGTGAGCCGTACGACATCCATCCTTTCCCCTTGTCGCTGATAGAGGACAGCTCCCGGTCCATCTTGTGAAGCAGCTTTATGAAGGGTTATGTCATGTCTGGATAACCTAGGATAGATCGCCCCTCCGCACCACCTATCAGCTTGTTTAGAATTTCCTGATGGTCAGAGTTCCAGTTGATGGGAGTATATGAAGGATTTTGGATGTTGTTCTTTGTGCTTTTTCTCCTTTTCCTGAGGCTAGAATGGGTTTCTGTGATGTTCTTCCTGAAGATTTTACTCTTCCGTGGAGAACTTAACAGGTGGACCAGGTTGTCATCCAAGTAGGGCTGGCAGTCGGTGTGTCTGAGGCCGGATAGACATTCTTCCATGCTTCTCTGGAACTCTGCAGAAGCTGAGCTGAGGCCAAAAGGTATCCTGACCCACTGAAGAAGACCCCAAGGGGCGATGAAAGCTGTCAGTGGATGACTTTCAGGATCTAGGAACCCTTGATGGTAGGCCTTTCCCTGGTCGAGGACGGAAAACTATGAGCTGCCACTCAGTGAGTCGAGCGTGTCTTGTATTCTGGGGATTGTGTGTTGATCAGGAACAGATTTGTTGTTGAGCTCACAGCAGAGCCTCAGGCTTCCATCCTTTGTCCTCACACACACACCACTGGGGAGGAGTATGGTAACCTTGACTGGGTTACCTAACCTTTGTTTAGCAGGACCTGGAGATACTCTTTTACCTCAGCATGGAGTGGCTTGGAGATGTAAGTCTTCTGCACTGGTGTAGGGTCTTTCAAGGTGATGTACATGTCCAGAGATGGGATACAACTGATGTCAACATCATATGCTAAGGCTTTATGCAACATCTCTCTCATGCTTCCTCTGTCAGGTGATCCACATTGACTGGAGGGTACCAATTTGGTCTGTTGCTTTCCACTTTGTTGCTGTTTCTCTCTCTCTGCTGTTCTGGACTCCCTTGGGCTAGGTTGACAATAAAACACTTTGCTTGGGTGGCATTGGTGACAGGAAACACAGTTTTCACTGTCAGGAGGTGGCCTAGGATTATGCACTGGTTGAGTGCGATGGGGTGGTTGTTGGTGTTCGCGATGGGAATAGTGTTCCCAAGTGTTTTAGTCTTCACCAGCCCCTCAGTCACTTCCAAGCTGTGGGGGAGGGTGTGTAGTTCACTGGGTGTGAATAATATCTCTTGGCCTTTGAACTTGGCTCCTACATGTGCAGGTAAACGGATGGTTATGACTTTGTTGGCAGACAAGAAGATCCTCCTGCAGCCTGTTCTCACCAGGATGAGCTTCAACACCATCTGTGCAGTCTTGGCTGTGAGAGAGAATGCAGCACTTACTGTTTGAATAGTGTCTGTGTTGTGACCGGTGCTGCGGGCCTTCACCACCTCCTCAATAACGTTGAATCCAAAAATGGGGTTCTCTGCCCCACTTGGGTTGTCTGACATAAGGATGGGAGCTGTGGTGGTTTCCATTGTCTCGCTGCTCAGTTTGAACTGTACCTCATCTAGCCAGTGAAGGGGATTTCCATCTGATAGGCTGCTAGTCCCGTCAGTGTTCCGGGCCCCAACAGCTCTTCAATGGGTCGGAGGGTGGTGTGGGGGAGGTGTTTCTTCCTCCAGGCTTCGTTGATGATGCTAGCTTGAGCTCTGTTGTCCCACAGGGCCTCTACTGTGATTTCATCAAGCTTGCAGCTGACTAGACATTACCTTCCAATCAGATTGATGAGCTGTGTTTTGTGCCCTGTCACCACATAGTTCATATAGACTCAGGATTGGAGCTGTTGTTGTGGCTTTTAGTGGTGAGTGGTGTGTTTAGTCTACCTGGTTGCTTTTGTCGTTGCTGTTTTTTGTGCTGGTGCTGTGTGTCTCTTGTGGTTGGGGAGTCTGGCTCTAGGTGGGACACGTGATCTGGAGCTACTGTTGATCCTTTCTCAGCATCCCATTCCTCACCGCAGCAGAAAGTGGTAGCACTGCTCACCTGTGTGTGCCTCTTGACACGCCGCACATCTCCGTGGTCTCTGGCTGGTCTGTGTGGTAGATCTTCCCCTCTGGGCTGAATGAGAGGTGTATCTTTCCCCTGGTGATGGCTGAGTAGTGCACCTACCTTGTGATGGCTGAGTGGTGGCCTCCATTGCTGCCAGGAACACCTTCCTCATCTCCCAGATGTCGGACCTCAGCTGGTGGGTTTCGGATGTGATATGTAGACCCTGGATGTAACCTCTCTACGACTGTGGTGGTGGCTCACTCATCCTTGGCATCACTTAGAAGTCCAGTTTCGATGGCACGGAGGAACTTCCGCTGGAACAGGTCGTGGCTGTAGTCCTCCTTTTCCCTGTCTGTGGACTTCCACAGTAGCTTCTCTTTCAGCTCGAAGGTCTGGGCTGACTCTGACACATTCAGAGTAAGCTCTCTTCTTTATAATGCCCCTTTAGGTTGGTTTTTAGTATAAACAGCATCAACCCACTGGTGTATGACAGGTTGTCTCTCTGTCCCACTTCTCCTAAATTCCCATCTATTCTTAGTGACCTCAGGTACTGGGGTATGATGTGGTGTTACCAGTGGTGCTGAGGTGTGGTATGGTCTGTACTTCTCTTCCATGCCTGGGGGGGTGTGGCCATCTCACGGAGGCATCTGATCTCTTCCTCCAAGGCTCTGCACTTTTTCCTCCTGGACTCTCTGTAACAGGACATAATGTGTCTCGAGATCAGCAAGACGGCTGTGATCAGGGACTATTCTACCTCTTTCTCTCTACTCCTCTCATTTCTTGCATGGATTCGAGGACGCCTCTCAGGTACTCACATTCCCTGTCCTCAATGTCATTTAATGCCCTTTCAATCACCCGGATAAGACTATCTGGTTTTATTTAACAAACCTCCTTCAGCAGGACCAACGCATTTCAAATAGTTGCACACTACAATGAGTTGAGGCTGTTCCAGTTGGTGGAGGAAGGCACTCACTTCATTTATGTTCTACATTTGAGCCTCTTTTGTGTTGATGTTGTTCTGGCGCTTTTTTCTAATGTTAAGTTGATCCTAGGTTTGTCTCAATGGAGGTGGTTCTACCTTTTTACCTGCTTGTAGAATCTTCTCCTGGCTAGCTCACACAACTGTTACACATAGTGTGGTGGAGTTGAAGAATGGGATCCAAGATGAGTTATGCACATAACTTGATTTACTTCAGAGCTTGGGAGGAAAACTGAACCTGAGGGAAAGTTTAACAAGATAGTCTTAACAAGAAGTGGTGGGGAAAGTACTCAATTGTCACACTTGAGTGAAGGTAAAGATAAAAGTAAATGATTTCAAGTAAAAGTGAATATCACCCTGTAAAATACTACTTGAGTAAAAGTTTGAAGTTATTTGATTGTAAATATACTTAAGTATCAAAAGTAAATGAAATTGCTCAAATATACTTTGAGTATAAAAAGTAAACCTAAAAGTATAAGTCATTTCAAATTCCTTATATTAAGCAAACCAGACGGCACAATAATTATTGTTTTTTTACGGAGAGCCAGGGGCACATTCCAACACTCTGACATAATTTACAAACAAAGCATTTGTGTTTAATGAGTCTGCCAGATCAGAGACAGTAGGGATGTCCAGGAATGTTGTCTTGCTAAGTGTGTGAATTGGACCATTTTCTTGTCAAAATGTAACGAGTACTTTTGGGCATCAGTGAAAATGTATGGTGTAAATAGTACATGATTTTATTTTATGTAGTGAAGTAAAAGTTGGCAATAATATAAGTAGTAAAGTACAGATACTACTTAAATAGTACTTTAAAGTATTTTTACTTAAGTACTCTACACCGCTGTTAACAAGATAACAATATAATAGTTATTGTGAAGTGGGAATTTTCTTACTGCGATTAATTAGCCTATTTCTCTCAAAATCCCATAACCAGTTAATGTAATGTAGCAAGGGATGTAATTGTTTATTAGCTCAGATTTTATTTGCAAACAGCCTTGGATATTACTGAGTGGAATTAGAGCGCCTTGCTGTGTTCATATTTTACCAGCAGAGGGAGTTAAATCTTTTTTTAGAAGGTAATTAATTGTCTGTGAAGGCAATGCATTTCCTCCAAGTTATCTGGTCAACTCTTTACCCAGGGACTAACATTTAGGAGGTTTAAGATACTTGTTGTTCAGACCTGCCTTGATATTCCCCAGAGGTTTGTTCTGACAATCAGTAGACACTCCTAATTGCTGTCATCTCTTTCTTCCTGTCTAAATGGCTTTTAGTGCCTGTTTTGTTTGTTCTGATTCCCAGCTTGTTTTATTTTCTGGATGAATAAATCACTTCAGGATGTGTCCTTGGCAATCGTTCACTTTCACGTTGTTCTATTCTCACAGCCTCTTAACTGAGTAAACAGCAGAACAGACCTTTTTTCTAATTAGACTAAATGTTTGAAAGTCCACGAATATGTTTACTTTTGGCCTCCATCAATATCTGGAATTTTTGATTATGTTCTACTAAAGCCAGTAAGCCAGAATAGATTTACTAAAAGCACTGTAACCAGCCTGTGCCTGTATTATCTGCTTCTGTGCTGCCCAGTAGACACCTTGTGGTTGTGATAAACACTGCAGCCATAACATAAAAGGCTCATTCCATGCAAGCAGGTCTGCAAATGTAATTGTATGATTCATTGGGAGAGAGGAGATGGCTCTGTCTGCTGTAGCTTAGTGATGGTCTGACAAACAAGCTTGGCAAAAGTCTAATGCACCCACAGTGAGGGAGATGGGTTGTCTGCGTGAGCTCACCCGTATGCTGGGAAATGATTAGCCCACACACTGAGAGCTGAAGTGGTGAGAAGAGGGGGATAAAGCATTGTGGGGAACAGGGAATGGCGCAGCCTAATTCATGTGCACTGACCGTCTCTACAGTGCTCTCCTCTAGCTTGGTTTGTCGTGACGACGTGTGTGGTGTTTGTTTGTTTGAAAGCTTCCCTCGCATACTGAACAAACGGACATCTTGCTTCAGATTGCTGTCAAACAGCCTGTGAAATTGGTGGTACCGGGAATAGACTTGTTGGCAGTGGATCATTTGATGTTATGGGGCGGTTTTGCTTCCTTATTTTAGAAAGGTTTTTTTTTTTTGCTTATCTTTATCAAGGGACCCAATCATTCCCAAGCCCACTGTATATATGGTTGTCAACGAAACGTGAGAAGAAAGTGGTAGAGCTTTAGCCAACAATCTTTTTCACCCTCTGTAATGAGTTGGTCCACAGAGCTTTTGGTACAGGTCTGAGGCATCAGGTTGAGGGCAACATGGTTCCAATAGAAATATGATGTTAATTAGCCTGGCGCTCAGGGTTGGTCTGGAAGGACTCCAACTGGATCAGGAAACTGTCAGCAAGCAGGCGACAGAGTGGAAGAAGGGTGTTGATTCAGGAGGATGTGAAAGGAATATGTGTTGGTTATACATGACAGAAATAGATCACACCCAATGCTCTGCTCCATGGCCAATCTCTCTTTTTAAAACAATCCACACACACACACAATGAAAATGATAGTGACTGTCAGTGATATTATGATAGAATTTGGGTTGTAGTGCACATAAACACTGATTCGAGTTCACTAGTCCGTCTATTTTCCTCTCTGTCGGCTGCCTCTGGGCTCATGATGAAGCTATGGCTGGGCAGCAGTGCCAGGCGAGCTGGGCAAGCTCTCCTGGACTCATCCACTGGATGTGTGTAGTTGGCATTGGGAGCACTGGGTCTCTCCCCAGCCCTCTGATCTCTGCTCCCGTATGGAATGTAATTTAACAAGATGCTTCTGCTCTACCTGGTACTTGTAAGTAATACATATGCCAGGAAATACACTGAAGATTCATTGAAGAATCTTGTCATATCTGACTCATGTCGGTGGTTAACTTTTAGACGTAACAAATGTTGCATGTATTTCTTTTTTAAACGAACACACGATAGACATGTAAGCTAAGCCTTCTAAGGTCTCACATACGTGGGACATACACATTTCAAAGCACTTGCATACCGCTGTCTGACATTTATGCATGCAATGTGACACTTTTTAAAATTGTATTTTATTTATTTATTTATTTTTTACCCCTTTTTCTCCCCAATTTCATGCTATCCAATTGTTGTAGTAGCTACTATCTTGTCTCATCGCTACAACTCCCGTACGGGCTCGGGAGAGACGAAGGTTTAAAGTCATGCGTCCTCCGATACACAACCCCACCAGCCGCACTGCTTCTTAACACAGAGCACATCCAACCCGGAAGCCAGCCGCACCAATGTGCCGGAGGAAACACCGTGTACCTGGCAACCTTGGTTAGCGCGCACTGCGCCTGTCCCGCCACAGGAGTCGCTGGTGCGCGATGAGACAAGGACATCCCTACCGACCAAGCCCTCACTAACCCGGACGACGCTAGGCCAATTGTGCATCGCCCCACGGACCTCCCGGTTGCGGCCGGTTACGACAGAGCCCGGGCGCGAACCCAGAGTCTCTGATGGCACAGCTGGCGCAGTACAGCGCCCTTAACCACTGTGCCATCCGGGACGCCCGCAATGTGACACTTGTTGAAAAAATAAAGCAGTCTTCCATGAGGAAGGTGGAAAGCAGAAGGAGGAGGAGCGGGATGGGGAAAGCAGAAGGGGGAGGATGAGGTAGGAGGGGGACAGGAGGAAGAGTGGGTCAGGCCCTGTCCTGTGGGGACCATGAGCTACTGAGCTGGCCCTGTGATGGGATGACTCCTGACTGGCTCTCCTCCCCTAGACTGAGTCACACTGTGGTGTCACAGACGGGACACAGCACACTGAGGGGTCCCGCTCACCTCACACAAGCAGCCAGCTGTGAAGCCCATGACAAGGAGCTGACACCACCGCTCTATATCAAAAACACTGTTGCCATACTCACCCTCTAAGGTTGGGCAAGAGGTTAACCCATGTGGCAACTCTGGGGAAAGCTGGTGTGTGTGACTTCGATTTGATAGTGTGCCTGGGTTGTGAATCTGTTTTGTGCCAACTGCCAAGGAGGCTTTAGGCTGGTTCCTTTCATATTGTAGATGATAGAATCACTCTTGCTTTTTAACGATTTAGTTATTTCTGTCTGGGGCAGAATGTGCTGTATTCATTAGGAAATAGATTTTAGGATATCTAAATGTCATGATGTTTTTTTACAGAAAATAAAGTTGAATGCATGAATGATGAGTCTATGGATTTCTCTCTTGCTCTCTTTCTCCTCCTTTACAGTCTCCATCCCTTCCTCTATTGCTCTTTTTCTCTCTCTCTCTCTCTCTCTCTCTCTCTCTCTCTCTCTCTCTCTCTCTCTCTCTCTCTCTCTCTCTCTCTCTTTCCCCCTGCCTCTCTCTATCTGTCTCTCTCTCTCTCGCTCGCTTTCTCCTCCTTTACAGTCTCCCTCCCTTCCTCTATCGCTCTTTTTCTCGCTCTCTGTCTCTGTCTCTGTCTCTCTCTCTCTCTCTCTCTTGCTCTCTCTCTCTCTCTCTCTCTCTCTCTTGCTCTCTCTTTCCCCCTGCCTCTCTCTATCTGTCTCTGTCTGGGCTTGGTGTTTGTGACCTTTTCATGTTGTCACTCTCATCGTCGATGCAGAATCATCTCAGGGGGCCTCTTGTCCTGCCTGGTGTTGCTTCTGTAATGTCTGCTCCTTTTCCATGTGAGTTTGATCTAGCCCAGCAGTACATTACTTTAGGTCTACTTCATGTGTTTCTATCTGAGGTCCTCTAACACTGGGAGTCCTGAGTTGAATATATTGCATTTTTTATGCTTGACTGTCAGAGCTGTCTGACCAACCAGTCGCTGAATCTTTTGTGAATTGGTTAAGTTTACCTGTTAAGCCCACCCAAATCTAAGTGTAGCCATTTCTAACATGTACTGGCCTAATTTCTGTAAGAAAAGTAAAGATAAATTTAAAGATGAATCTCTTGTGTGAAGTTTTATGACTTTATTTACAATGAAATTTAATAAGACAAAAATATTTGATAAAATATGTGAAATCCACACTGGGGTTAATAGAAACAGAATGTGCTCTAGATAAGCCCACATCTTAAATGATCCATTTTAATTCATTTCCAAATGTGAAAAACTTACAAACTGACGTTTGTTATGTAAAATGAGCTGATATAAATCTCCCCTAAAGTTATTAAAATAAACTGATCATTACTATTCATCATGAACGGCGGCAGCGTAGCCTAGTGGTTAGAGCGTTGGACTAGTAACCGGAAGGTTGCGAGTTCAAACCCCCGAGCTGACAAGGTACAAATCTGTCGTTCTTCCCCTGAACAGGCAGTTAACCCACTGTTCCCAGGCCGTCATTGAAAATAAGAATATGTTCTTAACTGACTTGCCTGGTTAAATAAAGGTAAAATTTAAAAAATTCAAAAAAACTCATAACAGGGGGCTGTCCAATCGTATCCACAGAGATCAATGTGGACTTAGGCGTTTGTTCTTGTCCACCAGTACACACTTGATTCAACTAATCATAGACTTCAATCACAACATGATTAGTTGAATCAGGTGTGTTACTGCTTGGTTAGAACACAACCCTGCACCCACACTGGCCCTCTGTGGATAAGAAACCATGACACAAAGACCATAACACACACAACTTTCAATGAATTATCACATTGGCTGTACTGCTATTGTTGTTAATTAGTTCAACTTGTCTTCCTGAAGCCTGTCTGAAGACAGTTTCAAATCTCCCTCTGAAGACAGTTTCAAATCTCCCCTTCTACTGTGTATTAAAACGGTACAGGTGGTGGACCAAACAACTGAATCACCTATGAATGAAAGACAACATAACAATGCCCCCACCCAAAAGTTGATGACTAGTCAGTCGCCCAATAGTCATCTTCTTGCCCCTCATTTGTTTTATATTTTAATCAACCACTTGTTGGTCTTCTATCTCAGATATCCCTCAACCCTAGTCGTCTTCTTCTCGCTCTGCATCCACTACTACCTGTCCACTCCAAACGTCTTGGAGAGACGACCAAGGTTTCTAATGGTCCTTAATGGTTTCTAATCTCGGTAAAGGCACCATGGCAAGATGCAGAATATACATAAATGTCATTTTTGTGTGTTTTTAATCGACTTAAATCTGAACAAAATAACATTTATGCTCATGTTCACTGAATATTAGTGATATCAACACATTATCCCCATGTGCTTCAATGCATACTGGGCTTAATAGGAGCATACTGGGCTTAATAGGAGCATACTGGGCTTAATAGGAGCATACTGGGCTTAATAGGAGCATACTGGGCTTAATAGGAGCATACTGGGCTTAATAGGAGCATACTGGGCTTAATAGGAGCTTACTGGGCTTAATAGGAGCTTACTGGGCTTAATAGGAGCTTACTGGGCTTTAATATGAGCATAATGGGCTTAATAGGAGCATACTGGGCTTAATAGGAGCATACTGGGCTTAATATGAGCATACTGGGCTTAATAGGAGCTTACTGGGCTTAATAGGAGCTTACTGGGCTTAATAGGAGCATACTGGGCTTAATAGGAGCTTACTGGGCTTAATAGGAGCATACTGGGCTTAATAGGAGCATACTGGGCTTAATAGGAGCATACTGGGCTTAATAGGAGCTTACTGGGCTTAATAGGAGCTTACTGGGCTTAATAGGAGCTTACTGGGCTTTAATATGAGCATAATGGGCTTAATAGGAGCATACTGGGCTTAATAGGAGCATACTGGGCTTAATATGAGCATACTGGGCTTAATAGGAGCTTACTGGGCTTAATAGGAGCTTACTGGGCTTAATAGGAGCATACTGGGCTTAATATGAGCATACTGGGCTTAATAGGAGCATACTGGGCTTAATAGGAGCATACTGGGCTTAATAGGAGCATACTGGGCTTAATAGGAGCATACTGGGCTTAATAGGAGCATACTGGGCTTAATAGGAGCATACTGGGCTTAATAGGAGCATACTGGGCTTAATAGGAGCTTACTGGGCTTAATAGGAGCTTACTGGGCTTAATAGGAGCTTACTGGGCTTTAATATGAGCATAATGGGCTTAATAGGAGCATACTGGGCTTAATAGGAGCATACTGGGCTTAATATGAGCATACTGGGCTTAATAGGAGCTTACTGGGCTTAATAGGAGCTTACTGGGCTTAATAGGAGCATACTGGGCTTAATAGGAGCATACTGGGCTTAATAGGAGCATACTGGGCTTAATAGGAGCATACTGGGCTTAATAGGAGCATACTGGGCTTAATAGGAGCATACTGGGCTTAATAGGAGCTTAATAGGAGCTTACTGGGCTTAATAGGCATACTGGGCTTAATAGGAGCATACTGGGCTTAATAGGAGCATACTGGGCTTAATAGGAGCATGCTGGGCTTAATAGGAGCATGCTGGGCTTAATAGGAGCATGCTGGGCTTAATAGGAGCGTGCTGGGCTTAATGGGAGCGTACTGGGCTTAATAGGAGCATACTGGGCTTAATAGGAGCGTACTGGGCTTAATAGGAGCGTGCTGGGCTTAATAGGAGCGTGCTGGGCTTAATAGGAGCGTACTGGGTTTAATAGGAGCGTACTGGGTTTAATAGGAGCGTACTGGGTTTAATAGGAGAATAGGAGCATACTGGGTTTAATAGGAGAATAGGAGCGTACTGGGCTTAATAGGAGAATAGCAGCGTACTGGGCTTAATTGGAGAATAAGAGCATTCTTGGCTTAATAGGAGAATAGGAGCATACTGGACTTAATAGGAGCAACAGTGATTTATGTTGAAAAAGACAGAATAGCAGTCTACTCGTAAAATATTTGGAAACCAATGGTTTGGGGTATAAATATACCCTATAGACTACATTTATTATGGGATGTTAGTATTGAACAATATTGCTTTATTGTAATATAAATTCTTTATATAAGGAGTGCTTTTCGTACTACTGTACCCTTTAACCTGAGATTACGTTATTGTCAACTTAACATTTATGTATAACAATGCAACATTCATTTAACAGTAAAATAAGACAAAATGCATTTCAAAATGTATGTTGAGAATGCCTGAAATCTATCTTGTTGTAGTTCACGTAGAATTAATAGGGACGCTTACCTGACTGTAGTTAAAAAGAGGGGAAAGAACTAGTTAGATTCTTCCTTTACAGTTATGAAATGTACTGCACTTGTAAATTCCCATGGGAATTATACCTCTCTAGAGTCTCTGAGAAGTGTAGAGAGCCATGTTTGACTAATGCCGTTGTAAATTTATGCTGAGCACAATGTCAGTTCAGAAATATGACGTTTGTAAATCCTCTTCAGCCCTATTATGGAACTTTCCCAGCCTGAGATGGCGGTGCCACCATGTGTTCCATGTCATCTGTGTTGCTCATCGGTCTGGGGGGGCTGAGATGTCATGCACTGATTTCATTACTATAGTATCTATGGAATGAGAGGCTGCTCCAAGGGAGTTCACTGCCAGGTGAAGAAAATAAATTTCATTTTCAGCTACGACTCTATTAGTAATGTATTTGCCTTTTAGATATAGGCTAGCTAGGCCTACATTATTTCCAGTGTTTCTGCTTTGGAATGATGCATCCTGGTATTGCTTTTTTTTCATTTAAAAAAAAAAGAAAATTTAAACTGATATTTACAGATTCCTCATTCCTCTGTGTTCCATGTCGGATTGTTTTTAAATACATATATTTACATAATCCTACTATTCCTCTGCCTTCCATATAGGGATGTAGAATCTGTGAATAGTTTAGTAATCCACCGTGGTGCTGATCGTAATTCACCAACTCCTCTGTGGCAGCTGGGAAGAGCAGGATAAGCAAGTAATGTAATCTTCACTGGGTTTTCACGTTCTCTATGCTACCCTCAGCCAAAGGTCACGCTGATAAATGTTTGATTCTTTTATTTGTTCACCAGTGTAGCAGTAGATTAATAATAATCTTATGTGTCCTTTTTTTCTTTCTATTTTAATCGCGCTTTGGCGTGTTTAAAAAACCGTGACAATGCCCTCAGACAGACTAGTGTCCCTGTAACTCGCCACATCACCGTTAAAACTAGGTCACAGTCAGACTCTGAAGGAACCTATTTCTGGACCAATTTTGCTTCCCCAACCGGATAAAAAAAAAAGTTTACATTTAATCCTGGAGGAGACCGTTTTACATTCTCCTGGCTGACATCACTGTTCAAATATAGAGTTGGGATAATCCTCAAATGTGTTTTTGTTTTCCTCTATGGGTCATCTTATAGATGGCCTTTGCCATAAGAATGTGCAGGAGGGTATGTTTTTTTTCCTTCTTTAGATTTAATCTCAGCATGCCATGTTGGGTTGAGCTAATGGAAAATGGACGTGTGTTAGCTAGCCTACTTCTCTGTTCTGTCAGCGGCAGTACGGGAGGTAGGTAGTGTGGTAGGCGCGTTCTACTGGTGGGTTCTGAAGATGTTCTGTCTCCTCTGCCTGCAGCTGCAGAACACATTTACAAGGAGTTTGTGAGCTGGATATTTCTGTAGCACAGTGGTGCTGTAGAGAAACCCAGTGTTGTTGTTTTTCTGTATGTTGGAGGATCAACAGTTGGGTTTGCACATGCTCAATTCCTTCAGGCCTCGTTTATCAAAATAGAGGGGAAAAGCATTTGAGCTGTCCTGCTGAACTATGTCTCGGAGATAGAGAATGATTTCACCACTCACCTAAGGCCTATTGGACAGTCCTCTTACTCATGAAGATGGAGGCATCATTACATTGTATTTGTACAAATTAGCATGTACTGTGTGTATTGATTTATATTGTCGTAATATTATGAATTGTGCTACCTAAATCCTATGCCTGGCATTTCAAACAGATTTTGTTATACACTGTAAGTTGAGGTTTGTATATTCCAAAGTGTGTTGAAATGATAATGGCCTTGACTTTGAGAGGGTGTAACAAGTTTGTGTGATGTAACAACAGTTTGTGTGGTATATCTGCTAGGTTTGGCCTGCTGATATTTTGCCTTTTGTATGATTTACGTCTTGGGTAGCAACTGGAAACATACATCTAGTGTAGTGAGTGATGGCAGCGATCATTAACACCAGTCATAATCCAGAAGGGTGATGGGAAAGGCCTTGTTATCTTTAGTGTGCAGCTGCTTATCTGTGTGCTCGACCTGCCTCCTGACCACTTTTACTGCGTCACGGTGAGCAAAGCTGACCTTCATACAAATATAAAGTCATCCCCAAGTCCAAGGTACTGGGTAGGGCCCCCTGTCTGAGTCACTAGAGGCTCAGTCTGTGTGTTCATCAAAAGAGTCTGAAAACCAATATTGACCTTTGTTCCTTTTTAAGTTTACTCAGATTGAGTGTTGCCGGTGTGGACCGCTGAGGCCGCGGTTTCGATCGGAGACAATCCAATATAAAAAAAAATATATATATATATATATATGGTCGCAAAATTTCTTGAACTTTCAATCAGTTCCTTGGTTTTCCCCAAATCCCTGTTGGAGGATTCCTGGAATCAGTGGGGGAATAAGCGGGATATCTGGAATCCTCCAATCCTGGACTTTTGCAACCTTATTTAAGACCGCTCAGCCATGTTGAGAGTTATCTTATTTTTGAGCGATGCCACTGTTCATGTCTTGCAGCTGCCTCGCTCTTAAAGACATGTTCCGGAACATTGCCGATTACTATGTTTGTTTTTTTAACCTCCCGCATGGGGCTAGACGTGTCAATGTGTAGTTCGTACATCCATAGTCTGTGAGCAGAATAACTGCCTTAGCTCAATTTTCTACAAAATCCCTAGTTTGAAATGGTGCTGGGCAAATATCGAACGAATTTGTATCTCAAGGTTTTATTTTTTGTGCTTGAGTGTTCTATATCTTGGTCATTCTCCTTTACTCCTTCTGTGCTGTGAACTGTGCACCTTCCCACTCACACACAGACACCAAGCCCCTCCCCTGTCACTCACAACAACAATGAGGAAAGATGACGTACTCCTCTCTGACAACAAGCAGTTTAAACTCGCTATTTGCATTTGAGGTTTGGTCCAACACAATCTGTAATATTGACACCAAAATGCCTAGAGACATTATTTTACTGTAATAGACGAGAACTTAGCCTTTCTAGCGGTACCCTTTTCATGTTTCAACTCCCAAAAGTTTGAACAGAGCAGACCCTACTAAAACGAGAGTATCAAGGAACGTGATTGTTGAAAAATAAGGATCAGTTTATGTCACACGCAGCATTGTCGTACCACGTACCGCTAGCAGCATTTTAGCCACAGACCGCCATGTGCTTGCTGCCTAGTCTGTGTTTTATAAATGTGCACTGAGCATAAAAATACGCATTTATATTACGAATTGGCAACCCACTCTCATTCTGAGAAATATGCATCTTCTTATCCAGGTAGGCCACTTGGGTTCAATATATAAACAAGGTCAATGGGCTATGTTGTTCAAACAGTTGGACAGTTGCATGGTTCTGGCAAAAAGAAATGTGCACACTCTTGGCATTCTCTCAACCAGCTTCATCTGGAATGCTTTTCCAACCGTCTTGAAGGAGTTCCCACATATGCTGCTTTTCCTTCACTCTGCGGTCTGACTCATCCAAAACCATCTCAATTGGGTTGAGGTCGGGTGATTGTGGAGTCCAGGTCATCTGATGCAGCACTCCATTCCTCTCCTTCTTGGTCAAATAGCCCTTACACAGCCTACACAATGTTGGGTAATTGTCCTGTTGGAAAAACAAATGAAAGCCCAAACCAGATGGGATGGTATATCGTTACTGAATGCTGTGGTAGCCATGCTGGTTAAGTGTGCCTTGAATCCGAAATAAATCACAGACAGTGTCACCAGTAAAGCACCATCACACCTCCTCCTCCATGCTTCACGGTGGGAACTACACCTACGGAGATCATCCATTCACCCACACCACATCTCAGAAAGACAAGGCGGTTGGAACCAAAAATCTCAACTCATCAGACCAATGGACAGATTTCCACCGGTCTAATGTCCATGTCTTGGGCCAAGAAACACAAGAAAGTCTCTTCATCTTATTGGTGGCCTTTAGTAGTGGTTTCTTTGCAGCAATTTGAACATTAAGGCCTGATTCACACAGTCTCCTCTGAACAGTTGATGTTGAGATGTGCCTGTTACTTAAACTCTATGAAGCATTTATTTGGGCTGAAATTTCTGGTAACTGGCTGGTAACTCTCTAATGAACTTATCCTCTGCAGAAGAGGTAACTGTGGGTCTTCCTTTCCTGTGGCGGTCCTCATGAGAGCCAGTTTCATCATAGCACTTGATGTTTTTTTCGACTGCACTTGAAGAAACATTCAGAGTTCTTAAAACGTTCCGTATTGACTGACCTTCATTGCCATAATATGAACCTGGTCTTTTACCAAATAATTCTGTATACCCCCACTATCTTGTCACAGCACAACTGATTGGCTCAAAATTGTGATGAGTTGTGGCCAATCCTTCTACGGCTGTATGAAATCCCAGTCAGGCCATTAGGGATGTGTGATGGCATTGTAACAGGCCATTGAAGGACCACACACAGAAACATTTGTCCTAAGCTGTGTAAGAGGGCCAACAGTCTCCAGCCCCCATTAGCAGTGGTACTCACACAGCTGCAGCTCTAAAAAACACACACTTGCAGGCACACACACACACACACTTGTGGACACAGACCCCAATGTACACACTTTTAAACTGACTGTTGCTATAATCCCCCCATTCCAATTTGTGATGCTAGAACGTGCCAATTGCTGTGCCTCTAATGGATATTGACAAAAATTACAGGGTACAAAAACACATGACTGGATGTTCATGATGAGCTAGGGGAGGGATAGTATTGGTACTTTCATGTTCAAAACCAGAAAGAAATATGGATAGGGGGCGGGGAAATCATACAGTAGTGTATTGCAATATCATTTTTTCCTATTTTATATCGATACTGTGACGCCAAGTATAATTTTATTTGTTTTTTATTTTCCAGTACTTTTGTATACTTTTTAGCCAGTAGTTATGTAATTAGTGCTCACGAGCCAAAAGTGTTCACCACAAATTGTGTCCTACGTCACAGATATGTGCACCACGTCATTGCTCTCTCTATCACACTGCTGTGTGTGAATCTTGCTAGCTGTCAATCAAATGGCGAGTGGCTGAAGCTCATTGTCTACAACATGAATTGCTAGGGTGCTAGCGATGTGGGGGGGGCTAAAAGCCATATCTCTCTTTTTCCTAACTTATGGGCGATTCACGAGATCTATCAAATTGTATTTGTCACATACACATGGTTAGCATATGTTAATGCGAGTGTAGCGAAATGCTTGTACTTCTAAATCAAAATCGAATCAAATGTATTTATATATAGCCCTTCGTACATCAGCTGATATCTCAAAGTGCTGTACAGAAACCCAGCCTAAAACCCCAAACAGCAAGCAATGCAGGTGTAGAAGCACGGTGGCTAGGAAAAACCTAGGAAGAAACCTAGAGAGGAACCAGGCTATGTGGGGTGGCCAGTCCTCTTCTGGCTGTGCCGGGTGGAGATTATAACAGAACAAGATGGCCAAGATGTTCAAATGTTCATAAATGAGCATGGTCCAATAATAATAAGGCAGAACAGTTGAAACTGGAGCAGCAGCACGGCCAGGTGGACTGGGGACAGCAAGGAGTCATCATGTCAGGTAGTCCTGAGGCATGGTCCTAGGGCTAAGGTCCTCCGAGAGAGAGAGAGAATTAGAGAGAGCACACTTAAATTCACACAGGACACCGAATAGGACAGGAGAAGTACTCCAGATATAACAAACTGACCCTAGCCCCCCGACACATAAACTACTGCAGCATAAATACTGGAGGCTGAGACAGGAGGGGTCAGTAGACACTGTGGCCCCATCCAAGGACACCCCCGGACAGGGCCAAACAGGAAGGATATAACCCCACCCACTTTGCCAAAGCACAGCACCCACACCACTAGAGGGATATCTTCAACCACCAACTTACCATCCTGAGACAAGGCCGAGTACAGCCCACAAAGATCTCCGCCACGGCACAACCCAAGGGGGGGCGCCAACCCAGACAGGAAGATCTCATCAGTGACTCAACCCACTCAAGTGACGCACCCCTCCCAGGGACTGTATGAAAGAGCCCCAGTAAGCCAGTGACTCAGCCCCTGTAATAGGGTTAGAGGCAGAGAATCCCAGTGGAAAGAGGGGAACCGGCCAGGCAGAGACAGCAAGAGCGGTTCGTTGCTCCAGAGCCTTTCGGTTCACCTTCCCACTCCTGGGCCAGACTATACTCAATCATATGACCCACTGAAGAGATGAGTCTTCAGTAAAGACTTAAAGGTTGAGCCCGAGTTTGCGTCACTCTTACATGGGTAGGCAGACCATTCCATAAAAATGGAGCTCTATAGGAGAAAGCCCTGCCTCCAGCTGTTTGCTTAGAAATTCTAGGGACAATTAGGAGGCCTGCGTCTTGTGACCGTAGCGTACGTGTAGGTATGTACGGAAGGACCAAATCAGAGAGATCGGTAGGAGCAAGCCCATGTAATGCTTTGTAGGTTAGCTGTAAAACCTTGAAATCAGCCCTTGTCTTGACAGGAAGCCAGTGTAGGGAGGCTAGCACTGGAGTAATATGAAAAAATGTTTGGGTTCTAGTCAGGATTCTAGCAGCTGTATTTAGCACTAACTGAAGTTTATTTAGTGCTTTATCCGGGTAGCCGGAAAGTAGAGCATTGCAGTAGTCTAACCTAGAAGTGACAAAAGCATGGATTCATTTTTCTGCATCATTTTTGGACAGAAAGTTTCTGATTTTTGCAATGTTACGTAGATGTAAAAAAGCTGTCCTTGAAATGGTCTTGATATGTTCTTCAAAAGAGAGATCAGGATCCAGAGTATCGCCGAGGTCCTTCACAGTTTTATTTAGGACGACTGTACAACCTTTAAGATTAATTGTCAGATTCAACAGAAGATCTCTTTGTTTCTTGGGACCTAGGACAAGCATCTCTGTTTTGTCTGAGTGTAAAAGTGGAAAGTTTGCAGCCATCCACTTCCTTATGTCTGAAACACATGCTTCAAGCGAGGGCAATTTTGGGGCTTCACCATGTTTCATTGAAATGTACAGCTGTGTGTCATCCGCATAGCAGTAAAAGTTAACATTATGTTTTCGAATGACATCCCCAAGAGGTAAAATATATAGTGAAAACAATAGTGGTCCTAAAACAGAACCTTGAGGAACACTGAAATTTACAGCTGATTTGTCAGAGGACAAACCATTCACGGAGACAACCTGATATCTTTCTGACAGATAAGATCTAAACCAGGCCAGAACTTGTCCGTGTAGAATTTGGGTTTCCAATCTCTCCAAAAGAATGTGGTGATCGATGGTATCAAAAGCAGCACTAAGGTCTAGGAGCACGAGGACAGATGCAGAGCCTCGGTCCGATGCCATTAAAATGTCATTTACCACCTTCACAAGTGCAGTCTCAGTGCTATGATGGGGTCTAAAACCAGACTGAAGCATTTTGTATACATTGTTTGTCTTCAGGAAGGCAGTGAGTTGCTGCGCAACAGCCTTTTCTAACATTTTTGAGAGGAATGGAAGATTCGATATAGGCCGATAGTTTTTTATGTTTTCTGGGTCACGGTTAGGCTTGGTGTACCACTTTTAGTTTGGTACACATCCGGTGGATAGAGAGACGTTTATTATGTTCAACATAGGAGGGCCAAGCACAGGAAGCAGCTCTTTCAGTAGTTTAGTTGGAATAGGGTCCAGTATGCAGCTTGAAGGTTTAGAGGCCATGATTATTTTCATTTTTGTGTCAAGAGATATAATACTAAAACACTTGAGCGTCTCTCTTGATCCTAGGTCCTGGCAGAGTTGTGCAGACTCAGGACAACTGAGCTTTGAAGGAATACGGCGATTTAAAGAGGAGTCCGTAATTTGCTTTCTAATAATCATGATCTTTTCCTCAAAGAAGGTCATGAATTTATCACTGCTGAAGTGAAAGCCATCCTCTCTTGGGGAATGCTGCTTTTTAGTTAGCTTTGCGACAGTATCAAAAAGGAATTCTAGTGCTTCTAGTTCCGACCATGCAGTAATTTCTGACAAGTAATCTATCTATGTGCGCGCATGCATGCAATCTGAGAGTATTCACTTTCTTTTTCCACATTTTGTTACGTTACAACCTTATTCTAAAATGGATGAAATTGTTTTTCTTCCTCATCAATCTACACACAACACCCCACAATGCCAAAGCAAAAAGGTTTTTTTTTTTTTTTTGGAAAATGTATTAAAAATAATAGTTGAAATCACATTTACAAAAGTATTCAGACCCTTTACTCAGTAAAGGTGTTGAAGCACCTTTGGCAGTGATTACAGCCTCGAGTCTTCTTGGGTATGACGCTACAAGCTTGGCACACCTGTATTTGGGGAGTTTCTCCCATTCTTCTCTGCAGATCCTCTCAAGTTCTGTCAGGTTGGATGGGGAGCGTCGCTGAATAGCTTTTTTTAGGTCTCTCCAGAGATGTTCGATCGGGTTCAAGTCCGGGCTCTGGCTGGGCCACTCATGGACATTCAGGCACTTGTCCCAAAGCCACTCCTGTGTTGTCTTGGCTGTGTGCTCAGGGTCATTGTCCTGTTGGAAGGTGAACCTTTGTCCCAGTCTGAGGTCCTGAGCGCTTTGGAGCAGGTTTTCATCAAGGATCTCTCTGTGCTCTTTCCGTTCATCTTTCCCTCGATCCTGACTAGTCTCCCAGTCCCTGCCGCTGAAAAATATCCCAACAGCATGATGCTGCCACCACCATGCTTCACTGTAGGGATGGTGCCAGGTTTCCTCCAGACGTGATGCTTGGCATTCAATCTTGGTTTCATCAGACCAGAGAATCTTGTTTCTCATGGTCTGAGAGTCTTTGGGTGCCTTTTGGCAAACTCCAAGCGGGCTGTCATGTTCCTTTTACTGAGGAGTTGCTTTTGTCTGGCCACTCTACAATAAAGGCCTGATTGTGGAATGCTGTGGAGATGGTTGTCCTTCTGGAAGGTTCTCCCATCTCCACAGAGGATCTCTTGAGTTCTGTCAGAGTGACCATCAAGTTCTTGGTCACTTCCCTGTCCAAGGCACTTTTCCCCGATTTGTATATATTTTTTTATTTTATTTAACTAGGCTAGTCAGTTAAGAACAAATTCTTATTTACAATGACGGCCTACCCCGGCCAAACCTGGACGATGCTGGGCCAATTGTGCCTCCGCCCTGTGGGACTCGCATTCACGGCCGGATGTGATGCAGCCTGGATTCGAACCAGGTACTGCAGTGATGCCTCTTGCACTGAGATGCAGTGTCTTAGAACACAGCTTCACTCGAGAGCAACAATTGCTCAGTTTGGCCGGGCGGTCAGCTCTAGGAAGAGTCTTGGTGGTTCCAAACTACTTCCATTTAAGAATGATGGAGGCTACTGTGTTCTTGGGGACCTTCAATGCTGCAGAAATGTTTTGGTACCCTTCCCCAAATCTGTGCCTTGACACAATCCTGTTTCAGAGCTCTTACGGACAATTCCTTCAACCACATTGCTTGGTTTTTCTCTGACTTGCACTGTCAACTGTGGGACCTTATATAGACAGGTGTGTGCCTTTCCAAATCATGTCCAATCAATTGAATTTACCACAGATGGACTCCAAGTTGTAGAAATATTTCAAGGATGATTAATAGAAACAGTATGCACCTGAGCTCAATTGTGAGTCTCATAGCAAAAGGTCTGAATAGTCCCTCGTGTTTTTAATAAATTTGATACAATTTCAAAAAAGCTGTTTTCACTTTGTCATTATGGGGTATTGTGTGTTTTGTTTTAGCACATTTTAGAATAAAGCTGTGATGTAACAATGTGGGAAGAGGTCTGTATACTTTCCAGATGCACTGTATGTATATACAGTTGGTAGAACAAGTATTTGATACACTGCCGATTTTGCAGGTTTTCCTACTTACAAAGCATGAGCATAGAGGTCTGTAATTTTTATCATAGGTACACTTCAACTGTGAGAGACGGAATCTAAAACAAAAATCCAGAAAATCACATTGTATGATTTTTAAGTAATTAATTTGCAAAAAATGAAACGTCCTTTTTCAGGACCCTGCCTTTCAAGAATAAGTCGTAAAAATCCAAATAACTTCAAAGGTCTTCATTGTGAAGGGTTTTAACACCGTTTCCCATGCTTGTTGAATTAACCATAAACAATTCATGAACATGCATCCGTGGAACGGTCGTTAAGACACTAAGGTCACAGTTATGAAAACTTAGGACACTAAAGAGGCCTTTCTACGGACTCTGAAGAACACCAAAAGAAAGATGCCCAGGGTCCCTGCTCATCTGCATGAACTTGCCTTAGGCATACTGCAAGGAGGCATGAGGACTGCAGATGTGGCTAGGGCAATAAATTGCAATGTCCGTACTATGAGACGCCTAAGACAGTGCTACAGGGAGACAGGACGGACAGCTGATTGTCCTCGCAGTGGCAGACCACATGTAACAACACCTGCACAGGATCGGTACATCCGAACATCACACCAGCGGGACAGGTACAGGATGGCAACAACAACTGCCTGAGTTACACCAGGAACGCACAATCCCTCCATCAGTGCTCAGACTGTCCGCAATAGGCTGAGAGAGGCTGGACTGAGGGCTTGTAGGCCTGTTGTAAGGCAGGTCCTTACCAGACATCATTGGCAACAGAGTCGCCTATGGATACAAACCCACCATTTTCTGGACCAGACAGGACTGGCAAAAAGTGCTATTCACTGACAAGTCGCGGTTTTGACTCACCAGGGGTAATGGTCGGATTCGCATTTATCGTCAAAGGAATGAGCGTTACAGAAAGGCCTGTACTCTGGAGTGGGATCGATTTGGAGGTGGAGGGTCCGTCATGGTCTGGGGCGGTGTCACAGCATCATCGGACTGAGCTTGTTATCATTTCTGGCAATCTCAATGCTGTGCGTTACAAGGAACACATCCTCCCTCATGTAGTACCCTTCCTGCAGGCTCATCCTTTCACACATTAACAAGTCCAATACAGCAAATGAAAGATAAACATCTTGTGTATCTACCCATCGTGTCCGATCTTTTAAAATGTTTTACCGCGAAAACACAACATATATTTATGTTAGATCACCACCAAATCCCAAAAAAAACACAGCCATTTTTCCCAGCCAAAGATAGTCACAAAAGCATAATTAGAGAATGAATCACTAACCTTTGATAATATTCATCAGATGACACTCATATGACATCATGTTACACAATACATTTATGTTTTGTTCGATAATATGCATATTTATATCCACAAATCTCGGTGTACATTGACGCCATGTTCAGAAATGCCTCCAAAATATCCCGAGTAATTACAGAGAGCTACGCCAGATAACAGAAATACTCAACATAAACTTTGACTAAAGATACATGTTTTACATATAATGAAAGATACACTGGTTCTTAATGCAACCGCTGATTTTTTTTTTTTTTTTTTTTTTTTTTTTTATGTTACGAAAAAAGCATACCATGCAATAATCTAAAACGGCGCTAAGTCGTAACAATATTACTCCGCCATGTTGGAGTCAACAGAAATACGAAATTACATCATAAATATTCCCTTTGATATTCTTTCATCAGAATTCAGTGCAAGGAGTCCTAGTTCCACAATAAATTGTTGTTTTGTTCCATTGTGTCCATTACTAGTGTCCAATTAGCTGCTTTTGCTAGCCCGGTTAGTTCACATGTCCAAAAGCTGGCGCTGGTCCAGGCGAACTCGGACGAAAACTTCAAAAAGTTATATTCCAGGTCAAATAAACTGGTCAAACTAAGTAGAGAATCAATCTTCAGGATGTTATTTTCATATATATATATCTACTAACGTTCCAACTGGAGCATTCGTTTTTGTCTACGGAGTAATGGAACGCAAGGCTATATCAACAGTAATATGCTCAACCAGGAACTGGCATTCTGACAGACCACTGACTCATTCCTCTCCCATCCGGTCCCATATCACACTAGAGGCTTCATTTCACGTTCTACTGACTGTTGACCTCTCGTGGAAGGCTTAGGAAGTGCGAACAGATCCATATCTTGTTTGGATGTGAATAGGCGATGACTTGAAATTCAACCAGCCCCAGAATTTCCACTTCCTGTTTGGAAGTTTGCCTGCCCTATGAGTTCTGTTATACTCACAGACATAATTCAAAAAGTTTTAGAAACTTCAGCGTGTTTTCTATCCAATAGTAATAATAATATGCATATATTAGCATCTAAGACAGAGTAGGAGGCAATTTGCTATGGGCACGCAATTCATCCAAAGTGAAAATGCTGCCCCCTATCCCTAACAGGTTAGAACAATGAAAACTCCTAGCTCAATTCCAACAACTGACTCGAGAAATAAGCTCAACTCCGCCTGCAGCAGACGCGATACCCTGTCATGGTATTGAAACGCCTGCTCAACAAAAATGCTAACACAGACCGTTGGCCTAACTTGGAAAAGTACTCTACTAGAGGCTGTAAACAAGCGATTCGGTGGCATTCGCTGAGCCTCTACTGTGTCGCCACCATGCTCGAAGCTAGGTACAAGGACTGTTACTTCTACGCAGACAAGAAATAGGGTAGGGTTTACGTGAAACGTTAGACACACCTGGAAACATGACATGTATGATGAAATCCTGGTTGAGACTGAACAAACAGCACAGCAAGTCAATGAAATAGGTTTTGATTATGTTTTATTGGTAATGGGGACATAAATAAATGCCAACAAAATAACGTTTTGGTCAGTGTGTGTGTGTTTCAACTAAACTCAGCAAAAAAAGAAATGTCCTCTCACTGTCAACTGCTTAATTCTCAACAAACTTAACATGTGAAATATTTGTATGAACATAACAAGATTCAACAACGTAGACAAACTGAAGAATTCCACGGACATGTGACTAACAGAAATGGAATAATGTGTCCTTGAACAAGGAGGGGGGGGGGTCAAAATCAAAAGTAACAGACCCCCCTCCTTGTTTGTTCAGTCTCGACCAGGATTTCATCATACATGTCAAGCAGGGAAGTTTCAGCTCTCTGTCCGTGGCCTCTCTTTCCCGGTGTGCACTGTCACTATGTCCGTTAACTGACACTAACTGTTAACTGACTACACAGCAGACATTGTGGGCTAGGTTAGGAATGCCGTGTTGCACATTTAGCACTATATATTTTTTGTGCCGTCTTTCAAACAGCTACCTACATTTCATAAGTATGCACGTCAGCTTTGACATGGGTTTTGCACATCGGCGTTAAAATAGACATCGGGCCGATACCGATGTTGGGCTTTCTAGCTAATATTGGCCTACTCCGATATGCTTACCGATTTTTATATTGCGCATCCCTAGTAAGTAGTGGATGAAAGATGGTATTGCTGGCGAGTCGGATGCACAATGGTCACCATAACTTCCCCCTGCTATGGAGTGTCACTCAATAGCCTCACCCTGCTTGCTCTCTGAGGCTGTAGACATGAAACATGCTGTTCTATTGATTTGATGCTGTTTGTTGTTGGATTATTAATTCTGTGGACGTCGCCAGCCGCTGTTCAGACACCTTTAATGGCCTTGATGCTCTTCTCACACACAAGGAGGGAATCTATAGTAAACCAGGCTGCAGTCATTTGCTCTTGCCTTTTTAGTCTGATGGTGATGAGCTATCGTCTTGGATATAACACACAGTTAGTGTTTAGATAACGATCCAATAGAGTGCTCTTCAGTGGCTAAGCTAAAGGGTTCGAGAGGGTTTGATGGTAATGGGATTCATTCTGTTTTAGGCTAAATCGATATGAAATATGTAGCTAATGTAATATAATTCATTGTTATTTAATGCAGGCAGACCCATTTCTGATCTAAGTCTCAGTAGTCTGCACGGTCAAAATTAGTAAATGTATTTCTTTCTTGCACAACAAGTCTCTCTTTATGAATTTAGTATCTTTCATATTCACGCTGTTCGACATTAAAAGTAATGCCCGCCCAGGTGAGTTTGGATTTCAAGACACGCCAGTAGATGCGCTACATGATCAAAAGTATGTGGACACCTGCTCATCGAACATCTCATTCCAAAATCATAGGGATTAATATGGAGTTGGTCCCCTCATTGCTGCTAAAACAGCATCTACTTTTCTGGGAAGGCTTTAGATGTTGGAACATTGCTGCGGGGACTTGCTTCCATTCAGCCACAGGCATTAGTGAGGTCGGGCACTGATGTTAGCCAATTAGGCCTGGTTCACAGTCTGCGTTCCAAATCATCCCAAAGGTTTTTGATGGGGTTGAGGTCAGGGCTCTGTGCAGGGCAATCAAGTTCTTCCACACCAATCTCGACAAAACATTTCTGTATGGACCAGGGTTTGTGCACAGAGGCATTGTCATGCTAAAACAGGAAAGGGCCTTTCCCAAACTGTTGCCACAAAGTTGGACGCAGAGAATCATCTAGAATGTCATTGTATGCTGTAACATTAAGATTTCCCTTCACTGGAACTGAGGCCTAGCCCGAACCATGAAAAACATCCCCAGACCATTATTACTCCTCCACAAAACTTTACCGTTGGCACTATGCATTAGGGCAGGTAGGGTTTCCTGGCATTCGCCAAACCCAGATTTGAGTGTCGGACAGCCAGATGATGAAGGGTGATTCATCACTTCACTGCGTTTCCAATGCTCCAGAGTCCAATGGCAGCAAGCTTTACACCACTCCACCGGGCACTTGGCATTGCGCATGGTGATCTTAGGCTTGCGTGTGGCTGCTCGGCCATGGAAACGGCAGCTCTAGCAGGACAGAAATTTGACACACTAACTTGTCGGAAAGGTGGCATCCTATGACAGTGCCACGTTGAAAGTCACTGAGCTCTTCAGTAAGGGTATTCTACTGTCAATGTTTGTCTATGGAGATTGCATGGCTGTGCTCGATTTCATACACCTGTCAGAAACTGATGTGAAGGGGTGTCAACATACTTTTGTATACAGTGTAGAGGTCGAACAATGATGATTTTTCAACGCCAATACCAATTATTGGAGAACCAAAAAAAGCTGATACCGATTAATTGGCTGTTTTATTTTTTTTAATTTTTTTTATTTTTTTATATTTAAAAAATTTAGCCTCATGTAAATAATGGAACATGTTCAATTTGGTTTAAATAATGCAAAAACAAAGTGTTGGAGAAGAAAGTAAAAGTGCAATATGTGCCATGTAAGAAAGCTAACGTTTCAGTTCCTTGCTCAGAACATGAGAACATATGAAAGCTGGTGGTTCCTTTTAACATGAGTCTTCAATATTCCCAGGTCATGTAAGAAGTTTTAGGTTGTAGTTATTATAGGAATTATAGGACTATTTCTCTCTATACCATTTGTATTTCATAAACCTTTGACTATTGGATGTTCTTATAGGCACTTTAGTATTGCCAGTGTAACAGTATTGCTTCCGTCCCTCTCCTCGCCCCTACCTGGGCTCGAACCAGGAACACATTTTCAAGCTTTTTTAATGGCATAGTCAACTTAGTGTATGTAAACTTCTGACCCACTGGAATTGTGATTAAGTAAAATAATCTGTCTGTAAACAATTGTTGGAAAAATTACTTGTGTCATGCACAAAGTAGATGTCCTAACCGACTTGCCAAAACTATAGTTTGTTAACAAGAAATTTGTGGAATTTTTGAAAAACAAGTTTTAATGACTCCAACCTAAGTGTATGTAAACTTCCGACTTCAACTGTATATACATACAGTGCATTCGGAGAGTATACAGACCCCTTCCTTTTTTCCACATTTTGTTACATTACAGCCTTATTTTAAAATGTATTTATTAAAAAAACACACAATACCCCATAATGACGAAGTGAAAACCATTTTTTCGTAATTGTATCAAATTGATTAAAAATAAAACATCTTATTTAAGTATTCAGACCCTTTGCACTTGGGTGCATCCTGTTTCCAATGATCATCCTTGATGTTTCTACAACTTGAGTCCACCTGAGGTAAATTCTATTGATTGGACATGATTCGGAAAGGCACACACCTGTCTATGTAAGGTCCCACAGTTGACAGTGCGTGTCAGAGCAAAAACAAAGCTATGAGGTTGATAGAATTGTCTGTAGAGGTTCGAGACAGGATTGTGTTTAGGCACAGATCTGGGGAAGGGTACCAAAAAAAGTCTACAGCATTGAAGATCCCCAAGAACACAGTGGCCTCCATCATTCCTAAATGGAAGAAGTTTGGAATCACTAAGGCTCTTCCAAGAGCTGACCGCACAGCCAAACTGAGCAGTTGGGGGAGATGAAAAGAGCTCTGATGTTATCAGTGTTTATTACCCGAAAACAATAACAGAGCTGTGTCTGATACTGATATCAGCACAGTCATCTAGACAAGGTCTACAGCCAGCCAGCCAGCCAGCCAGCCAGCCAGCAAGCGTTATGTTGGTCTGTCTATCTGACATCTAACAGTGCCGACGTCCAGAGAGCAGTTCTATGTCATTGAGCTCTAAGCAGGCGTCATCGCTGCCACGGCCAAGGTTAGGAGAGCAACAGGAATGTTGCCTGGTACATCTAGTTCATAGTCTTTCTGCACACCAAGATGTGTGCATTCGTACGTTCATGCCCTACCAATTCATCCAGTCTGGCCAAAGTCTGCCACAGCAGCTTTGAATAACAACTTCCCAGAGTTAGCTGCTAATTGAATCTCGTATTTCGAGGGTTAAGTAGAAGAGAGGACAGTAGTCACCCTGGCATAGTATTTCACAAACGCTGCTGTCTGGTGTGCCTTGGATGGTGGGTGAGAGGTGGTGATAGTGTAGAGTGGGTGAGAGGTGGTGATAGTGTAGAGTGGGTGAGAGGTGGTGATAGTGTAGAGTGGGTGAGAGGAGGACCTGGGCCAGTGGGGTCAGAGCAGTGTGTGCCAACTGGGTCAGAACATAAACATGCTCTGTCTAGCCTCACTTCATCATCTGAATGCTCCTGGCTGTCTTTCCACTCTACTGCTCTAACATGGAGATGTAGTCAGTTCTCTGGTAGTTTGGCTCCATATTTCACTTCTTTATTTACCATTTAATGTTGTCGTCACATTTTTTGCGTAGCAGCCAAACTAATGATGAAGTGGTCATCATTGATGAAATTGTTTACAAAATTAGATTAGTCTCTAATCTATGTATTTCACATGACTCTGCAAGGGTGATCCATCCTCATTTTTCTCCTATCACAACTGTTGAACTCTGTAACTGTCTTGACCTCGTGATGAAATCCCTGAGCAGTTTCCTTCCTCTCTAACTGCGTTAGGAAGGATGTCAATAGCTCTTTAGTGACTGGGTGTGTTGATACACCCTCCAAAGCCTAATTAATGACTCCACCATGCTCAAAGGGATATTCAGCGTATGCTTTTTAAATACCAATCGGTGCCCTTTGGGGTTCCTGAGGGGTGCAGTGATCTAAGGCACTGCATCACAGTGCTAGAGGCGTCACCACAGACACCCTGGTTTTATTCCAGGCAGTATCACAACCAGCCGTGATTGGGAGTCCCATAGGGCGGCGTACAATTGGCCCTTGCGTCATTCGGGTTTTGCCGGTGTAGGCCATCATTGTAAATAAGAATTTGTTCTTAACTGACTTGCCTAGTTAAATGTATAATGTAAAAACATTTGCGAGGCATTTGAAAAACCTCCCTGGTCTTTGTGGTTGAATCTGTGCTTGATATTCACTACTCGATTGAGGGACCTTACAGATAATCGTATGTGTGGGGTACAGAGATGGGGTAATCATTAAAAAATGTTAACCACTATTGAACACAGAATGAACCCATGCAACTTTATTAAGGCTTGCCATAAAAAAAGTGGATGAATACTTGACTAAATTTTAATAGGGATGTGAATATTGTATTTGTAAATTCATCACTGTGTAAATAAATTCAATCACCATTTACAGCTCGACCTGCCTGCCTCCTGCTGAATCTTTGTCCTTACGAGTGGACTGCTACAAGGGCCCTAATTTAGATAGGTTTCTGTCTAGAATATCCAACATTTTGGTCAGCAATCTACTGTAGTTGACGTCGTTACATTTTTCTCTGTCGTCTCTGCTTCTTTCGCGGAGCAAAGACATTTAGGGACCATTAAGAAATGTAATACATTTTGTTTTTTAAAACAGGAAATGTTTTCTGTAAAAATGTAATAAATGACATCAGGTTGACCAGTTGTAAGAAAATAGAAAGCTGTAAAAACGACTCAAAATGTTAAGATTTCAGTTTGGCATGAATGCATATTTTATGTGGTTGAAATAAAATCAGCTCTTATGATACTGATAAACATAGCACCTTGACAGACGGTTCCTAATTGCACATTCTCTCAAGATCCTCTCAAAGAAAGAAAAAAGAAAAACTCTATGCAAACTCACACATACTACACTGGCACTCCCAAACACACACACACACACACACACTCCTACATACATGCTCACACACATGCATATTGATGCCACACACACACACTCTTTCACACTGTTTAGTATACAGTATATCCTGATTGCCTAGTCACTTCTAACCCTACCAACATGTACATACTAGAGGTCGACCGATTATGATTTTTCAACGCCGATACTGATTATTGGAGGACCCCCCCCCCAAAAAAAGCCAATACCGATTAATCGGCCAATTTTTTAAAACATTTTATTATTTGCAATAATGACAATTACAACAATACTGAATGAACACTTATTTTAACTTAATATAATACATCAATAAAATCCATTTATCCTCAAGTAAATAAAAAACATGTTCAATTTGGTTAAAATAATGCTAAATCAAAGTGTTGGAGAAGAAATTAAAAGTGCAATATGTGCTACGTAAGAAAGGTAACGTTTCAGTTCCTTGCTCAGAACTTGAGAACATATGAAAGCTGGTGGTTCCTTTTAACATGAGTCTTAAATATTCCCAGGTAAAAAGTTTTAGATTGTACTTATAGGAATTATAGGACTATTTCCCTCTATACCAATTGTATTTCATTAACCTTTGACTATTAGATGTTCTTATAGACACTTTAGTATTGCCAGTGTAACAGTATAGCTTCCGTCCCTCTCCTCGCTCCTGAAATGCTATTAACATGCGCTAACTAGCTAGCCATTTCACTTCGGTTACACGAGCCTCATCTCGGGAGTTGATAGGCTTGAAGTCATAAACAGCGCAATGCTTGACACACAACAAAGAGCTGCTGGCAAAACGCCCGAAAGTGCTGTTTGAATGAATGTTTACGTGCCTGCTTCTGCCTACCACCGCTCAGTCAGATACTTAGATACTTGTATGCTCAGTCAGATTATATGCAACCGGGACACGCTAGATAATATCTAGTAATATCATCAACCATGTGTAGTTAACTTGTGATTATGATTGATTGTTTTTTTTATAAGATAAGTTTAATGCTAGCTAGCAATTTACCTTGTCTTACTGCATTCGCGTAACAGTCTCATTGTGGAGTGCAACAAGAGAGAGAAAGGTCGTTATTGCATTGGACTGGTTAACTGTAAGGTTGCAAGATTGGATCCCCCGAGCTGACAAGGTGAAAATCTGTCATTCAGCCCCTGAACAAGGCAGTTAACCCACCGTTCCTAGGCCGTCAATGAAAATAAGAATGTGTTCTTAACTGACTTGCCTAGTTAAATAAAGATTAAATAAAGGTGTATAAAAAAAATCGCCGCCAAATACTGTTTTCCAAATGTTATGAAAACCTGAAATTGCCCCTAATTAATCGGCCATTCCGATTAATCGGTTCAACCTCACCTCATACCCCACCTGTGTTACCTCACCTCGTACCCCTGCACATTGACTTGTTACTGGTTCTCCTTGTATACAGCCTCGTTATTGTTATTTTATTGTGTTACTATTTCCTTTTTTATTTAGCAAATATTGTTCTTACTTTTTAACTCTGCATTGTTGGGAATGGGCTCGTAAGTAAGCATTTCACGGTGAAGTGTACACCAGTTGTAATTCGGTGCATGTGACCAATAACATATTATTTTATTTAAAATCATTCATATTAAGGCTACTTGAGAGGTTTATAGACCTAGAGTCAGAGTTTCCATTTAATCCATCTGAACAGTAGGCTACAGTCTACTTGACGCCCCCTCACCATCTTGTCACTGTCGAACTTCTATAGCGCCTCACAATCATCGCACATAACAAAGCCGGCACTGCCCTCATCCTCTTTTACCTCTTCACCAAATCTGAAGTGGCTTTTCTGGATCTTCCCTTTATTTTCAACTCTCCTTTTCACAGCTTTTCTCTTTATTGAATTAAACTCCGACATTGTCCACAAAAGCATTTGGCGATTGGCATGTCGGCTATGTGGCGCGCATACAGTTAGGCCCTAAAGCTTAGGCTTACGCACTCATGGCAGATAGATATAAATTCCACAAGAATGATGATACATTTTATTTAAATCCATAAGTGTATTTTCTCTTTATTTAATCCACCCACCCTTCATCCACTCAATATGTCATGACCCTAAACCCACCCGGCCCGCGGATATCACCGTGGGGGCTGTGGGCTATAAGTCAACCCGCGCATCACTAGTAGTCAGGGTTTCTCTGGCAGTTCGGCTTTTAGACTGCGTTGACTCACTCTACACATTTTTCCACGACCTAATAGTGAAGGAGTCATCGGAGATGAGATGGTGTTTATTCATATCATTAACTCTAGCTAGGCCTATACGGTGCTATAGCAAGTCTACACCCCCTTGAACTGTTTTCACATTTTGTTGCGTTGTTACAAAATGGGATTGAAATCGATTTCATTTATTCCATTTTTTGATCTACACAAAATATTCCATAATGTGAAAAGAAAATTCTACAAATGTTTACAAATTAATACACATTTAATGTCTCAAATATAGTAAGTATTCGCCCCATTTGTTTAGGCAAGCCTAAATTAGTTCAGAAGTCAAACTTGGTTTAACAAATCACAAGTTGTATGGACTCACTGTGTGTGAAATAATAGGGGTCGACATGAATTTTGAAGGACTACCCCTTCCTCTGTCCCCCATACATAGTGGTCCTTCTGTAGCTCAGTTGGTAGAGCATGGCGCTTGTAACGCCAGGGTAGTGGGTTCAATCCCCGGGACCACCCATACGTAGAATGTATGCACACATGACTGTAAGTCGCTTTGGATAAAAGCGTCTGCTAAATGGCATATATTATTATTATTATTATACTACATCTGTAAGGTCCCTCAGTCAAATATTGAATTTCAAGAATAGATTCAACTTCAAAGAGCTGGGAGCTTTTTGAAAGGTATGTGTTTGGTAGATGGGTAACAATAACAAATCAGACATTGAGTATCTTCAAGCATGGTCAATAATTATGCTGTGGATGATGTATTAAACCACCACAACACATCAAAGATGCAGTCGTCCTTCTGAACTGAGCTGCAGGACAGGAAGGAAACTGCTTAGGGATGTCACCATGAGGCCATTGGTGATTTTAAAACGGCTACAGAGTTCAATGGCTGTGATGGGAGAAAACTGAGGATGGATCAACATTGTAGTGACTCTACAAAAGAAGAATACAAATATACAGAATATTCCATAGAATATTCCATAACATGCATGTGTATGCAACAAGGCACTAAAGTAATACAGAAGGAAAGAAACATGGCAAAGGAAGACACTTTTTGGCCTAAATGCAAAGCCTTATGTTTGGTACAAATCCAAACACAACACATCACTGAAATAACTGCCTCCTTATTTTCAGGCATGGTGTCTGCTGCATCATGGTATGGGTATGCTTGACATTGGCAAAGACTGGGGAGTTTTTCAGGATGAAAAGAAAGGGGATGGAGCTAAGCACCGGCAAAATCCTAGCGGAAAACATGCTTCAGTCTGCTTTACACCGGATTCTGGAAGAGGAATTCACATTTTCAGCAGGACAATGACATATGACACAAAGCCAAATCTACACTGGAGTTTCTTAGCGAGAAGTCGGTGAATGTTCCTGAGTGGCCAAGTTACATTTGTGACTGAAATCTGCTTGAAAATCTATGGCAAGACTTAAAAATGGCTGTCTAGCTATGATCCCCACACCTTTTACAGAGCTTGGAGAATTTTGAAAAGAATAATGGGAATAATGCCCAATAAAGGTGTGCAACGCTCTTATGAGTCTTACCCAAAAAGACTCACAATTGTAATCGCTGCCAAAGATGTTTCTAACATATATTAACTCAGGGAGGTGAATACTTAACTAAAGTGTTATTTTTAATTAAAACATTTTTTTTAATATATAACTTTTCTTCCAATTGGACAAAACATATTATGTTGTGTGGTTCGTTGACAAAAAATGACAAATCCTTTTTAATGTCACATTGTAACACAATAAAATGTGAAGAAATCCAAGGGGGGTGTAGACTTTCTATAGGGTCTGTATGCCCTGGCTCTCTGCCTAATGTCGTTTTTCTATTCTCAGTAGAAAGCTGCTCTCTAAAGGCAATTACCATTGTTCAAATATTGAATTGTAAAAAAGGAGGATTGGATTTTCACTTACTGCATTCTGTTGCGGGTCGACATTTTCATCTCAGATCTGATTGATTTTTATTGTATCTTTTTGACCTGTAGGTTAACTCATTAAATGGAAACAGGATTTGCCAGCTGTGAGTGACAGTCATAGTGCCTACACAGCTTTGAATTATTAGCCTCTCAGTTGGTTCATAATGATCGCTCGTCTTTGTGTGGAATGCCGAGTAGCTGGCGAGGTGAGTAACCTTGGTCTTGTTGAAAACCCTCTCTCTGGTCCTGGGAGTTCGACGCAAACTTTCGGACACCTCTGGATCTGGCTACTCCGTAGCTAGGGGGTTGCCATGGGTCCTTCCAGAACACTCTTCCCTGGCTAGAGTCATGTGACCTGGTCACCCCAATCACAGGCTGTACTTGGTGAGGATCTCAAACCCCCCAACACAGTCGGTGCTTTAGTTGAACAAGGAGATGCAGAGAGACAACCGGTCAGAAGAACTTTGCACCACTTCAACACAACTCACCAATGGAGTCTTCCTACAAGGACAATCCTCCAACCTGGACTTCCCAACTGTGTGATAGCGCATCGCTGATGATACAACCACTTCCACCATTACTTCCTGTTTCAATGCCGGCTGTCTTGAGCGTGGTATGAAAATGAAAATCTCTGTCTCCCACTGGTCATCCTAAGTTGCCTAACCGGGGAGCTGGGACAGTTGTAGCTATAATCAAAACTGGCACATCTTTTGGAGACCACGCTCATATATACACACCCACACACACACCCACAGCAGAACACACAACTGTGGCAGTCAGCTGCCGGCCATTCCAAAGCAGTTATCCAAGGCAGCGAAAGGGAAGAGGGTGGAGCTTGAGTAACCCCCTCCCTTTCCACACACTCACACACCCCTCCCCTCTTTGTCACAGAGTGAACGCAGCCTTCAGCCTCTCAGTTGACTCCCTCATTCACTCACTCCATCTCAGGCAGTGTGGAAGCCGTGTTGGATTTTACTACTCATCTGTTTGCAGTGGGGTAGAGCAGAGAGTGATAGAGAGAGGATAAAGACAGAGAGAGACAGGGGGCAGAGGAGCAGTGCAGCTATGGGGCAGTTGTGTTGCTTTCCCTTCTCCCGAGCAGAGGAGAAGATCCGTAAGTCCTTGGGTGTGGGTGGTCTTTCTGTCTTCTGGTTTGCTTGTGGCTAGGACTCAGATCTATGGGAGAAAGAAAAGGGCTTATCATTTTACTGTATGTCTCTGTGAGAATGTGTGTTTTTATCCGGGTGTCCATTATTGTGTGTGTGTGTGTGTGTGTGTGTGTGTGTGTGTGTGTGTGTGTGTGTGTGTGTGTGTGTGTGTGTGTGTGTGTGGGTAAGTATGTGCTTTTGTGTGTGTATTTGTATTTGCACCTTAGGTCTTATCTTGGCATTGCGGAAGAGTTTATAGTCCACTATAATCGACGTGCACATGCCATAAACGTGCGTGCTCCTATCTCTGTCACCGGTGTACTGATATCTGAACTTGGGGCTGTCTGTCAAAGTGCCTGTGTCTTTTTCTGGAGCTGCTATGTGCCAACAGCCTCCAACAATTGGCAATGCAGCACACTCAGCACTGGAAGCTCCCATCCTGCCAAACAATTTATTTTTCATTTCTCTATTATAAATCCGTCCAAAGCTCTTCCCAGTCTGGCAAAGCTAGTCTTGTTTAATTTGGCAGGATTTTCTCTCTGCATTGTTTCTCTGTCTCCAACTCAATGGGGGACTTTCTCTGTTGAAACACTGCAATCAGTGAGCTGCCTTTTCTGAGAGCATGTTTGCCCTACTTTTAATTCTAGCTTGGTGGAGGGAAAGAGAGAGAGCGAGTAGCAGTGAGAGGGAAACTAGAGGGGTGGGGAGGAAGGGAGGGAGGGGAAGAAAGAGAAGGGTGAAGAGGTTTGTCATGAGAGGTCAGATGCTCGTTGAGTGATGTGATTGTGTTGTCACCACGCCTCGTGAGCCCAGCTGGGTGCGAGGAGCGTGTCCTTGTTTGGCCGCTGGCTGGCCGTGTGAATACTGTGAAAGGGTGTCTGTGTTTTCCACGGAAAAGGGGACCGTCTGTTCTTCCACGGGCACAAACTGTGAGCCCTGAGCATCTGACAACCCCAACAGCGCTAAATAATAGCTTTGGAATTTTAAAAGGCAGCATGGTGGAGTGGAGGGGGGAGGGGAGGCGGGTAGTTGTAACCAGCTAAAGCCGATCTGTCTGCCTGGTATTCCCAGTGTAGTTAGAAAAGACGGGTGAGGGCCTCAGAACACACTCAGACACATACAGTGCTAGTTAGGTTTGCTGATTCAAGCAGAGGCTTCATTGTGATCTGTATCCATATTGGAAGAGACCACTTGATTGTTCTCTTGCTATGGCATCATGTCAGCCTGAGGTGTGTAGCACATTCCTACTTGTGTGTCTGATGAGTAAGATACATGACTGGCAGAGCGCGCTGTATGGTTGCTGCCTGTCTGCACTCCTGTCGGTCTGCTTTTATGCAGCCACATGTGCATGCACACAGACACACACACACTCAGTGCACAGTCATGGAAAAACACATACACACGGCCTATTCTAACCCCGTCCAAGGACAGATTGGAGCTGGGACCCAATGGCAACCTTGTCAGGCCACCAGCACTAGGTCCCTATAGTGACGGAGAGACAAGCGCCCTGTGATATATGACTGCAGAAGGTCCAGAAGCACTAGGCTCAGCAAACACCCACTGTACGGGCTCATTTGATGCATCACTTTATCTTGTTGGAGAATATCCTAGTTGCTGTGTTGTGAATACTCATTTTTGTTTTGGAATGTGGCTTATCCATTATCCATGAGATAGATTCAATCGAGTGTGCTGGTTGATGAGGTGCAGTGCAGCGGTTGATGAGGTGCAGTGCAGCGGTTGAGTGTGTGTGTGTGTGTGTGTGTGTGTGTGTGTGTGTGTGTGTGTGTGTGTGTGTGTGTGTGTGTGTGTGTGTGTGTGTGTGTGTGTGTGTGTGTGTGTGTGTGTGTGTGTGTGTGTGTGTGTGTGTACAGCAGAGAGCGAGCAGAGCTAAAACGATCCTTCCTCGCCTCATTTCCCTCAGATGACCTGGTGGTTTAGGAGGAGCTCTCTCAGGATCTCCCTAATGGAGCTGCCGTTTCCTCAGGAAATACCTCCAAGCAGACTCCACCGCACCACTCCCCCTTCCAGGGGTGGAGGAAAACCACACACATTTACATTTTAGTCACTTAGCAGACACTCTTATCCAGAGCGAAGTACAAGAGCAATTACGGTCAAGTGCCTTGCTCAAGGGCACATCGTCAGATTTTTTTCCCCCTAGTCGGCTCGGGGATTAGAACCAGCTACCTGTCGCCCCATTTGATAACACGTCTGATGAAATGTCTGGGCACAGGAGTGGAGTAGAGGCGGAGAGAGAGACTGCTGTTCGATACTTGCATAGTTTAATACTCTCAAAATCATTCTAATGCTATCGCCTTGACTACTACGTATACTAGTCTGGGTTTTGGCTTCCCTTTTCTCAGTCCAATACAAAAAGGTGAACCACTTCGCCTTGTCTCTCAGGTGCACCCTGCTGGCTAGCTCTTAATCTGTCAGCCTGATCTCTTCTGCATTATTACCGGTGTGGATGTAGCGTTTAGTGCTCTCATAAAGTTCTCTCTGAGCCACAGCACTAACTAATGGACTAGAGTTCACCTTCACGCTGCTCACTGTTCGCGTGAGAGTGGGAGAGAGCGAGATAGAGAGTCTCTCTAGTCTACGATGTTCAGGTTTGGCTTCTGTCAACCCATAAGGGGTCTGTCTCCTCTGTGAGTTTCCCCCCCTCTTCACGTGGCAAATGCAGACATAGAATTACTAGTATCTAGTTCCGTGGATGTATGCACGCCCTTCTATGTACTGCACACCCTCTCACAGTGTGTTCTGTGGACTTCCATAGTACAAAGTGCACTCTTGCCTTGATTGAGTTGACATGTTTTGCTTCACACTTCTGATAACCAACTTCTATCGCAGCACACACTTCATTCTAATCTGCATACTGTAAGGTAGAATAAAGGTCATTACTTTGCCGTGTGAAGAAAGCTATTTATTTCTCCCCCTCTGCTGTAAGTATTCATTAAATGTCTTTGGAGAGAGACTCATCCCTGAGAGAAATACACTTAACACTGATGAACCTTTCTTAATCTGACTACTTCATTCTGCAACGCAGTGGTCCTCTGAGTACGAGACCATAAAACACCACAGAAATCGAAATGTGTGAGATTCCTAAATCACTGAGTGTTGAAATTCACCAAACCTATCATTCAGCATTGCAATCAAGGTATGCTCTCAGTCAATCAAAAATTTGTATGGCCAATCAAAATAAAGAATAAGCTAATCGCTGCACAACCGCCCCTGATTGTGGGAAAATGGAGTCTCATTTGTGTTGAAGTACTGTTCTGTTGCTAAACGGCTATTGTTTGTCTTGCAGATCTTTTTCAGAGCGGGCCCCGGGCTGCTCGGACAAGTACGTGTGTCTCTGTCTCTCAGTGGGCTCTCTGAGTCCCAAAGCACCATTTCATTTAAAGCACTGTACTCTCCCGGACTTCCTCCTTTTGACATGTTCTTGTGTAACTAGCAGACTGTTTGACTCTAAACCATACTGGAACGAGAGCGTGAAAGGATGACACCAGTGTTTGTCTTGTTTTTAGCCTCGGCTCCTCAGTGTTCTCACTGTTAATGCCAAATCCCCCTGTCACTCTAATGCACCCTCCAACTCGAACATACTTTAATACTGGCAGACTGTCACTGATACAGTAGCTAACAAGAGAACTGTACTGCAGGCACAACATATTTCTCCTAAAACTATAGCCACAGTAAATTCATAGCTTACCTTAATCACTTAAGTGCTCAAAATGTGAATTGTACTCCTCTGGGAATGTACTTAATTGACACTGTATGAGCTTACCATCACTGAGCTTTGAGGCTTGAAGAGCCTTTAACCAAGGGGCTCGTGTTGTGTTGACAGAACTTGACACTGAGCTGGAATAGGGTAACGATCATGTAGCTCAGAGCTGCTAGGCTTGCATGGTGTGAGTAGTGACCGGGTGTAGTAGTGACGCTTGCTGTTGTGGTGTCATTGGTTGTGTAGGTGTGAAGAGGGGTCCGGAGCCTGACGATGAGGAGCTGGTGAGCCTGAGTAAGAGGCTGGTGGAGGACGCCGTGCTGCGGGCCGTGCAGCAGTACATGGATGAGACTCAGCACAACGGGGCCACGTCATCTGACCTGGCGCGGCCCTCAGACAACCTCAACAGTAACACTGTCAACACTACCACCACCGACACCAGCGCCAGCAGCAAGTGACCACAGACAATTCCCCCAGGCGGCACTGGACACTAACCAGCCCAGGCAGGAACTCAGGCAGTCAGCCAGCCCAGGAGCCAATGGGCAGTTGAGGGGTTTTACTAGACAAGGAAGGTGGGCTTTTTGGGGCAGGACACTGAATTGATCGTGGAATCCCTATGCAGCTTTTTCTGTATCTTTAACTCTGTCACCCACTACTCTCAGCAGTCTCCCTCCAAACAAGCCTCTGTCGTGTCTGTCTGCCCAACTGTCTGACTAGTTTGGACCTTCATTCTTTCCTCCTATAAAGAGTTTCCCTTTCGAAGGAAATTGCTGTTCTGATTTATTGGCTGCCAAAGGTCGCCCCAACATTCAAAGTGGAGCTGACGTGTCACGACACACACTACAGACTGATCTGGGACCTGAGGTTAGGTTGGGCTAAACCTCGGCCCTCCGCAAGGTGCGGTCAGTGCAAAGACAATCACCGTCTTTCTACTAAAGCTAAAACAAAACATCACTACAAAATGAACTGCAACTCAAAATCTTGAGGCCAAGGGGATTGAGCTGGACTATGCAGTTAGAAAATATGCTGTGAACTATGTTTACGTGATCCTGTCTCATCTGTGCTGTATGTGGTTAAGACGTGAAGGGTAAATGTAGAGTGGGTCCCATGACCTACCCGTGGTAAAAATCTGCTTTTTAAAATCTAATTAATATACACAGCCAAAAAGGTTGACCTACTGGCGATGAGGATCACATTGGGTGTCTGTTAGTTTGTGTGTGTTTTGTTTGTCCCCTGTAGAAGAGGTTGGTTGATGCAGCAGACCTGGTTGGGAAGCCCCTTCACACACAGAGCCAGTGTCCATCTCAGAAACTACAGGACATAAAGGAGCTTTTATCCCAGCCAGCTGACCAGGCTAGCATCCCCCGGAAGATCTCTGGAGGACAGGATCCATCTGCATCTGACTGACTGAACACTCCCAGTGCCCGCCTCCAGGGCGGCGACAGCACCAAGGAACTTCGCATGCTGTAAGAGTAGGTTACTGTACTACACAGGAGAGAGACACCACAGTACAAACACAACAGAAAGTACATCCAGTTGTCATAGGGGAAGGTTTTTTGTATGATACTATTATTTACATTACTACAAAAAAAGATGTTTGTAATTTCGAAAAGGGTAGGAACAAAATAGTTGGCTTAAAAAAGGACAACTGATGAATTTCAGTTTTTATTTTACATGCTGTTAGCGAAGTAGATGCTTAAATTACCACATCCGAACTGGCCTTAATGATGACTGAAGTGAAGTAGACCTTGATTTATTATTACCTTGCTCTTGGAGGCTTGTGTTTTGTTTATGTCTATATTCAGCTTTTGCATAAATTCACCAGAACCTTAACATATGCTTTGTGTCATGGGATGCTACAGCGTTGTCTGCTGCCTTGCTTATGGTCTCCACAGTCTAAAGGTTGTTCTATGTACCAGGTTTGCTAGATGTCAACGACAGTTTTGTGTGTCATGTCTAGCCACAATGAACAATAAAAAATCTAAATAAATCAGGATATGAAAATCGATCGAACAGACTTTGTTTCCTGTCAGGTTGACTGATGCCTTGAGGGTGTTTTGAATGATCTATGGTGTCGATCTTTGGGGATGGTTCAAGGCAAAGGTTTAGAGCCTTTTGTGACGCAACCTCATTGGAATTTCCTCACAACAGAAGGGTCAGTGGGTAGTTCCTGTATTTTAAAAGCATCGGCCTCAAGCAGTTGTTTTACTCATATACTTTTTACATGTTTTCTCTTCCATTTTTGGATCTTGGCCCTCGAAGCTCCCGTTCGCCTGAGCCCTGGCACCATCTGCCCAAGCAGGGGGGGGGGGGGCAAAGAGAGAGGGGGAGTGGACGCTGCCCAGAGATCGAAGCAGGATTGGCGGTCGTGGGCTGAAACTATACTTATCACGGAGCTACCTGTATATGACCACTGCATTGAAGCCACCATCTGTCATAGTGAAGGCATAACAGTCAAGGTTAAATGTGTCATGATATCAGGCCCAGAGCAATCTCTTTCAGTATATTTGTAATCCATGTTTGATGTCAGAGTTGAGTATTTCATTGTTCATCATCTAGTGACTAAATTCCACTGTCTGCTGGGAGAAGTCGATACTGGGGTCATATACAGTGGGGCAAAAAAGTATTTAGTCAGTCACCAATTGTGCAAGTTCTCCCACTTAAAAAGATGAGAGAGGCCTGTAATTTTCATCATAGGTACACTTCAACTATGACAGACAAAATGAGAAAAATAATTCCAGAAAATCACATTGTAGGATTTTGTATTAATTTAGTTGCAAATTATGATGGAAAATAAGTATTTGGTCAATAACAAAAGTTTATCTCAATACTTTGTTATATACCCTTTGTTGGCAATGACAGAAGTCACAAGTTTTCTGTAAGTCTTCACAAGGTTTTCACACACTGTTGCTGGTATTTTGGCCCATTCCTCCATGCAGATCTCCTCTAGAGCAGTGATGTTTTGGGGTTGTTGCTGGGCAACACAGACTTTCAACTCCCTCCAAATATTTTCTATGGGGTTGAGATCTGGAGACTGGCTAGGCCACTCCAGGACCTTGAAATGCCTCTTACGAAGCCACTCCTTCGTTGACCGGGCGGTGTGTTTGGGATCATTGTCATGCTAAAAGACCCAGCCACGTTTCATCTTCAATGCCCTTGCTGATGGAAGGAGGTTTTCACACAAAATCTCACGATACATGACCCCATTCATTCTTTTCTTTCAGTCGTCCTGGTCCCTTTGCAGAAAAACAGCCCCAAAGCATGATGTTTCCACCTCCATACTTCACAGTAGGTATGGTGTTCTTTGGATGCAACTCAGCATTCTTTGTCCTCCATACACGAGGAGTTGAGTTTTTACCAAAAAGTTATATTTTGGTTTCATCTGACCATATGACATTCTCCCAATCTTCTTCTGGATCATCCAAATGCTCTCTAGCAAACTTCAGATGGGCCTGGACATGTACTGGTTTAAGCAGGGGGACACGTCTGGCACTGCAGGATTTGAGTCCCTGGCGGCGTAGTGTGTTACTGATGGTAGGCTTTGTTACTTTGGTCCCAGCTCTCTGCAGGTCATTAATATATGCCATTTAGCAGACGCTTTTATCCAAAGCGACTTACAGTCATGTGTGCATACATTCTACGTATGGGTGGTCCCGGGAATCGAACCCACTACCCTGGCGTTACAAGCGCCATGCTCTACCAACTGAGCTACAGAAGGACCACATTCACTAGGTCCCCCCGTGTGGTTCTGGGATTTTTGCTCACCGTTCTTGTGATCATTTTGACCACACGGGGTGAGATCTTGCGTGGAACCCCAGATCGAGGGAGATTATCAGTGGTCTTGTATGTCTTCCATTTCCTAATAATTGCTCCCACAGTTGATTTCTTCAAACCAAGCTGCTTACCTATTGCAGATTCAGTCTTCCCAGCCTGGTGCAGGTCTACAATTTTGTTTCTGGTGTCCTTTGACAGCTCTTTGGTCTTGGCCATAGTGGAGTTTGGAGTGTGACTGTTTGAGGTTGTGGACAAGTGTATTTTATACTGATAACAAGTTCAAACAGGTGCCATTAATACAGGTAATGAGTGGAGGACAGATGAGCCTCTTAAATAAGAAGTTACAGGTCTGTGAGAGCCAGAAGTCTTGCATGTTTGTAGGTGACCAAATACTTATTTTCCACCATAATTTGCAAATAAATTCATAAAAAATCCTACAATGTGATTTTCTGGATTTTTTTTCTCATTTTGTCTGTCATAGTTGAAGTGTACCTATGATGCAAATTACAGGCCTCTCTCATCTTTTTAAGTAGGAGAACTTGCACAATTGGTGGCTGACTAAATACTTTTTTGCCCCACTGTAAATTATATAGCAGACCTTTGCTCTTTACTCTCGACTTCTCTTCTCCAAGATTGTGTTGTATGATGCTCTAGCTGGCTGCTTTCCAGCCCTGTGTGGAAGAGACCATGTGCAGCTACACCTGTGCTCTATGTAAACTGTCAATCATGTGTCCAAAAACTAATTTCCATGCTTGAAAAATCACCTCTATCATATCCCTATAGTTATCAGACTCTGAAACTACTGATGAAAGTCAATGTGGTTTGCAGGACATGAATGTGTAATGTCAAATGCAGATGTGATTGACAACATAGTTAAACGTTATATAGGTAACTGCCCTAATAAAGGAAACACCCGTGTAAAGTGTGTTAATAGAGCATTAGGCCTCCACCAACCACCAGAACAGCTTCAATGTGCCTTGGCATAGATCCTACAAGTGTCTGGAACTCTGGAGTGATGCCACACGATTCTTCCACGAGAAGTTCCATCGTTTTTTGTGTTTTGTTGATAGTGGTGGAAAACGTGTTCAATTGGGTTGAGATCTGGTGACTGAGACACGCACCCTTTAAACCCCCTATGTTCCTTTGAGACCCCTGTTGCAAGACCACTGAGATCTCTTCTTCTAGCCATGGTAGCCAAAATAATGGGCAACTGGGCATTTTTATACATGACCCTAAGCATGATGGGATGTTAATTTCTTAATTAACTCTGGATCCACACCTGTGTGGAATCACCTGTTTCCAATATATGGTACTTTGTATCCCATATTTACTTGTGTTTCCATGTCACCACAAATCCCTTGAATGATTTTAATTGTTCATGACAAATCCTGACAAGTATTCATAGACAATCACAGCATGCAGGTTCACTCTCCTAGCAGAAAGCATCTTTAATATTTGACTATTGTTTTCACTGGGAGGTAGGTGAGGTACTGCAATGTGAATATGTTTTGCTATTTGGAGCATTATTGAACTTTGGCTCATAGATCACCAATGTATGTATTCCATTCATAACATATTCATAAAAAGTTAATCATTAAACCAAGGAATGGCGCCAAATCTATTCTAGACTAATGGACCTAAATGAGGAAGAGATTAGAGTTGATAGACCTTTTGGTTTTTCTGTGATGGTCAACCGATCTGTGAGAGATTAGAGTTGTTAGAGCTTTTGGTTTTTCTGTAATGGTCAACCCCAGAATCATCATCATCATGCCTCATTAGGTGTGCATAAAGTAAGGTAGCGTTTTCTCTTTCCATGGCATGGATAAGGAAGCCATAGTGGCCCTGGGAAACCCTCCCGTCCCCATAGATAATGAAGGCATTTTCACTTGCCAGCTGTACATTTTTTTAATGCTGCTGTTTTCACAGCAACGACGAAGATCTATAAATTGATTGTGCAGAGTTCATTTTCTATCAAGAAAACAGAACATAAATATTGACATTGCATAATGACCCTGCATGAGGCTGTTTGAATTGTATTAAATGAGGGCAGAGCTGTTATTTTTCTACCAATTTCCTATTGCTATTAATGATTTTGCCAATACATGAAGTACAATTATCACATTTTCTATCCATATGTTTTCAACTTTTTCCTCTCTTTCATTAGAAAGATAAAAGCTTGTGGTCTCTTGTTGGCATTGGGTTTGTGTATTTTTCCCTGTTCCAGTCATATCCCCCCAGGATGTGCATACATCTGCCTCATAATGCCATGTGTCAACCTCAGGACTCGAGAAACACACACACACATCACCCAATCCTCAGAAATAAATCATGAACAGCAAGTTTTCTGCCTTTTTATTCCCCACATTCCTGACATTTTTGTCCGTCCTTTTGTTGATGCTTTCTGACCACAGAGAGAAAGATTATTGTCAGTTGCAGCTTGCACACATCAGGCTGAATAATGGCTGAAAACAGTGTTGTGTTGAAGTGACTATATCCATGAAATAGAGTTCTGTATGATGGTTTTGAAATACCATGCCTGATGGTAGCGAAATTATTTAAAAAACATTTACTTTCATGGGTGTGCGAATTCTTCCCCTTCAACAGTTGAAGAGGTCTGACATTACTCTTGCAACCCTCTTCCTCGCTCTAACAAAGCTCTCTAGATCATGGGAACCCCAAAATTAGGCTAATGCACAATGAAAGCCCCCGGGCAAGTAGCCAAGCAGTGAAAGTGTTGGGCCAATTAACCGACTAGGTGAAAAATCTGTTGATCTACCCTTAATTTAAGCAAGGCACCAAATTACTCCAGGGTTGCCGTCAATAATGGCTGATCCCTGGCTGTGACTACACTCTCCGAGGGTGTCTCGGGGGGGTATGCAAAATACTCATTTCCATTTCACACCACACACGTATAGTGTGAAACAGGAGAAATATATGCACCCCCTGTTTGATCCTGACCTCTCACATCTCTGGGAACACTTCAGTGCTCCACCCATCCATTCTGACCTGTGGCATATGTCCTTGGGCTGTAGTGGTGGATGAGAAGGAAAAGAAAAGCCACTGCTTTCCCATGTTACCACTGCTCCGACATGTCCATTAGCCTTGTGTCACCAGCCACTGCCTCCACAGCCTGACGACCCTGCGAAGATAGAGCAACACGGAACCCTCCCGCTCCCTCTTATCTCTACCCAGTCCTGTAATGAGGAGGGATAGAGGCAGCAGCCATGCCACAGCAGACTGACATATCCCCGTGATCTAAGCTAGCAGTTGGTATGGCTCCTGTTTCCACGGCAACCCGATAACATGATTAAGAGAGTGCCTCATCTGAATTAATTTATTCAAACATCACCTTATGCATCTGTTTACCTCCGGGGGTGGGGGACATTTGCCCATTCCCACTGAGAGGTCTGAAAAGACATGATGGAGACACACAGGAGATGGGGAAAGGGGATACCTAGTCAGTTGCAATTGAATGCCCAGGCCTTCAGCCTTGCTCTGGGACACGAGGTCACCCCACCCCCCACCACACACACACCTCAGAGTGTACATACAGTATATCACAAAAGTGAGTACACCCCTCACATTTTTGTAAATATTTGAGTGTATCTTTTCATGTGACAACACTGAAGAAATTACACTTTGCTACAATGTAAAGTAGTGAGTGTACAGTTTGTATAACAGTGTAAATTTGCTGTCCCCTCAAAATAACTCAACACACAGCCATTAATGTCTAAACCGCTGGCAACAAAAGTGAGTACACCCCTAAGTGAAAGTGTCCAAATTGGGCCCAATTAGTCATTTTCCCTCCCCGGTGTCATGTTAGTGTTACAAGGTCTCAGACAGCAAATTTACACTGTTATACAAACTGTACACTCACTACTTTACATTGTAGCAAAGTGTAATTTCTTCAGTGTTGTCACATGAAAGATATCCTCAAATATTTCCAAAAATGTGAGGGGTTACTCACTTTTTGTGATATACTGTATGTACACTGAGTGTGTGTGTGTGGTGGGGGGTGACCTCGTGTCCCAGAGCAAGGCTGAAGCCCTGGGCATTCAATTGCAACTGACTGTGAACGGGGAGCAGGTGTGTTAAATTTGGTGTCATCGCTCTCACACTCCCTCATACTAACTGGTCACTGGAAGTTCAACATGGCCCCTCATGGCAAAGAACTCTCTGAGGATCTGAAAAATAATTGTTGCTCTACATAAAGATGGCCTGGGCTATAAGAAGATTGCCAAGACCCTGAAACTGAGCTGCAGCACGGTGGCCAAGACCATACAGCGGTTTAACTGGACAGGTTCCACTCAGAACAGGCCTCGCCATGGTCGACCAAAGAAGTTGAGTGCACGTGCTCAGCGTCATATCCAGAGGTTGTCTTTGGGAAATAGACGTATGAGTGCTGCCAGCATTGCTGCAGAGGTTGAAGGGGTGGGGGGTCAGCCTGTCAGTGCTCAGACCATACGCCGTACACTGCATCAAATTGGTCTGCATGGCTGTCGTCCCAGAAGGAAGCCTCTTCTAAAGATGATGCACAAGAAAGCCCGCAAACAGTTTGCTGAAGATAAGCAGACGAAGGACATGGATTACTGAAACCATGTCCTGTGGTCTGATGAGACCAAGATAAACTTATTTGGTTCAGATGATGTCAAGCGTGTGTGGTGGCAACCAGGTGAGAGTACAAAGACAAGTGTGTCTTGCCTACAGTCAAGCATCGTGGTGGGAGTGTCATGGTCTGGGGCTGCATGAGTGCTGCCGGCACTGGGGAGCTACAGTTCATTGAGGGAACCATGAATGCCAACATGTACTGTGACATACTGAAACAGAGCATGATCCCCTCTCTTCGGAGACTGGGCTGCAGGGCAGTATTCCAACATGATAACACCCCAAACACACTCCAAGACGACCACTGCCTTGCTAAAAGCTGAGGGCAAAGGTGATTGACTGGCCAAGCATGTCTCCGGACCTAAACCCTATTGAGCATCTGTGGGGCATCCTCAAACGGAAGGTAGAGGAGTGCAAGGCCTCTAACATCCACCACCTCCATGATGCCGTCATGGAGGAATGGAAGAGGACTCCCGTGGCAACCTGTGAAGCTCTGGTGAACTCCATGCCCAAGAGGGTTAAGGCAGTGCTGGAAAATGATGGTCATCATGATGGCCATACAATATATTGACACTTTGGGCCCAATTTGGACATTTTCACTTAGGGGTGTACTCACTTTTGTCGCCAGCGGTTTTAGACATTAATGCCTGTGTGTTGAGTTATTTTGAGGGGACAGCAAATTTACACTGTTATACAAGCTGTACACTCACTACTTTACATTGTAGCAACGTGTAATTTCTTCAGTGTTGTCACATGAAACGATATACTCAAATATTTACAAAACTGTGCGGGGTGTACTCACTTTTGTGATATACTGTAGGTGGCACGAGCACACAGCCAGGGATCGGATTGGGAACAGAATGACTGGTTATTAACTTTGACATATTTCTTTATTTAAAAATACTAAAATGCTTGAGGGGACTTAACTGGGGCTACGCAGATTTGTGACGTGGCTATAGCCCCCCCGGTGTAGCGCCGTACCTGTATTAGCCGCTTGGGTATTTTTTTTTATATCAAGGAATATTTCACTTTCTCTGTTCATAGGAGTAACACCTTGAATTTGTGCATGAGGCAAAAATAATGCATTGTGACTCGAGTTTCCCCATCAGCTGGAAGACCGTGTCCCTTTTTGGTCAGTGTCAGTGGAGGAAAGGGAGAGCGATGGGATGCTGATAGGCGGAGGACCCTCACTCTGCTTCTCTCTCCCTCCGCTAAGACTGACCATCAGATGCAGGCACCATCAGCCCAGTGAAATAAAAAGCAAATTATTTAAATGTATACTCAGCTGTGCCTCACAAGTAATACCATGAATATATTACCAGTGTGATCATGTAGCCTAACTCAAATTGTTTTATATAATTGCAAAAAAATGGCCCGGACAACAATGCATTGGCAGGGGAATTCAAGCAAAGCAAATATGCTATGATAATGTATTGGGCCTGTAGCTTACTGCACAAATCTCCTTGCTACAGGACTGTTTTTAATTGGTTAATGTTGCATAAGCTTACGTTTTTAAGTCATGTTAAAAAAACTGAGCTGCTTACATTTTGACTCATAAAGTGATCTTAACTCAGAAATGGTTGGTGACCACTGTTCTAGAGTTTTCCCTGTTAACACTATCAACGTTTCCATTTACTGTGGAAATTTTAATAAATCAGTGCAATATTAGCCACTTTCAATGCAACATACTGAAACAAAAAGCTATGCAAGATATTTTGTTGTAGGCAGAATGCATCAGAATAGGATATCTATTATATTGACACACACACTACACAGACCAGTGCGGCATAACCAATCAGTGCTGCAGTAGGCCTATATGCAAACAGACCATTGCCATATATGGATCTGTGCCCTTTACTTTGAACTGGACTGTGTTTACAGCATGAGAGGTCATGAGTAGATGCTCTTGTGCACATATTGTTCATATCCTTTGCTAGTTAGTGAGTAAATATCCCAGTTATAGATCATTTGTAGTCAGCAATAGGGGGAGCGATTGCTTCCAACAAGATCTCAAAACATGTACATTTCTAGGGATCTTTGAAAGTGAAAAGTGTGTCAGGCACTGTGGCCGACTATGCGGTGGATTTCCGTATGTTGGCAGCGGAGAGTGCTTGGAATCCAGAAACACTGTTTGACATGTTCCTGTACACCATCTCGGAGGAGGTTAAGGATGAGCTTGCGGCTCGGGAGTTACCCACAGATTTTGACTCCCTCATCGCTTTGGCCATCCGCATTGATGGACGATTGCGGGAACGATGGATGGAGAGGAAATTCAATTTCACTCGCACGTCCAGGGATTCCATCTCGCCTCCGAGTCATCCCGGAAGTCCCCGACAGTCCCGTGGCCGAGAGCACCCAAGATTTCCCGACCTTTCTCGAGAGTCACCGACGAGGGCCGAGGCACTGTTTCCCGAGTCCATGCAACTAGGCAGGGCTGGGCTATCGCCAGTGGACCGGAACAGCACAAGGAGCGGTCTGTATTGTGGGTCTTTTGGTCATTTTGTGTCCTCGTAAAAGACCAGGCTCACCGGTAGGAGCGAGTACTCTGGTGGGCCATATGGGGAACTTTTCTGCTTCCCTTACTCGCACCCCTCTATATCATCTACTGCATCCTTATGTAATACATGTATCACTAGCCACTTTAACTATGCCACTTTGTTTACTTTGTCTACATACTCATCTCATATGTATATACTGTACTCGATACCATCTACTGTATGCTGCTCTGTACCATCACTCATTCATATATCCTTATGTACATATTCCTTATCCCCTTACACTGTGTATAAGACAGTAGTTTTGGAATTATTAGTTAGATTACTTGTTGGTTATCACTGCATTGTCGGAACTAGAAGCACAAGCATTTCACTACACTCGCATTAACATCTGCTAACCATGTGTATGTGACAAATAAAATTTGATTTGATTTGATGTTGTGGGGAAACCAGTCCAAATCTCTCCAGGTCCTCATTGACTCTGGGTCCGATGAGAGCTTTTTGGACGCCACACTGGCTTCCGAGCTGAACATCCCCACTCAGCCCCTCTCCATTCCCATGCATGTTAGAGTGTTGAACGGGAGCTCTATAGGTTGGGTCACCCATAACACCACTCCCATCAACCTACTTGTGTCAGGGAATCACAGCGTGACTATTCAGTTCTTGCTTATCAAGTCCCCCCAGACCCCCGTGGTTTTGGGATTCTCCTGGCTCCAGCGACACAACCCACTCATCAACTGGTCGACGGGTGCCATCATGGGCTGGAGTCCATTCTGCCACGTCCATTGTCTGAAGTCGGTGCAACCTGCCCTGGGACGTCTTCCTGTGTACTCTGAGGAGGTTCCGGATCTCTCCGCCATTCCCGTTTAGTACCAGGATCTTCAGGAGGTGTTCAGCAAGTCCCGGGCCACTGCCCTTCCGCCTCACCGCCCCTATGACTGCAGGATTGACCTACTCCCAAACACAATGCCGCCCCGGTGCGTCTGTACTCGCTGTCGGGACCTGAAACCAAGGCTATGGAGCACTACATTTTGGACTCCCTAGCTACTGGATTTATCCGTCCCTCTTACTCTCCCGCTGGCCCATGCATTGACTACCGGGGACTCAATTCCATCACTGTAAAGAACCGTTATCCACTACCATTCATTTCCTCTTCCTTCGAGCCGCTCCAGGGGGTCACTGTGTTCTCCAAGCTGGATCTATGTAACGCCTACCACCTGGTGCGGATACGAGAGGGGGACGAGTGGAAGACCGCCTTCAACACGACCAGCGGCCACTACGAATATCTGGTCATGCCCGTTGGCCTCCTCCAACCTTGCCAGTCCCTCATCGCCCCTGGTCTCACATCTCCCTGGACTTTGTCGCGGGTCTCCCATCATCTGATGGCAACACTGCCATCCTGACCATGGTGGATCGCTTTTCCAAGGCTGCCTACTTCATTCTTCTCCCCAAGTTACCCTCTGCCAAGGAGACAGCTCAGCTCATGGTGCAGCACGTCTTCCGGATCCATGGACTGCGACCCTCAGTTCTTGTCCCGGTTCTGGAAGGGATTCTGCACCCTCATTGGGTCGTCGGCCAGCCTGTCCTCCTGTTTCCACCCCCAGTCTAATGGTCAGTCGGAGCGAGCCAACCAGGACATCGAAACCACCCTGTGCTGCCTGGTCTCCACCAACCCCACCACCTGGAGCCAGCAGCTGGTGAGGGTGGAATACACGCACAACACCCTTCCCTGCTTTGCCACGTGCCTATCACCATTTGAGTGTTTTCTGGGGTATCAGCCCCCGCTCTTCCCGGAGCAGGAAGAGGAGGTCGGTATACCTTCTGCCTAGATGTTTGTCCTCCGCTGTCATTGTACTCTGGTATCGTCTTGGGTAGAAGGTATGGCTATCCACCAACGATCTGCCCCTCTGGGTCTGCCCCTCCGCAAACTCTCCCCCTGGTTTATCGGCCCGTTCCCCATCTCCAATATCATTAACCCCTCTGCTCTTCATCTTCTGTTGCCCCGTGCCCTTCGTATACATCCCACCTTTCATGTGTCCAGAGTCAAACCCATGTCTCACAGCCCTTTGTCTCTCGTTAACAACAAACGATCCCACAACTTTAGAGAACATTTCCTGAAGACTCTCATTAGGTCCTTACCTAAAGTTTTCATAGGAATGCCCCAGTGACGTGCAATGACTGTTTCCAAGAGACCATTCCCTTAATGTCAGAACTTACCCAGAACATGGTTACTATTTTCTCAGAATATTGAATATTACTTTTCTAGACACGTTTCATGGGAACGTTGCAAGAACATTCCCGTGTCCAGTTTTCTAAGGGTTAGGACAATATTCCATCCAGGTCACACCAAACAAATACAGAACATAGTTGCCATGTTTTCAGAATATGAAATTAATGTTCTGGTCATATTTCATGGGAACATTGCAAGAACATTGATGTGCCCAGTTTTCTGAGGGTTAGGAGAATATTAATTCCATCAACGTCTGTAACGTCAACGCCAGGATACAGGAAATAGGTGCAGTTAGTGAGTTTAATAATAATTAACGTAGAACATTACAAAATAAGAGAAACGTCTGACAAGGAAACATAACCAATATTGCCTGAAGAGTGATGCTAGATAAAGTGGGAGTAATCAGGGTAGTGATGGAGTCCAGGTGAGCTTCATGATGGGGCACAAGTGTGCGTAATGAGGGTTGCCAGGTGTGCGTAATGATGGGTTGCCAGGACCGGTGGTTAGTAGACCAGCGATGTCGAGCGCTGTATAGAGGGGGAGTGAGAGTAGATGTGAATGTACCCCTCCCTGACGCGGGGCTCCAGCCGCAGGACAAGACCGGCCAGGAGCACGACGCCGGGCAGGAGGACAGCCCCGAGGGCGAGGCAAAGGGGAAATTATTGGATGATGTTGGGATCTAGAATGTCGTCCAACGGAACCCAGCACCCCTCCTCTGGACCATACCCCTCCCAGTCCACCAGGTACTGGAGTTGACCCCCACAACGCCGGGAGTCCAGGAGAGATCTAACGGCATAGGCGGGGCTCCCCTCAATGCCCAAGGCAGGCGGAGGGGTGTCGTGTGGGACTGCATCAGCCAGGGGACCAGGAACCACCGGCCTGAGGAGGGAAACATGGAAGATGGTGAGATCCGGTAGTTAGTGGGGAATTGTCATTGAGGACCTTGAGCAGCCCCACAAACCGGGTACTCAGCTTCTTACAGGGCGGTTCCTGGTGGAGAGCCAGACGCAATGACCAGGATGGGACATGGGAGCCTCACTGCGGTGGTGATCCACCTGCTCTTTCTGACGGTGAATGCCTGAGTCACTCATCCACCACAGGACAGGGCCAGTATAATTAGGCCCTGTCCAGAAGCAAACCCTAACCTCTTCCCCCTATGCACTTGTGTAAATCTGAACCAACTGTATAGGTGTAAGCAATAGGGTGAATGCACTTCGAAGTAAATCTCAGCTCTATTAAAAGTACAATCAAGAAAAACTATTTTATATAGTGATTCAGGAGTAACATTAAAACAGGGTAAAATGCCCCACCAACATCAGATCACTATACAGAAATCCCTAAAAACGAAAAATAATTACTGTATAATTGAACATGCACAACATAATCATGTCAAATATGTCATTTGAAAACACTATGTTAAATGCACTGTGTGTCCCTAACCTTGCCAACAGACAAAGAGCTGTGAATGGATTAGTGATTCACCAATCAGGGCCTTGATGGGCTCAGTAATAAGGTGTGATGTGTAAGGGAAAATATTTACGGGGGAGGGGGGAATGTTTCTTTGGGACCATCAGGTGACGTCCTGATAACTGATATACAGAAATGTTCCTGCAACGTTCCCATGAAAAGTGTCTAGAACATGAATATCTTATATTCTGAGAACATGTCAACCATGTTGTGTGTGTGTGTGTGTGTGTGTGTGTGTGTGTGTGTGTGTGTGTGTGTGTGTGTGTGTGTGTGTGTGTGTGTGTGTGTGTGTGTGTGTGTGTGTGTGTGTGTGTGTGTGTGTGTGTTTGGTGGGACATTGATGGAATATTCTCCTAACCTTCAGAAAACTGGGCACAGGAATGTTCATGCAACATTCCCATGAAGCGTGTCTCAAACATTAATATTAGATATTATGAGAACATGGCAACCACGTTCTGGGTAAGTTCTGTTAGACATTTAGGGAATGTTCTCCTAACTCTAATGACAATAATAACAGGTTCTCATGAGGTTTTTGCTAACATACACAGAAAGTTCCCCAAACTAACGTAAAAGTGGACACTCAAACATCTGGGGGAACATTATGGATAACATTACAAAAACTTTCTCTCTCCTTAGAATTGTTAGCTGGGAGTCCAGCCATCCACATTATAATGAAAGGATGGATGTTGTGAGAGAGGGAGGAGGGAGGCTGTTCTATTTCTCATTAGAATAATGATGTTGAGGAGGGCATTTGAGGCCCACACGACTCTAGCAAGCTTGTCTCCCTCCACTGTGTTGCTCTGACACACCGCAGGCTCAGTAATACATGCACGAGTCTCATATGCCGCGTCAAACCGTCTAAAGATGTGTCTTTTATCATCCTACAGCATAACTAATACACAGTATAGCATCGCTCCAACAGGGTGACACAACACAGGCAGCCAGATATCTACCAGGCATGGTGTGCTGCAGATGAGCATAGTGTGGTGTTTCACTGTGTGTGTAGGTGTGAATGTGGGAGCGGTATCTATTCAATAGCTCTGTGCACCCTATAACCTATGCCATTATCATTTGAATCAGTGCTGTTCCTGTGGGATTGTGCTACTCCTGCAGGAGCTGTGATATCCACGAGACATCACCTCCCAAATTACAGTTCAGACACTTATCCTTAAACTCTGAGGAGACACAAAACCATCATGATGATACATACAGTATTCACCCCCCCTTGGCATTTTTCCTATTATGTTGCATTACAACCTGTATTTAAATAGATTTTTATTGGATTTCATGTAATAGACATACAAAAAATAATCAAAATTTGTGAAGTGAAATGCAAAAAATAACTTATTTAAAAAGAAAACATGGAAAAGTGGTGTGTGCATATGTATTCACCTCCTTTGCTATGAAGCCCATAAATAAGATCTGGTGCAACCAATTACCTTCAGAACTTAGATAATTAGTTAAATGAAGTGCACCTATGTGCAATCTAAGTGTCACATGATCTGTCACATGATCTCAGTATATATACATCTGTATACACTTCAGAGTCTGCAACACCACTAAGCAAGGGGCAATATGAAGACCATTTAGCTCTCCAAACAGGTCAGGGACAAAGTTGTGAAGAAATACAGATCAGGGTTGGGTTATAAAAAGATATCTGAAACATTTTAACATCCCACAGAGCACCATTAAATAAATAAAAATTAAGTGGAAAGAATATGGCACCAAAACAAACCTGAAAATAAAAATAAAAGAGAGCCGCACACTCTAGGAGCTCAGATGCAAAAATGTAATACCAACGTTTCCACAGCCAAGCTATCTTCAAACCTGCCAAGAGAGGCCCGCCCACCAAAACTCACAGACCAAGCAAGGAGGGCATTACTCAGAGAGGCAACAAAGAGACCAAAAATTACCCTGAAGGAGCTGCAAAGCTCCACAGTGGTGATTGGAGTATCTGTCCATAGGACCATTTTAAGCCGTACACTCCACAGAGCTGGGCTTTACGGAAGAGTGGCCAGAAAAAAGCCATTGCTTAAAGAAAAAAATTACCAAACACATTTGGTGTTTGCCAAAAGGCATGTGGGAGACTCCCCAAAGATATGGAAGTAGGTACTTTGGTTATATGAGAATAAAATTGAGGCCATCAAGGAAAGCACTATGTCTGGAGCAAACCCAACACCTCTCATCACCCCGAGAATATCATCCCCACAGTGAAGTATGGTGGTGGCAGCATCACACTGTGGGTATGTTTTTCATCGGCAGGGACTGGGAAACTGGTCAGAATTGAAGGAATGATGGATGGCGTAAAATACAGGGAAATTCTTGAGGGAAACCTGTTTCAGTCTTCAAGAGATTTGAGACCTTCCAGCATGACAATGACCCTAAGCATACTGCTAAAGCAACACTCGAGTGGTGTAAGGGGAAAGATTTAAATGTCTTGGAATGGCCTAGTCAAAGCCCAGACCTCAATCCAATTGATAATCTGTGGTATGATTTAAAGATGGCTGTACACTAGCGAAAACCATCCAACTTGAAGGAGCCGGAGCAGTTTTTCCTTGAAGAATGGGCAAAAATCCCAGTAACTAGATGTGCCAAGCTTATAGAGACATACCCCAAGAGACTTGCAGCTGTAATTGCTGCAAGAGGTGGCTCTACAAAGTATTGACTTTGGGGAGGGTGAATAGTTATGCACACAAGTTTTCAGGTTTTTTGTCTTATTTATTGTTTGTTTCACAAGAAAAAATATTTTGCATCTTCAAAGTGGTAGGCATGTTGTGTAAATCAAATGTTACAACCCCCCCCAAAAAACTATTTTAATTCCAGGTTGTAAGGCAACAAAATAGGAAAAACGCCAAGGGGGTGATTACTTTCGCAAGACACTGTAGGTTTAAACTTTTAGTTCATGATTAATCAAGCTCATGAAAATATAATTTATCTTTAGACTTTAATGATACAAAGATGGGGTTACTTGTCTAATAAATAATTACATAAAGCATTGTTGTAGTACTCGAGTCCGGTCTCGACCACACATTGTCTTGGACTTGTCTCTGTGTCAGATATATAAGTACTCGGTCTTGACTCGGTCTCGGACAGTGAGGACTCATTGAGGACTCATTTCTTCCCCAGACCAGCAGAGGAAAACATATCATAATTGTCAGCTTCTATTCAGTCAGCGTATAAAACCGATTCGCCAGGACAAATATCTACACTCCTTTCATGACACATAAATATCCTATTGCCTATTGAGAGTAGTGCAGCGGTCTAAGTTAACAGGCTAGGTTGGCTGTGTTAAGGATGTGGGTACGCAGACCCGCGAGCCACTGTGGTGGTGAGTTCAGATGTTTTGTGCCCCCCCCATCAATGTTGCCCATCCTAAACCATCCATATATTCTTCTGAAATATGAACACAGAAACACAACAACTCTTATTATGGTGGCGATTTGACACAATTACAATCATGGTCTTGAAGTGGACATTTTTCTGGTCTCCGTCTTGGACCCCACACGCACCCCTCGCAGTCTCGGTCTTGACTTGGTCTCGATTTGCTCGGGCCTCCAAGTAGCAGAGTTTACTTTCTCCAAACCAACCAGGATGGCACAACAAAATGTCTTAATCTGCAGAGAATGTCTTGACTTGGTTATTGTGGGAGACAGGGCCAAGTTTTCAGCTTCCCCCTGAGGCAATGCCTAAATCCAATCTGAGGGATTGCAATGAACAGAAAGCTTAGAGCCATATACTGTTGCACGGATTTATGTTCATTTGGTTAAGCATCACTTTCAATGTAAGAAAAAGCAACCTTCAGTTGGAATCAAGCACACGGATCCCGGATCCACCTATTTCCCCAGGACTGTTCTGTTTTGTCCATGAGAGGTGCAAGTGCCTTTCCAACAGCCTTGCCTTCGCTGCCTCTCTGTCTTGATTAGATGTGTGTGGGTGGACTGGGCTCTATTCATCAAGTGTGATGACCGAAATGAGGGTTTATCATCTCGAACGCTCCCCCAAAACTCCTCTCAACCTCAATTTAATTCCCTTACAAACCCTCCAGACCTGCCCGAGTGGCTGGCCCGCCTAATTACCTGATGTCTATTCAATTGTGAAAAAATTAAGCCTATATTACATCAACAATTACTGTGTTCCCGGTAGCAATGATGGATGCCACACTGTGTATGAGTTGGAGGAGTATTTCTTCAACAGATCCACCATGTCATAATCATAATGTTATTCCGCCTACATGCCTCATTATACTACAGTGTGCCTGCCTGATATAACTGCACCTGCCAGTATTTAACCTTTATTTACAATGGGAAGAAATATCAAGAATTGTATTTCGGGAACAATAAAGATCTATTGAATTTAATTAAACTGCCGCACTGAGCACAAACTGGTTGAATCAACGTTGTTTCAGCATAATTTGTCAACTTCTTGCGACATGGAATCTACGTAGAATATATATTGGAATTGAAAAAAGTTATCGACGTAAACTGTTGTTTTAAAGTTGAAATTTCAACCACAGGATTATGTCATCGTGGTAACCTCATTTCAACATAGAAAAACCTTGTATAAAATATGTTGAATTTGTACCTTTAAAACAACGTCAGATCTTCAACATTACAGTATATACACTATCAGAAAATAGCTATCGTGAGAATGATTGTTGACAAATCTCCACCTAAAAACAAAATAAATCTATTTACTTGCTATCGGAGTCATTCCAAAGGGTAGGTTTAACAGAGAAAATGAAAAGTGACCACTCATATACAGTAACATCAATGATGCTATTTAGGCCTATATAGCATTTGCAAATTCATCAACAGCTATTGTTTCAATTCAACCCAGAAAAAAATTGACAATAGAATAAGAATAGGGTTTCAAGCTCTGGTTGATTTGAAATGTAAGTATGTTTAGTGATATTGAATTGTGTTTGACTTTAATTCCAGTTTGTCTACAAATGAATGCCAGGACAACAACCTCTCCCTCAACGTGATCTAGACAAAGGAGATGATTGTGGACTACAGGAAAAAGAGGACAGAGCACACCCCAATTCTCATCGACGAAGCCGCAGTGGAGCAGGTTGAGAGCATGAAGTTCCTTGGTGTCCACACCACCAACAAACTAACATGGTCCAAGCACACCAATACAGTCTTGAAGAGGGCACTACAAAACGTATTCCCCCTCAGGAGACTGAAAAGATTTGGCATTGGTCCTCAGATCCTCAAAAGGTTCTACAGCTGCACCATCGAGAGTTGCCTCACTGCCTGGTATGGCAATTGCTCAGCCTCATCCAGGACCTCTATACCAGGCGGTGTCAGAGGAAGACCCTAAAAATTGTCAAAGACTCCAGCCACCCTAGTCATAGACTGTTCTCTCTGAACATCTAATCAAATGGCTACCCAGGCTATTTGCATTATCCCCCCCCTTTTACACCGCTGCTACTCTCTGTTGTTATCGTCTATGCATAGTCACTTTAATAACTGTTCCTACATGTACATATTACCTCAACTAAATGGTGCCCACACACATTGACTCTGTACCGGTACCCCCCTGTATATAGTCTCGCTATTGATATTTGACTGCTGCTCTTTAATTACTTGTTACTTTTATTTCTTATTCTTATCTGTATTTTTTTTTACTGCATTATTGATTAGGGGCTTGTAAGTAAGCATTTCACTGTAATTTCTACACCTGCTGTATTCGGCACATGTGACTAATAACATTTGATTTGAATTAATTTTGTATGTTGGATTCTCCATCTCAGCCAAAAATAAAAGTTAAAGAATAGGACTAAATCAAATCAAACTTTACTTAAAGTGCATTTAAAAGATAGATTTGTTTTGATTTAGTCCTATTCATTAACTTAGATTTTTGGTTGATATGAAGATGTGAATCCAACATATTGTTTGCACCATTCATTATTTAAAACCTCTCTGGGATATGTGGGACGGTAGCGTCCCACCTCGCTAACAGCCAGTGAAATTGCAGGGCGTCAAATTCAAAACAACAGAAATCCCATAATTAAAATTCCTCAAACATACAAGTATTTTACACCATTTTAAAGATGAACTTGTTGTAAATCCAGCCACAGTGTGCAATTTCAAAAAGGCTTTACGATGAAAGCACACCAAACGATTATGTTAGGTCAGTACCTAGTCACAGAAAAACACAGCCATTTTTCCAGCCAAAGAGAGGATTCACAAAAAGCAGAAATAGAGATATAATTAATCACTAACCTTTGATGATCTTCATCAGATGACACTCATAGATATTCATGTTACACAATACATGTATGTTTTGTTCGATAAAGTTCATATTTATATCCAAAAATCTGAGTTTACATTGGCGCGTTACATTCACTAGTTCCAAAATATCCGGTGATTTTGCAGAGAGCCACATCAATTTACAGAAATACTCATAATAAACATTGCTAAAAGATACAACTGTTATGCATGGAATTTTAGATCCACTTCTCCTTAATGTAACCGCTGTGTCAGATTTTTTAAAAAACTTTACAGAAAAAAAGCACACCATGCAATAATCTGAGTACAGCGCTCAGACAACAAAACAAGCCATACAGATATCCACCATGTTGGGGAGTCAACAAGAAGTCAGAAATAGCATTATAAATATTCACTTACCTTTGATGATCTTCATCAGAAGGCACTCCCAGGAATCCAAGTTCCACAATACATGTTTGATTTGTTCGATAAAGTCCATAATTTATGTCCAAATACCTCCTTTTTGTTCATGCGTTTAGTACACAATCCAAAATCACGACGCGAAAGTTCAGACAAAAAGTCATATTACAGTTCGTAGAAACATGTCAAACGAAGTATAGAATCAATCTTTAGGATGTTTTTATCATAAATCTTCTATAATGTTTCAACCGGAGAATTCCTTTGTCTGTAGAAATGCGATGGAACGCAGCTAACACTCACGCCACAATCATTGTTCTGTTATAATCTGCATTTCAAATGGCACCCTATTCTCTTTATAGTGTACTACTGCTGAGGTGCTTTAATTGACAATAAAACCTAATATAACTCAAACGGAAAGCATTTGCATTTTTGCCATGCCACTCTGACAGACCTCTGACTCATTCAGCTCTCATTAGCCCCCACTTCACAGTAGAAGCCTCAAACAACGTTCTAAAGACTGTTGACATTTAGTGGAAGCCGTAGGAAGTGCAATATGACCCCACAGACACTGTATATTTGATAGGCAATGATTTGAAAATCGACAAACCTCAGATTTCCCACTTCCTAGTCAGATTTTCTTCTCAGATTTTTGCCTGTCATATGAGTTTTGTTATATTCACAGACATCATTCAAACAGTTTTAGAAACTTCAGAGTGTTGTCTATCCAAATCTACTAATAATATGCATATATTCACAACTGGGCCTGAGTAGCAGGCAGTTTACTCTGGGCACCTTATTCATCCAAGCTACTCAATACTGCCCCACAGTCCCTTTATTTAACCAGGAAAAGCCTAGGCTGATTGCTCTGCTATTTTAATTACAATTGTTCGTTTTAAGTGTTTTTTTATTGTGCATTTGTCTTGAATTACCTTTTGTTTTTGGCTTGCTTACTGTCAAGTATTGATAATTTTGATCTAATATTTTTTCTACCTGAAATTGGACAAGAAATTTGACTTTTCGGTTACCAACAAAAGTATAATGAGCTGATTGTTTTCTTTTGAATACCTGCATTGAAGAGTTTTACCTATTATCTAATGGAGGACAACAAAGGACTACAAAGCACAGGAATGGGGAACACGGGGATTCCTTCATAGTTTTAAGAGAATAAAACAAACCTTGAGTAAGGAGCTCAAAAAAGGTCTTCTTCAACTTGGAATCCTATGGAAAAAGCTTAAACATCGAGGACAGGGATTCATAAGCCAAAAGAGTCTCTCTTCAGCCAGTTAAAAAAAGTCTGTTCCACCTCTCACTGAGGCCCCTTTAAGACTGTTTAATGCACAGTCTCTAACAAATAAGACTACTATGACAAGAGTTAATCAGTAACAATTGCCAGAAATTGTGATTTCTATCTACACAATGAAACAGCTCCACCTGGTTATAAATATCTGGAAAATGGCACGGCTGGTGGTCTTTCTGTTTTCCACAAAGACTGTTTTGAACTGAAAATGTTGCTTGTCCATGCTGGCTTATCATTTGAGTGCAAGGCTTTTAAAATGAAGTCTCCCAGTCCCCTCACTGTGATACTTATCTACAACAAACACTGTCTCTTTTACTACAGAGTTTTCTAAGCTGATCACCTCTCCGTGTCCTACCCTCTCCAATGTTGTTATCCTAGGTGATTTCAACATACACATTGATTCAACAAAACGTTCTTCTGCCACTGACTTCCTGAATCTGCTTGACTGTTTCAACCTGGTACAGCAAGTCAACGTCCCCACACACAATCGTGGACATACACTAGACCTCATCATCACTGGAGAAGTTGCTGCCTCTGTCCTGTATGTACATGAGATAGGTGTATCTGACCATAGGGCAGTAACAATGTCTGTGAGTACGCCTGCACTTCAGCTCCGCTACAAGCGTGCAATTCAATTCAGAAACATCAAGTCCCTTGACATAACCGTCTCAAAGGAGTTTGTTTGCCCTACAAGCTGACTGTCATGAGTCCACCCCTGATGAGGTAGTTGACCTGTATAAAAGCGCTCTAAGGAACACCTTAAACAGCCTTGACCCTGAAAAAAACACGCAAAGTATCCTTCCAATGGTCCTCCCCATGGTTCACAAAGAAGCTGTGCAGCATGAAGACACATAAGCTAGAGCATCTGTGGAGAAGTACTGGCCTAACTGTCCACCTGCAGGCATATAAGGACCACCAGGCTTTAAAAGCAAAGAATAGCAGCCCGCTCCACCTTCTAATCTGCCATTATAGACAACGAACGAGGAAATCCCGGGACCTTGTTTTCCACCATCAGTCGTCTCCTCCACCATACAGACGCTGACCCTCCCACAGCAACTACTGAACAATGCAAAAGATCTGCTGAGTCTACAAATTAATATTTAAAAAACCCCGGATAAAACAACACATCAAGGAACAATGCTGACTGTGAAGAGAGAGACACACACACACACTCTAAACTCTACACACACACTCTAAACTCTACACACACACTCTAAACTCTACACACACACTCTAAACTCTACACACGCTCACACTGCAACAGCCTAAAGTGTCAACATATCAAAGCACTTTAATGTTTGAGAATAGTGTTCTGAATTTCTTTCTTTTTCTTTGTTTTCTCTTTCTTGTTGTTGTTATTTTTTTAAGTAGTCCTGTAGGTTTTTGGTCGTGGTGTTCTTAGTTTGAATTTGTATTCTGTATTTTGTCATGTTCTATGTTTTGCATGGATCCCAGGAAGAATAGCTGCTGTATCTTCAACAACTTCTTCAACAGCTAATTGTCTCTGTTAGGGGGAGTGAGCTTGACAGGCATAGTCTCACAACTCAATCGATTGTTAAAAACTGTTTTCTGCCCCTCCCAAAATATATAATTTATAGATAATTGGCCCTCTTTCAGGGACTCATCCACAAACAGGACCAAGCCTGGCCTGCTAAGGAGTGATGGACTCATCGTATCGTATAATCGTATAATTGTGTTTGTCACATGCGCCGCATACATCATGTGTAGGCGTTACAGTGAAATGCTTACGTACAAGCCCTTAACCAACAACGCAGTTTAAAAAAAAATGTAAGAGATAAGAATAACAAATAATTAAAGAGCAGCAGTAAATGACAATAGTGGGGCTATATACAGGGGGTACCGGTACAGAGTCAGTGTGCAGGGGCACCGGTGTCGAGGTAATTTAGGTAATATGTACATGTAAACTCTGGAAAAAAAAGAAACATCCATTTTTCAGGACCCTGTCTTGCAAAGATATGTGAGGGTAGGCAACAACATCTCCACCCCTCCTCAACACTGGGGCCCCACAAGGGTGCATTCTGAGCCCTCTCTGAGCCCTCTCCATCCATTTTTCAGGACCCTGTCTTGCAAAGATATGTGAGGGTAGGCAACAACATCTCCACCCCTCCTCAACACTGGGGCCCCACAAGGGTGTGTTCTGAGCCCTCTCCTGTACTCCCTGTTCACCCACGACTGCGTGGCCACACACGCCTCCAACTCAAGTTTGTGGACGACACAACAGTGGTAGGCTAAATTACCAACAACAACGAGACGGCCTACAGGGAGGAGGTGAGGGCCCTCGGAGTGTGGTGTCAGGAAAATAACCTCACACTCAACGTCAACAAAACTAATGAGATGATTGTGGACTTCAGGAAACAGCAGAGGGAACACCCCCCTATCCACATCGATGGAACAGTAGTGGAGAGGGTAGCACGTTTTAAGTTCCTCGGCATACACATCACAGACAAACTGAATTGGTCCACCCACACAGACAGCATCGTGAACAAGGCGCAGCAGCGCCTCTTCAACCTCAGGAGGCTGTAAAAATTTGGCTTGTCACCAAAAGCACTCACAAACTTCTACAGATGCACAATCGAGGGCATCCTGGCAGGCTGTATCACCGCCTGGTACGACAACTGCTCCACCCACAACCGTAAGGCACTCCAGGGGGTAGGTAGGTAGGTCTGCACAACGCATCACCGGGGGCAAACTACCTGCCCTCCAGGACACCTACACCACCCGATGTTACAGGAAGGCCATAAAGATCATCAAGGACAACAACCACCCGAGCCACTGCCTGTTCACCCCGCTATCATCCAGAAGGCGAGGTCAGTACAGGTGCATCAAAGCTGGGAGACTGAAAAACAGCTTCTATCTCAAGGCCATCAGACTGTTAAACAGCCACCACTAACATTGAGTGGCTGCTGCCAACACACTGACTCAACTCCAGCCACTTTAATAATGGGAATTGATGGGAAATGATGTAAAATATATCACTAGCCACTTTAAACAATGCTACCTAATATAATGTTTACATACCCTACATTATTCATCTCATATGTATACGTATATACTGTACTCTATATCATCTACTGCATCTTTATGTAATACATGTATCACTAGCCACTTTAACTATGCCACTTTGTTTACATACTCATCGCATATGTATATACTGTACTCGATACCATCTTCTGTATCTTGCCTATGCCGCTCTGTACCATCACTCATTCATATATCTTTATGTACATATTCTTTATCCCTTTACACTTGTGTGTATAAGACAGTAGTTTTGGAATTGTTAGTTAGATTACTTGTTGGTTATTACTGCATTGTCGGAACTAGAAGCACAAGCATTTCGCTACACTCGCATTAACATCTGCTAACCATGCGTATGTGACAAATAACATTTGATTTGATTTGATTTTGATCATTCGTAAAAATCCAAAATAACTCCACAGATCTTCATTGTAAAGAGTTTAAACACTGTTTCCCATGCTTGTTTGAACCATAAACAATTAATGGACATCCACCAGTGGAACGGTTGTTTAGACACAAACAGCTTACAGACGGTAGGCAATTAAGGTCACAGTTTTGAAAACTTAGGACACTAAAGATACCTTTCTACTTACTCTGAAAAACACCAAAAGAAAGATGCCCAGGGTCCCTGCTCATCTGCATGAACGTGCCTTAGGCATGCTGCAAGGAGACATGAGGACTGCAGATGTGGCCAGGGCAATAAATTGCAATGTTTGTACTGTGAGACACCTAAGACAGCATTACAGGGAGACAGGACGGACAGGCGATCGTCCTCGCAGTGGCAGACCACGTGTAACAACACCTGCACAGGGTCAGTACATCTGAATATCACACCTGCGGGACAGGTACAGGATGGCAACAACAACTGCCCGAGTTACACCAGGAACGCACAATCCCTCCATCAGTGCTCAGACTGTCCGAAATAGGCTGAGAGAGTCTGGACTTGTAGGCTTGTAGGCCTGTTGTAGGGCAGGTCCTCACCCATTTATATTATCATCTTATGTTCATACAAATATTTACACATGTTATGTTTGTTGAAAATAAAGGCAGTTGACAGTGAGAGGACATTTCTTTTTTTGCTGAGTTTAGGTAGAGTTATTAAAGTGACTATGCATAGATAATAACAGAGAGTAGCACCAGCGTAGAGGGGGATAGCCATTTGATTAGCTGTTCAGGAGTCTTATTGCTTGGGGGTAAAAGCTGTTCAGAAACCTCTTGGGCCTAGACTTGATGCTCCGGTTCCCGCTTGCCGTGCGGTAGCAGAGAGAACAGTCTATAACTTGGGTGAATGGAGTCTTTGACAAGTTTTAGGGTCTTTCTCTGACACCGCCTGGTATAGAGATCATGGATGGCAGGGAGCTTGGCCCCAGTGATGTACTGGGTTGTCAGCACTACCCTCTTTAGTGCCTTGCAGTCGGAGGCCGAGCAGTTGCCATACCAGGCAGTGATGCAACCCGTCAGGATGCTCTCAATGGTGCACTGTAAAACATTTTGAGGATCTGAGGACCAATGCCAAATATTTTCAGTCTCCTGAGAGGGAATAGGTTTTGTCGTGCCCTCTTTTGACTGTCTTGGTGGGCTTGGACCATGTTAGTTTGTTGGTGATGAGGACGCCAAGGAACTTGATGCTCTCAACCTGAATTGGAGCGTGCTCGGTCCTCCTTTGCCTGTAGTCCACAATCATCTCCTTTGTCTTGATCACGTTGAGGGAGAGGTTGTTGTCCTGGCACCACACAGTCAGGTCTCTGACCTCCTCCCTATAGGCTGTCTCATCGTTGTTGCTGATCAGGCCTACCACTGCTGTGTCATCAATAAACTTAATGATGGTGATGGAGTCATGCTTGGCCGTGCAGTCATGAGTGAACAGGGAGTACAGGAGGGGACTGAACACGCGCCCCTGAGGGGGCCCCGTGTTGAGGATCAGCTTTGCGGATGTGTTGTTAGCTACCCTTACCACCTGGGGCGGCCCGTCAGGAAGTCCAGGATCCAGTTGCAGAGGGAGGTGTTTAGTCACAGGGTCCTTAGCTTATTGATGAGCTTTGAGGGCACTATGATGTTGAACACTGAGGTGTGGTCAATGAATAACATTCTCACATAGGTGTTCCTTTTGTTCAGGTGTGAAAGGGCAGTGTGCAGTGGAATAGAGATTGCATCATCTGTGGATCTGTTCGTGCGGTATGCGAATTGGAACTGGGTCTAGGGTTTCTGGGATAATGGTGTTGATGTGAGCCATGCCAGCCTTTCAAAGCATTTCATGGCTACAGACATGGTCCTTCTGTGGCTCAGTTGGTAGAGCATGGCGCTTGTAACGCCAGGGTAGTGGGTTCGATTCCCGGGACCACCCATACGTAGAATGTATGCACACATGACTGTAAGTCGCTTTGGATAAAAGCGTCAGTTAAATGGCATATATTATGAGTGCTATGGGTCTGTAGTCATTTAGGCAGGTTACCTTAGTGTTCTTGGGCACAGGGACTATGGTGGTCTGCTTGAAACATGTTGGTATTACAGACTCAGACAGAAAGAGGTTGCCAGTTGGTCAGTGCATGCTCTGAGTACACGTCCTGGTAATCCGTCTGGCCCTGCGGCCTTGTGAATGTTGACCTGTTTAAAGGTCTTACTCACATCGGCTGCGGAGAGCATGATCACACAGTCGTCCAGAAAAGCTGATGCTCTCATGTATGTTTCAGTGTTACTTGCCTCAAAGCGAACACAGAAGTTATTTAGCTAGTCTGATAGGCTCGTATCACTGGGCAGCTCTCAGCTGTGCTTCCCTTTGTAGTCCGTAATAGTTTGCAAGCCCTGCCACATCCGGCGAGCGTCAGATGCCGGTGTAATACAATTTGATCTTAGTCCTGTATTGACGCTTTGATTGTTTGATGGTTCGTCAGAGGGCATAGAGGGATTTCTTATAAACTTCCGGATTAGAGTCCCGCTCCTTGAACGCGGCAGCTCTACCCTTTGTCTATCAACATAAACAGAGCTATAACTCCTCTAGCTGCACAATGAAATAGGGTGCAGGCCAGGCAGCAGGCTGTCAGCCAGCCTGCCAGCTTAGTGGAGTCTGCCACTATCATGGTCAGTGTAGTCAGTTTAGCTATCCCCATTGGGACAGTGTCTGTGCTTTGATCTAGGTTTGGCAAAACTAAACATGGTGGGGTTCGCTTTAGCAATCTTACTGGAATAAAGACCTCTTCCATTCCTGTCATTATTGAAAGTGATTGTGATATCTCACATCTCAAAATAGGGCTACTTAATGTTAGATCCCTCACTTCCAAGGCAGTTCTAGTCAATGAACTAACCACTGATCATAATCTTGATGTGATTGGCCTGACTGAAACATGGCTTAAGCCTGATGAATTTACTGTGTTAAATGAGGCCTCTCCTCCTGGTTACACTAGTGACCATATCTCTTGCACATCCCGCAAATGCAGAGGTTTTGCTAACATTTCCGATAGCAAATGAAAACTTTTTTAATGACTGCGTTTTCGTCTTTTGATCTTCTAGTCATGAAATCTATGCAGCCTACTCAATCACTTTTTATATCCACTGAGTTCCCTCACTGAGTTCCCATCAGACCTTGTAGTCATGATAATATTCACATTTTTGGTGACTTTAATATTCACATGTAAAAGTCCACAGACCCACTCCAAAAGTCTTTCAGAGCCCTCATCGACTCAGTGGGTTTTGTCCAACATGTCTCCGTACCTACTCACTGCCACAGTCATACCCTGGGCCTAGTTTTGTCCTGTGGAATAAATATTGTGTATCTTAATGTTTTTCTTCATAATCCTGGACTATTGGACCACCATTTTATTACATTTGCAATCGCAACAAATAATCTGCTTAGACCCCAACCAAGGATCATCAAAAGTCATGCTATAAATTCTCGGACAACACAAAGATTCTTAGATGCCCTTCCAGACACCCTCCATCTACCCAAGGACATCGGAGTACAAAAATCGGTTACCCACCTAACCGAGGAGCTCAATTTAACCTTGCATAATACCCTAGATGCATTCTCACCCCTGAAAAATGAAAAACATTTGTCACAAGAAACTAGCTCCCTGGTATACAGAAAATACCCAAACCCTGAAGCTGTCACATCTGCTCCCGCTTCACCCTCGTGTTCATCCGGTGCCTTCTTGACCTGCAGTTACTCCCCCAGTACACTCTCTCTCTCCCTCACCCTCTCTGTGTGATTGTGTGTTTGGAGACAGGTGTGCTGGAGTCAGAGCAGAACCCTACCAGCTGCAACTCGTTCCATAATCAAGACCTCTACAAATACTCAGTCCTGCCACTTCCACTCTGCCAGATCCTAATCTCTGCTCAGTCAGTTCATGGTTCTAGCTATTTATGAGTATTCAAAATTCCTGACACTCTGCTGTGCCTGTTTCCCTGCCTGACACTGTTTATCCTCTCATTGCAGTTTACCGCTCTATCTCTGTCTCCCGTTCCACATCTCACCACCCTACTACCCTGTTCTGGATTTAGCTCACCACCACTACCTTGGATTCCCCTCCGGACCTGTTTACCCGGTTCTACCCAGCTCACTCCAACCTCAGTCTCCACATCCGTTTTTCTACAACTCATCCGAGCTTCCCCGGATCTGCACTCCATATCTCCCTGTTACACTAAATATCTTGGTTCATTCATCCCTGTTTCCTCACCTGGGTCTGCTCTTGGGTTCCCCTGTGTCGCTTGGATTCCCCTGTGTCGCTCCGCCTAGCAAGCTTCCAGAAAATTGGGACGGAAATGACGCTCCACCAAACTGGAAGTCTTCCGACTAGCCTGGGAAGACAGTACCATGTAATATCGAAGAGCCCTCACTGCTGCTTGATCATCCTATTTTCCAACCTAATTGAGGAGAATAAGACCTTGTCACGGACGGACCTGGTGTTTTCGACTCTCTCTCTACCGCACCTGCTGTCTCGAACTCTGAATGCGCGGCCATGAAAAGCCAACTGACATTTCCTCCTGAGGTGCTAACCTGTTGCACCCTCTACAACCACTGTGATTATTATTATTATTTGACCCAGCTGGTCATCTATGAACGTTTGAACATCTTGGCCATGTACTGTTCTAATCTCCACCCGGCACAGCCAGAAGAGGACTGGCCACCCCTCAGAGCCTCGTTCCTCTCAAGGTTTCTTCCTAGGTTCATGATTTTCTAGGGAGTTTATCCTACATATGCATTGCTTGCAGTTTGGGGTTTTAGGCTGGGTTTCTGTATAGCACTTTGTGACATCGGTTGATGTAAAATTGGCTTTATAAATGCATTTGATTGATAATGGGGATCTGAATATAAATTATATATCCTGTACCAGTCAAATGTTTGGAGACACCTACTCATTCAAGGGTTTTTCTTAATTTTTGTACTATTTTTGACATTGTAGAATAATAGCGAAGACATCAAAACTATGAAATAACACATATGGAATCATTTAGTAACCAAAAAAGTGTTAAACAAATCAAAATATATTTGAGATTCTTCAAAGTAGACACCCTTTGCCTCGATGACAGCTTTGATGATGCCCGCCAGCTGTTGTGCCACCGAGTCATCGGGATTCGCTCTGCTGACATTGAATACTGCAGTACGGCCTATCAGCATGGTATGGATATCTGTTCATCCAGGGTTTTTGGTTGGGCTTTGTTCAGATTGTTATTGTGGGTATAAAATCAACACATTTCCAAATTAAGCCTGACTGACAATATATATTTGTCAATGTTGATGGAGGAGTCCTGGGTGGACGATTCTTTGAACATAATTGCAGTCAGTACTCTCAAAATTCCTGCAGCATTGAGTCTGTCTCCTTTGTCCAGGCCTCATTGTGTTGGTGGCTTCCTCTTGAGTTGCTGCTTGAAGGAACAGAGAGACGTGATCTGATAGTGATAACACATTGGAAATCCAGCTATCACAAACTTTTTGCTGTCTATTTGAGTGGGTGAATACAGGTTCATGTCATTGATCAACATCTCAACCAATTATTACCAACTTATCCACGTTGAATTGACGTGGTGTGCCCGGTGGGGCATGTCTATTGAATCCCTGTAACACTGCTTTGTGACCAGGTAGCTTTGACCTTCTGACTTTGGTGTGACCATTCTGAAAGCATGAACTCAGTTTGCTCTGGCTTTGTTTCTATCTCTTGTCCACATTATACTGTCCCCACTGTGGATTGAACTATGTCGTTGTTAATGAGATACTGCATTATCTCGCTCTCTCTTATCTTTCTCTCTTCGACACACACAAGCACTCACACGTGGACAAATACACACCCCCCCCAAAACACAATATCTCTGGACAGCAGCCCACATCTCCAGTCCAAGGCTGCTCTTTGGGGAGAGAGTGAGGGAGGCTGGGAGAGATAAAGGCTCTTGTCGCTGGACTGAAGAAGCCTGTGGTTGGTGTGTGGGGTCTCGTCTGTCTCCTTCTCGTCCTCAGGAGGCTGATGTGAGTGCTTGTAGCAGAAGTAATGAAAAGCGAATGAGGCAGTTTAACAAGACACACGGTAGGGGCAGATTGGGCGGGCGGGGGAGGGGCAATGATAGACAGACAAACAACAGGTAGACACCGATCCCCCTCGATGCACCCCGTTACCATGGAAACCCTGGCTGGCGGTGAGAAAATAGAGCACTAAGGATGTCGGCATAAATATGCAGTTTCCTATTCAACTGCACATGACTGGAGTTGACTAGAGGCCAAAGACATATGTGGATGGATTTACAGTGCCTTCAGAAAGTATTCACACCCCTTGACTTTTTGCACATTTTGTTGTGTTACAAAGTAGGATAAAAATGGATTTTCAGAAAGAAAACGCCATGGGGAAATACAGTACGTTTAACCATTAATTAAGCAATGAATAATGCAAGTCTTGGCGCTATAGGCTCTGCTCCTACGGGTGGTGGTTGAAGCAAGAACTCATCGCATAGTAGCAGCAAGAGGCAACAGGATGAGTGAGCAGACCCACTCAGCTTAAATAGACCACCAAATAAGGTAGGCGTGATTGATATTAGCCTCTAATAGATGTCATCTCAGCTGATGCGTCTGCCTGAGGCGGGGCATTTGGGTTTAGTTTCTGAACTGGTTCTACTTCATTTTTGGTCAACGATCTACACAAAATACTCAGTAATGTTACAATTCTTACGTTTATTACAAATTAATGACAAAATAAAACACTACTATATCTTGATTAGATAATTCACCTTTCTCAATAAAATAGCGAACTGTATCCAGGCACTGGATGGCGGGGAAGGTAAATATGTTCCTGGGGAGAGGCAAATGGTCCATCAGGTTAAGTAGAAATTGGTTACCTCAGTTCACATTATCAAAAAGAGACAAAAGTGAATGAGTTGTGGGTTTGCTTTAATAGGTATGCAGTTCCTACTCCCTAAGTGTTTATACAGTACAGTCACAAGGGCAGGCAGGGAGATGGATTCAGGTCGACGGCTCGGTCATTATGGCTAAAGCTATTCAGACAGAATACAAATCGACGCAGCTCTTTTTGTTCTGAGACAGAGAGGATCATGAAACCTTGAGGTTGCGACAGTGTAAAATTAAATCAAATGTATTTGTCACATACACATGGTTAGCAGATGTTAATGCGAGTGTAGCGAAATGCTTGTGCTTCTAGTTTCGACAATGCAGTAATAACCAACGAGTAATCTAACCTAACAATTCCAAAACTACTACCTTATACACACAAGTGTAAAGGGATAAAGAATATATACATAAAGATATATGAATGAGTGATGGTACAGAACGGCAAGATGCAGTAGATGGTATCGAGTACAGTATATACATATGAGATGAGTAATGTAGGGTATGTAAACATTATATTAAGTAGCATTGTTTAAAGTGGCTAGTGATATATTTTACATCAATTTCCATCAATTCCCATTATTAAAGTGGCTGGAGTTGAGTCAGTGTGTTGGCAGCAGCCACTCAATGTTAGTGGTGGCTGTATAACAGTCTGATGGCCTTCAGATAGAAGCTGTTTTTCAGTCTCTCGGTCCCTGCTTTGATGCAAAAGGCTACTTAAGGCTACTTTTAAGACCATCATAAAAATGTATACAACTACGACTCAGTGTGTGAACTTTCATGAACTTACATGATCCTAAAATGGAAATATAGTTACTGTTGAATTGTGAGGGCATGAAGTCTCTGACAAAGGCAGAATCTGGCTTTTCAGGGTGCAGTCTACATTTACGTTGCCAGGTAACACAGGAACAGCAATCTGTGACGACCGACTAATGTGCAACGACGAGGCAGGCACCCCTGAATCACTGAGACAAACTGTAGCCTCAGAGAGCAGAATCTTGTGACATCACGCGCTCAGACACTATTCATCTCAGTCTGTCCAAAAAAATTCAATTGTTCACATCAGATGTCTCTTTCTGCAATTGTAATGTCATCAGGGGAGATTATAAGACATCAGTTTAAAATGTGACAACTGTGCCTCTCTCGCAGAGGCTTAATCATTGAATCAAGTCTAGACTCTATTCCAAGTTGCGACTGCATATCAACTATCTGTATCAAGTCAACTTGTTAAATGCATGTGCCTATTACATTCAGCGAGATTGGTATGGTCGGGAAAAAAAGCTCATTGACTGTGGTGCTGAGGTTTTCCTTGTCACATAGTTCATGGCTGCTCCCCTGTCATCCGGAGCAGGGCTGTCTGTCTCTTCAGTCTTAATGACAGCTCTGGCTTGATTACTCTTCATTAGGAGTCCCAGGGGCATAACGCTAGGCACAGAGGATGAGGAAGGCTGGGGGCTGAGGGGTTGGAGGAACAGAGAGGCCGAGGGACTGAGAGACAGGGGAGCTGGGGTGGACGTTCTGGGGGGCTGGGAAGAGACAGACAAGTCAGTCTGTCACAGATGCCCCACCTGACCATCTGAGCAGATTATCAACAGGTCTGTATAATTCATTCTTAGACCAGTGAGTGTGGCATTTCGAGAGAGGGCTTGTTGTACCCTGCTGGGAGAACATCAAGGACTGAGAACGCATGGCATTTTCAGAGCAGTGAACAAATAAACCCACTTGAGAGAATAAAAGTGGCATATCGCAAGGGAAATAATGTAGCTGTTAACAGAAACTGAATAGGTGGGTGGAATAGCAGCAATTACTGTGCAACCTACAATCAAACATCAGACACAGCATGCATTTCCAGAAACGCAAATGATCGTATTGCATTTTGGATTAAAACATTTAAAATAACTCTCCTATATGTTCAGCCTGTTCCCTTCAACAGAGCAGAAAGGTTCTACCCTTGTACAAGGAGCATCATTTGTTTTAATGGAATGTCTCGACTTGAGCCAGGGATTACTGAAAGCAATCATGCTTAATGTAGCGGCCATGCAACCCTACTGAGAGGGCCTGATCCTCTGGACACAGGAATCAGCAAAGCGCCTTACCCAGACAGTCCACACTCCCTCCCTCTCTTCCCCCTCCATCCCTATCTTTGCCTTTCCCCTGCCCACTCCCCCAGGTCCCCTGGAGTCACATGCTATCTCTGGTCTGGTCTGAGAGGTCTGGCTGGTCACAGTGACCATGGCAACCGCATCATCAGCAGACCACAGATTGCAGGTCCTTGGGACTGTTAACAGGAAGTAGAGGTGAGGTGGGTTTCTCAAAAAATTGCAGTGGGAGATGAAGACAAGGCCCTGTCTCTCCACAGTAACAAAGTCATGACTCTCTGTAAAGTAATAGATTTGTTCTGGAGACCTGGTTGTGTCGGAGAGTAAGGACTGCTACTGGAAGCCTTTGTGTAATTCTTTATTAGACAAGTGACACTCTTTACAATAACCCCTAAAGTAGAAATCTGAACCGAACATAAAATCTATTCTCATTCTATTTGATCCATGGCCTGTGTTGCCTTTACCATGTATTTCTGCATTGTATTTTATCATACTGAGAATACCTCCTATCAATGTCACCTAGCAGATTCATCTTACTGAGCTTCAGCAACTACTTGATTCATTTCAAGTGTTATTGAGTCAATTTCCCACATTTCCTAAATCTATGACAGATGAAGACACAGCTGCCCCAATGTCTGGAGCTGAGCAGCAGCCCAACTGTCAAATAGAACCACATCTCTGGCCCCTATCTTCCAGTCTGAAAAGTCCACATGGTCTAGGCTAATGTAATTCTCCAGTGAAAAAAAATGAATAGATGGGAGAGAAACAATTCTAACGTATATGTTCAGCTAAATTTATACCAACAATATTGCTAGACAGCAAATACACTGCCCCAGTTTTTCCATCAGGCACATTTCTGAATTAGTGTGTCATTGCCTGCACACTCCAATTACTGTACATTATAAACTGGGTGGTTCGAGCCCTGAATGCTGATTGGCTGATGACAAAACATTTTACTGCTTTAATTACATTGGTAACCAGTTTATAATAGCATTAAGGTCCGAGGGTGTGTGGTATATGGCCAATATACCATAGCAAAGGGCTGTTCCTCTGCACGACACAACACGGAGTGCCTGGATACAGCCCTTACCAACGTAAATAGAGCAGTAAAAATACATGTTTTGTCATCAGCCAATTCTCATTCAGGACTTGAACCACCCAGTTTATAATGTACAGTAATTATAATTATGGTGCAGTACGCATGCAATGAGACGCTAATTCAGAAATGTGCTTGATGAAAAACTGTGGGGGGTGGGGGGGTGTATTTGCTATCATACCTCTAGCAATATTGTTTATGGAGTCCGCCAGGCCAGAGGCAGTAGGGACGACCACGTGTTCTCTTGAATTGAACAATTTTCCTGTCCTGCTCATTACATTCAAAATGTAACAAGTGCTTTTGGTTGTCAGGGAAAATGTATGGAGTAAAAACAATATTTTCTTTAGGAATGTAGTGAAGTAAAAGTAGTCAAAAATAGAAATACTAAACTACAGTACAGCCCAAAGAACAACAACTTAAGTAGTACTTTAAAGTATTTTTACGTTACACCACTGCCAGTTAGCACAGGGCTTGCATCACCCATTCCCACACTGACTACTAGTGCTGTCATGCTGTTTGCCAGAGACTACTCTACAACTTGGTAATGTCTTAAGAGACTGCTTTAGCAGCAACACCTCATTTACTGTTGATATCTGAAAAATAGTTGAAAGCTGCCGGCACTGAAGGCAGCAGGGAATATTTGATATTGAAGGCATGATTGACTCAGTCCTTTATAGCCAAATTATACTTGAATTTATGAGAGATGTGAAGGCATGTGCTTTGCATAATAACACAAATTACATAACTAAAGGACTCTGATTTAGCCACTTATCATAACAGGTAAATAAAAACATTGGCAGTAATCCCCTAACAACAATACGTTTTATATTCATAAGGGAGAATACTAAGGACAAGAGAAGGGAATCCACAAGAGTGTAAATAAGAATTAATTCATATCCACTTCAGTGGTTCTTATTCTGCTTGAGGAGTTCTAGAGGGTCCTCTGTGCCCAAACTCAGTCCTGCCCCTTCCCCTTGCACTACACAGCTGATTCAAATGACAAACTCATCAAGCTTTGCTTATTTGAATCAGCTGTGTAGTGCTAGGGCAAAAAAAAAACTACATGGGAAGGGGGGATTAGGAAACGCTCCTCTGAGCCTGTCAACCCGTCCTCATTAAAAATCCATGCTCATGTTTTCACACCATGTAGAGATAGTGTTTTAAGCACCTCCAGTCCAGTTTGTGTTTAAAGAGTTGGGAGTTGTTGACCCTGTTCTGACCTTAGTGTTTGTGCAGCCATAACAACATTCAGAAACCTGGCGGAGGTCCTGAGCGGACAGAATACAGGTCCTCTCGACAGAGCAGAATAGCAGGGGATCAGACAAGACGACAAACCAACACAGAATACTAAAGACGTTTTTATTATTTCTTTACTTTGTGTGAAAAACACAACATAAATCGCCTCTCATGATTAAGTGGGGAGTCGCAAGGCACTGGACCATCTCATGTTATGACAAAGGGAGAGCAACAACAGAATGAGCCGCCACCAACTCCTTTTATATACATACTCCGGCAGACCAATGATTGCAGAAACACTTGTCTTTTTCCAATACACTCAACAATAAAAAGCACTACAAAGCTAAAGGTTATAAAAAGGTAATGTCTGTTGTGTAACAGTTCATGTCTGTTGTGTAACAGTTCATGTCTGTTGTGTAACAGTTCATGTCTGTTTTCTTCTATGCTGCTTTTCGGGACTGAATGGCTGTTTAAAGCTTTGGAACACACCACAGCATTGGGGCGTTGCAATGTCAGCCTCAAGAGACCAGACTCTCAGGGTCATCTTGTCTGTCTCGACCCTGACCTAAACATTTGTGGAGTGTGTCCATCTCAATACTCCAGCTGGTGACAGTTGGACCACAGCCATGGGGCTGACAGACTCCTTCCTTGGTGTGTGTGTTTTACTGGGCCCCAGACAGGGGGAGGTTGGAGGGGCCAGGGTTGCTCTGTGGGGCGGGTGAGGACACAGAGGAGGAGGGCTGGGGAACGCTGGCGGCTGCAGGCTCCATCTTGCTGGTATGGGTGATGAAACGCAGACGGAGCTTCATGGCCGGACGCAGGGTCAGGATGATTTTCTCCACCTGGGAATACACACACACACACACCATTAGACAACACTAGGGGAGACAAGGGATAAGCTGGGAGGAGAATTCAACTCATCTCTTCTGTACTACTACTACTGAGGAGAGAAGCCAACTTCAGCCTCAGACCCCGAAATGAAGCGGGACGTGCAGCAAGTGACTTCAAAAGTAAAAGTGGGAATGTTTGGAGGACAAACTAATTAGAATTTCAAATTCAGGGTGTGTTGATATAATTAGAGGAGGAGAGGAGAGGCAGAATACCAATGCAGGACATGACAGAAAACCAAGTGAGCAAACGTTGAGGAAAGGCATAAAGTACACATTATTTAGGGACTAAAGCAACAACAAAATCCCACAACTGAAACTTATGTCAATCTCAGATCGATTGTCTGGGGCCAAGTTAACCTCCCCTTTTCATGTAGGAAAGTCACGACCAACATGCTTTTAGGGAAAGAGGATCATTTTGTACATGTATTAAACTGCGATTTGAACAATTCCAGCCGCATGGCTTATGGGGTCCGGGGTCCTTTTATTGTAGAAAGACTGAGAAGCTCAGTTCTGGTGACCTTTTAAAAATATTAACACATTGGAACAATCTTATAGCCTAAGCACGGTCTGTATTATCAGGATGTGCTATTAGCAATAAACATTATCGCCTGTAGCCCAACTGATGAAGCATAGTGACTATAAAATGTACAGTGCCTTCAGAAAGTATTCAAACCCCTTGACTTTTTGTTGTGGTACAGCCAGAATGTAAAGTAGATGATTGAGATGTTGTGTCACTGGCCTACACACAGTACCCCAATAATGTCAAAGTGGAATTATGTTTTAAAAAATGTTTACAAATTCATAAAAAACAAAAATGTGAAATGTCTTGAGTCAATAAGTAGTTCAACCCTTTGTTATGGCAAGTCTATATAAGTTCAGGACTAAAAATGTGCTTAACAAGTCACATAATACGTTGCATGGACTCGTGTGCAATAATAATGCTTAACATGATTTTTTTTAAATGACAGCCCCCATCTCTGTACCCCCACACACTATCTGTAAAGGCCCCTTAGTCAAGCAGTGAATTTCAAACACAGATTCAACCACAAAGACCAGGGCGGTTTTCCAATGCCTCACAAAGGGCATCTATTGGAAAAGAGAAAAAATATATATTCCAAAACATGCTTTCTGATTGCAAAAAGACACTTAAGTAAATCTGCAAAAAATGTGGCAAAGAAATGTAATTTATGTCCTGAACACAAAGCGTTGTTTGGAGCAAATCCAATGCTTTATCTTTTCTGGAGGAAAACCGGAGGAAAACCTGGTTCAGTCTGCTTTCCGGCAGACGCTGGGAGACAAATTCACCTTTCAGCAGGAAACACAAGGCCAAATATACACTGGAGTTGCTTACCAAGACGACATTGAATGTTCCCGAGTGGCGGAGTTACAGTTTGACTTATGTCTCCTTGAAAATCTATGGCAAGACTTGGCTCTTTTTGAACAACAATCAACTTGACAGAGCTTGAAGAATTTTAAAAATAATTTTAAAAACAATGTGCAAACATTTCAAAAACATGTTCTCTCTGTTATCAATTGAATCCATTTTGAATTCAGGCTGTAACACAACAAAATGTGGAATAAGTCAAGGGGTTGGAATACTGTCTGAAGGCACTTGAAGAATGTCCATCTGCATTTACCCCACAGAACAACATCCTGATTGTTGTTGCTATTATTATTATTAATAATAATGAATATTTTATTATAAATACATAAATCATTATTAATTATTACTCACCCGAAAAATAGGTTTCTATTACAAAGTATGTAATTGTTCTTTTAAGACGACATTGCACCTTTAAAAGCTCTGTAGCGCAGCTGCCCCTAAACCATGTTTTAGACTCTGGTTGTAAAAACTGCATTTGTAAACAACGCCACACGCTCAAAGGAAGGAGTAGAGAAATAAACGCGGCAGCAAAGGAAAACTGGGAGCCCACCCTTTCTTAAAAAGGTCAAAACTGCTTTCAAAACAGATTTGCCAAAACTGCTTTCAAAAGTGTTTCCCCATGATTGCATAACGAATTGTTGTGCGTCGACTGCTTACCAGAATACACGATTCCCTCCTATGGCCCTTGCAACTTGAATGCGCCTCAAGAGGAATATTTATCTGGCATAGAACACACAAGCTGACTAGGTAAATAGGTGAACTATTCTACTATGGGGTTGTCCGATTTTCGTTTAAATAACATTACACGGGAAAAAATTGTTGAAGTGGAAAGTTACATCCTGAGTGATAGAGTATACGCTTTGAATAACTTTGCCGGCAGCTAAAGTAAGATACACACAGCGGACTGACTTAAGCGCTGCAGTGGTGCGCATTACAGGCTATTTCAATCCCTTCATCTGAACACACGTGGCGAAGAACATTAACCCCGGAGTATTTCTCGAACCTGGTCTTTGACGCTGTCCCCGGTGAACATGTACTTGATGTGGTAGAGGAAGTCACAGATAGGATCCATGTAGGACAGGTGTTGACTGTGCTGGTCCACAGCCTGTAGCATCTCATAGAACGCCACTCCAATCTGCAGTTCACGACACACGCATAAATGCGTAGATCGTTAAGAAAAGGCACAGACAAAAATCAGTCATTGATTAATGGTGAGTCACACATCTGATTAACACAAAGCCAGACTGAAAGACAGAATGAATGGCTATTTCAGAACGGATATTTTTGGTCAGATCCGCTCCAGGGGGGTGGCAGGCTGGTCAACAGCAGAACTGCAGATTCATTAGAGCTGTCCATGGGAAGCCACAGCACAACCCCAGCACAGAGCCACTGCCTCTTGGGAGAGGAGACCAAGGACCTTCACTCTCCCTCTCCACAAATAACAGGATTTCTCAGTGAGCCACCTAACCAGCTATTGTCCATTTTCACACACACACACACACACACACACACACACACACACACACACACACACACACAAAATCAGTTCTATCCTCTTTAATGGTCAAGGGAGTGTGAAAGGGAATTTAATTGACAGGCCTTTTGTGTGGGATTGTATGGTGTAATAGGGTTGTACTGGGAGATGGAGGAGAGGAGGGGGGGGTATATATTGACAGGAGTAGTCAGTACCTCCAGCATGCAGCGGGTCCTCTCCTGTTGGAAGCGCTGGAGGAAGGGCCCCACTAGGTGGTACACATAGAGGAGCTGGAACTCTGTCTTTACTATGGGCTTCAGCACCTCAGACAGGAACCTGGGGAGGGAGGGGAGAGAATGTTACACTTCTCGTAAAGAGACAGACTGAATAGGAGAAGACTGACTGCGTTCGTTCAAAGACATGCTGGGATGGAGGAGAAGGACTGAAAAATCTCCCCAGAAATGAAATAAAGTGATTTGTAAAGCCAAGCACCCGATGTTCAAAAGTGACTAAGGCTCTAACTGTGAGAGCTGTATGCAAATGAAGGGAAGACAGTGGAGGCACTGAACTTGAATGATAATTGACAGGGCTATTCTGAATGAACAGACAGTGGAATATAAACCAGGTACAGCAGGACCAAAGCCTCTGTGTTTGTAGACGACAAGATGGATCCCACTGGGATCTTGTCATGTGTGATCTGTGTTCCAGAAGCTTCAGCGTGAGGCGTACCCACTCGGCTGCCCGAGCCATAGGCGGTGCGTCTCGTCACCGGGCTCGGTTGTCAGAACGCTGTGACGCCTGCTGAGATCTCCCACGCGTCACGATCCACACTGATGAAGACAGCTTGGGGATAGCAGCAACCTGCCCGTCACAATAATGTGATAGCGCTTCCACACTAACACAGGCTGAGAGCAGTCACAAAGGTAATGACTGTCTGGCAAGGAGAGGTCATCGTATATATCTTGCCCACTCATACTGATGAGCTTTTGAATATAAATTGCTTTCGTAGTATTTCTGGTTGCTTTTCAAATTCAATCTCAAAGATAAACAATATTGGGCCTCCCGAGTGGCGCAGCGCTCTAGGGGGTCACTACAGCCCCGGGTCCGATCCCAGACTGTAACAGCCAGCCATGACCGTTAGACCCATGAGGCGGCGCACATTTGGCCCAGCGTCATCCGGGTTAGGGGAGGGTTCGGCCGGCCATGGATATCCTTGTCCGATTGCGCTCTAGCTACTCCTTGTGGCGGGCTGGGCGCCTGCAAGCTGACACCAGTCGCCAGCTGGACGGTGTATCCTCCGACACATTGGTGCGGCTGGCTTTCCGGGTAGAGCGGGTGTGGCTTGGCAGGGTCGCGTTTCGGAGGACATGTGGCTCGCAACTTTCACTTTTCCGCGAGGCCGTGGGGCGATGGGAAAAGACTAACTGCCAATTGGATATTACAAAATTGGGGATAAAAGGTTACAATATTTAATCATCAGTGAAGTCTGAGATACTATGCAAGTAGAACATGTACAGAAATTTTATTGGACCAAAGAGTATGAAGGCATATATGCACCAATTCCTGAAATTAGAATCCCCGTGCCCAGTCCAATTTACGGGCACATTACTAATCTTAAACAGTAGCATCAAATAATGTCAGAAAGCTGTAGCCAGCCCAGTACATAGTGTACTGTACTTCTCGGTCTCATCCCAAGGAATTTCCATCTGCTTCATTGTAATGTAATCCCAGCAGGCCAGGGCTCTGCTGTCATTTCACATGACAGTCCAGCAGACACACAGGAGCACAAGGGCACTTGCTGACACATCAGGGAGCATAACTATTTGGGCTTGAAGTCCAGCAAAGCCTGAACACAGTGTTATAGGGGAAGATATTCACAGGCTAGATGAGAAGGCCTACTAAGCGAAGCCTGAACACAGTGTTATAGGGGAAGATATTCCCAGGCTAGATGAGAAGGCCTGCTAAGCTAAGCCTGAGCTGGGAGGCAGCAGGACTATCCCGCTGTGTCCAGATAAATCACAGGGTAGGCGTGAAGCAGACAAATTCTTAACAAAGCCCCATCTGATATAGATATCTCATAGGTGTTTGCACCAATTTGTAAGTCGCTCTGGATAAGAGCGTCTGCTAAATGACTTAAATGTAAATGTAAATATAAGTCAGGAGTGAGCAGCTTGGGCCGAGGGAGGAGACAAGATGGTGGGGATGGAGGGAGGCAAGAGGGGCTCTTTCCTCCCAAATTGTACACTTGTTCACTTCCCTTCAGTCATTTGAAAGTAAATGGCCTTTTGTCAATTAGATTTGCTCACCTCCTGCGTCCTCTATCCCGTCAAAGTTAATCGAGAAGAGTCGCTGAGAGTGAACATGGACAAAAATACGCTTGCTTGAATTGAGATGGGTCCTTCTCCGCGTCGTTAGGAAAATTACGATTACAGGGCTGATCCCAATATAAATGTGGAAAGTGATGGAAACAAATGAGGTTAGTTGTTCCAGATATTTTATAGATAGAAACGATATGCTACTTATTGTTTTATTTTATTTTAAAAAGAGGGCATGTTTTCTCCTCTGACAAAACAAAAGCTAATTCAAAGTGGGTGTGGCAAATGTTAAAAATATTCTCGCGGTAGGATATACATGAGTATCCTCGCTGAAAGGTGGCTATTGAGGGGAGAACACTCTTCCGTTCACCTACTAATGAATTAACACTTTCCTCGACCTCTCTACCACAGGGAGATGCCGGTGGACCAGGACTAGAAGGCTGGAGAACAGCTAATCAGGGGACTGCTGGTGGACCAGACGGCTGGAGAACAGCTAATCAGGGGACTGCTGGTGGACCAGACGGCTGGAGAACAGCTAATCAGGGGACTGCTGGTGGACCAGACGGCTGGAGAACAGCTAATCAGGGGACTGCTGGTGGACCAGGACTAGAAGGCTGGAGAACAGCTAATCAGGGGACTGCTGGTGGATCAGGACTAGAAGGCTAGAGAACAGCTAATCAGGGGACTGCTGGTGGACCAGAAGGCTAGAGAACAGCTAATCAGGGGACTGCTGGTGGACCAGAAGGCTGGAGAACAGCTCATCAGGGGACTGCTGGTGGACCAGAAGGCTAGAGAACAGCTAATCAGGGGACTGCTGGTGGACCAGACAGCTGGAGAACAGCTAATCAGGGGACTGCTGTTGGACCAGGACTAGAAGGCTGGAGAACAGCTCATCAGGGGACTGCTGGTGGACCAGAAGGCTAGAGAACAGCTAATCAGGGGACTGCTGGTGGACCAGACTGCTGGAGAACAGCTAATCAGGGGACTGCTGGTGGACCAGACTGCTGGAGAACAGCTAATCAGGGGACTGCTGGTGGACCAGACTGCTGGAGAACAGCTAATAAGGGGACTGCTGGTGGACCAGACTGCTGGAGAACAGCTAATAAGGGGATTGCTGGTGGACCAGACGGCTGGAGAACAGCTAATCAGGGGACTGCTGATGGACCAGACGGCTGGAGAACAGCTAATAAGGGGACTGCTGGTGGACCAGACGGCTGGAGAACAGCTAATAAGGGGACTGCTGGTGGACCAGACGGCTGGAGAACAGCTAATAAGGGGACTGCTGGCAAGACCAGACTGCTGGTGGACCAGGACTAGAAGGCTGGAGAACAGCTCATCAGGGGACTGCTGGTGGACCAGACGGCTGGAGAACAGCTAATCAGGGGACTGCTGGTGGACCAGGACTAGAAGGCTGGAGAACAGCTCATCAGGGGACTGCTAGTGGACCAGGACTAGAAGGCTGGAGAACAGCTAAATCGGGGGACTAATGTTGGTTCTTACTTGGGGATGAGGGAGAGCTGTCCGATGCTGGAGTGGTGCCACACGGCGTGGGCCAGGGCCAACACGTAGCTGCAGTACATCTCAGAGTAGGACTGGTGGCAGGCGGTGAAGTCCAGCAGCGCGAAGGGGTAACCCACCCACTCAGTCTCTGTGGTGAAGCACGGACTGCCCAGCACACTCACGATACGGTCCTGCAGGACCACCCAGTAAGGCTCCTAGAGAGAGGAGAGAGACAGGCAGACAGACACGCATACCGTTTAGCTGACTTGTCAGACCTCAGACAGTTCTCTGGAGTCTGCAGGACGGCTGAAGGATGAAATAGATGCTTATTTGGGTAAAGCTGTCACTACTGTCTGGCTGCCCAGAATTACACTGTGAGCAGTAAGAACAACAATTTATGAACCTTGTTTTTCATGGATAGTGGAAACTTGACCACGCGAATGGAAAAAACTGGTTTGCTGTGTGCCGTGAACTTGAGATTTCTGGCGCAATAAGTTGCTGATATGTAACTGATATGTGTGTGTGAACAGAGAGGAGTCTTACAGGCAAGGCGGTGATCACCAGGCCGATGGCGTTCATCCAGGCGGTGATGTTCTCCCGAGGCACCAGCGGTTGGCTGTGAGGGAGGTCACATGACATCAGGAGGACAATCAATCACAACACCATACAGAGACAGACGCTGTCATGCAGAGGGGCACACAGGTCTAACTGAGCTCTGCAGAAAGCTAACACATTGCATTGATTCAGCACCACTTCGAGATGACTCATCGTCCATTCCTCGCACAAGAACTTCCGCATAAAAATGAACACATTTACACGTGTGTCACGAGAGCACACAAAACTGTGCTTGTTTACATAGCATAGAGACCTTTCAATCTCCCCTCTAATTGGCTGCTTTACTGCCCCCCGTTTGATCTATGACCCCATTCTGACCTCTTGAGGACGACGCTGAGCAGGGCGTTGCCCACGTCCTTGCCGGGCACTGCCAGGGCCATCAGCTCCACGCAGGTGACGTGGAGAGCGTGGGCGGCCGGGTTGGGGAACTCGTTGAACCTCCAGTCACAGTTTGGGAACGGCCCGGGGGACTTGCCAGCCATCGGTGAGACAGCAGGTCAAGGATGATACACCAGCTACACAAGTGTGTGAACACATCATAGACTTTAATTCTAGGAAAGACCTTCTAGCAACCCAGCACGTCAACTACTCCCTCGTAGATGTCGTGAGACTACTGTCATCGGTCTGAACATCCCCACAGAAGGACAGAGACATAGAAAACTGTCTGATAATGATTGACAGGTCAAATGTGCTCGGGAACAAACTGCAGCAAAGGATATTGTCGACGAGGCGTCCGATGAGCTTGCAGTAGTAGGTGTCATCGGGGATCCAGACGTTGTCTTCACGGGGGTTCATGCCACACTTGATGTAGGTCTCACTCAGGCACCAGCCTGGCGCCCGGTTGTCCTTCAGAGAGCTCATGATGGCGTGCACCAGCTTCCTCTTCAGGTTGGTGCGGTCGCGCAGGTGACGCTCGTAATAGTGGAGCGTGTTGTACAGGTAGGTCACCGGGCGGTCTGGAGACGACACAGAGAAACACTAAATTCATTTCAATTAGACTGTCCATCTGAACTGACCTCGTCGCACAACATCATTCCAAATGTTTCAAGTGCAAGTGTAACATTGACTCATAAGGGGGGTCTATCGGGGCTCTTTCATGATGTCCGTATACCTCCAGGCTGTATGGACAATCAAAGCAACAGACCAGAACTCGTCCCCGTGGTCTTGTACCCTCTCCTCACCGTGGAACTTGTAGAGTCCTCCCAGGTGGTCCAGTAAGGTCTCCAGTGACTTGGAGACAGGCAGCAGCTCCAGGAAGCGGTGGATGACGATGTCAAAGACGGGCAGGAAGCGCAGGCAGACGTTACCAAAGTAGATGGGCAGGTAGTGGGACTGCTGCTGCATGGGCGGGTTCACCTGCTCGGCCAATCCCTCAAAGTACAGCTTCTCCGGGTATTTCTGTTACAATAGGGAAGAAAACAAGAGTCCAAGTCAAATGGAACTGTAACACCTGCAAGCTTTAATGAAAGCGCAAGCTTGGGAGCCGTGAAACAGTGAGTGGAGGTCAATCACCACAGCAGAACAGATGGAGACTTAACACAGCTAACACCACAGAAAGCTCAGTTGAGATCCCAGCCAAATGTAAATGTGACATTTAAAAAAGGGCCAAATGTCAACAGGCAACGGTGCAGGCTGATCTATAGTGGCCTCCCGTTGACATTTCCATTCGTATCGCCTTGAGCCCCTCTCTGGTTCCTTTCAGACTGTCTTTAGGGCAGAGCTGCTCTTTCCGTGCTGGAGCTGTCAGTCAGAGCTCCAGGGTCGGAGGCCAGTACGGTACCTTGTGGTAGGTCATGTGCTTGGTGTGCCAGTCGCTCTGCAGCCAGTGCTCGGGAGCGTTCTCCTTCACGAAGTCAGAGACGCGATTGCGGAAGTCGTTGGGCTTGAGGAGGAGGAGCTGAATAATGAAGTAGCAGACCTGAGCCTCGTTACCCTCGTGACTCCTCATGGCCTGGAGAGGGAGATCAGAGCGAGGGAAGCGATGGGAACGAGAGATTAGTAGGGAACTAAACATTGTTATCGAACACCTCAACCAGTTTCATATTGAACAATGAGATATTAAATGTCTGATCTGAAAACGTAATTATTCATAATGTGATTGAAGCTTTCAAAGGCTTCATTTGAGGTGAACCATATGACTGGCCCATAGTTTCATCTCATCCTTACCAGGCACAGGATGAGTCTGTCCAGCGTGACAATGTTGTACTTCCACACCATGTCGTTGAGGATCTCGATACACTTGTTGAGCTGCTGGCCACCGGCCGACGTGGAGAACTCATAGACCAGGAAGTCTGCAAACGTCCTGACATGGGCCACCAGCGCCCGCGCCCCGATCCTCTCCAGAACCCTGGGGCAAGACACACGTCTGGTTAGGAGGATGGCCTTGTGTCACAACACACAGACACCTGCACAGTCACGCACATGTCAAATTGACAATGTACAGTACCATTGCTTGTTTACCATGAGTCTTTATAACGAGCAAGCATTTATTCCTCTTAATTCAAAAAGGCCATCTGTCAATAACACAATTACTTCATGATTCAATGCAAAGCTGTTCTCAAACACCATCAACACCCTTTACAGCAATCATCAACACAAACAACAACCAGCAAACAGCCTTCTGACACCATCTGCTTCAGCGTGTTCCTCTCAACAGCATCCAGAAGCTGAGAGCCAAGCCTAGGGCCCACAGTAGCCGTTCCCAGTGGTAGTGGCCCCCTGTGGCAGCCTTCCTACCACCCCACCTGGCCCTACCACAACCACCACCACTGCTCTCTCCCAATCCCCCAGACTCTGGCTTCCTAGCAGACCTATTTAGAGGACAGAAGGAGAGCAGTTTTACTGTACCGGCTCGGTTGCGTTAACAGGCTGTCATTAACAGCAGCCAGTTACCGCAAAAGCAAAGTCCTTAGTCACTTAAAAGCCCTGTTGCAAAATACCTTTCACTGGCGGTAAATCACATTACAAATGGTGGCGTGCGGTGCATGACTGCCTACTCAAGGAAAGCCATCACTCTCGACTGGGTAGTGACGTAAAGAGCCGGAGGCAGGTTTACAGTAGACAAGGCTATTCGCATTCCTCACACTCAAACTCTGTTGGGGAGAGGCCATAGATTCTTTCCTACAGACAAGAGATGGAGAGAGAAAGAGGGAGAGTTGGAAAGAAAGTGTCAGGGAGAGAGAGAGAGAGAGAGGGGTATAGAAGGTGCTTGGGAGAGAGTCATTGAGTGTTTAAGAACTTTTACAGAGACTCCCTCCGGAGGGTTACGCAAACAGCAGCCCTTCACAGCCATTTCACCCCTCCCGCCTGGTGATAATTAGAAGAGCTCTGCACTCCAATCGCCTCAAACCCCTGGCCTGCAGAGAGAGCAGACAGCAGATAGCACATACAACCAATCCCTTGAGCTGGATTGCGGGTTGAGGCTGTGCTGATTTCCACACAAAGATGGAATCAGCAACAGCACTTTAGCAGCTAGGCACTGGCTACAGGTTGTCAGGCAGTCGCCACAACTTCTGCTTCAGAAAGCACTTTAAAAACTGCCTTGCTGGTACAGACTGTGTCTGGGGGGGAGCTCAGAGAAATAGATTAAAAGACGAGATGACAGCAGCAGCGGAGCTGTATTGGTGCTGTCGGAGCGTGCGGGGAGTGTAAAGATCATTATCTCTCAGCGCTCGTGATTAGAATGACAAGTGGGACGTGTGTGTGGGGTCAGGCATCTCCATCCACACAACTGCCCTCTGTCTGGAGAAGGAGCAGCTGCACCCCAGAGAAGCCACACCCCTCTGTTCCCCACCCACTTAACATTCACAGGGCTCAGCCAATCAGAATGTTGACCTCCTTAAAAACAGTCCCAGGTTACCTTATAATATTTATTAATGACCATATAAAATCAGCAGGATAATGAGAACAAATCCACAGGACGTGGCCCTGCTACCGTTAAAATAGGAACTGATAGCCTGATGTTGAATCGGAAACGTTGATTCATGTGCGCTGTCCCTGTCGAATACATTTCATAAATGGTTAAGTGTTGTGCAACCGTAGAATAGAAAAGAAGTGAATACTTTGTGGTGTACCTGAAGCCGATCTGGTTGATTTTGTCAGTCTCCAGCAGCATCTTCCACAGCAGACACAGGAAGAGGGGCGGCGATCCCTGCATGGAGAAGTGGGTGATGATGTCGTTCTCGTTGGTCATGCTCTTCCACTTCCTGTATTCCTCCTCCACGTTCTTCTTCAGGTTGAAGCGGCTCTCCTGGGGAACGTTGTTCTGCTTGAAGAACGCCTGAGGGAACACGCACACAGATGTCTTTTTTTCCCTCCTTTCCTTCTGTGTAAAATGATAAATATTCATATGTTCCACTGGGACTTTGTGTCAGTCTGTCATCTGAAAAATATGAATGGGCTCAGTCTGTGTGTAGGTACCATTAATATAACATATTCACTTTAGCCGGGTTGGGGCGGTACCGTCGTGATATGCGTTTGAAATAGGATTCTCTCAGTCAATTCTCTATGGCTGCCCCCTGTAGAAATAAGCCCAAATTGATTCGCTCTCTCTCTCCGTACCTGAAGAGGAGCAGGGAAACAGCTCAGGGTGTGAGAGGCCCAGTTGTGAGGAGTAAAGTTCATGATGGTCTGCAGGATGTCCTTACACCATGTACCCTGGATGGAGTCGGAGCCTGTGAAGAAATCTGGACCAGAGAAAGCAGTGGAAGGAAAATGAGTCTTGGGTTAGGTGAACGTTTTGTTAATGCTGACCTACTAGTCAGCGTTACGCTGAGCTATGATGAGTTTCACGGGCATTATCAGACACGTGTTAAATGTTGAACTGACATTACGTATACAGTGCCAGTCAAAAGTTTAGACACACCAACTCATTCAAGGGTTGTTCTGCATTGTATAATAAGTGAAGACATCAAAACTAGGAAATAACACATATGGTATCATGTAGTAACCAAAAAAAAGTGTTATATTTGAGATTCTTCAAAGTAGCCACCCTTTGCCTTGACAGCTTTGCATACTCTTGGCATTATCTTAACCAGCTTCATGGGGAATGCTTTTCCAAGTCTTGAAGGAGTTCCCACATATGCTGAGCACTTGTTGGCTGCTTTGTAAAAAACATTTATTTTGTATTTAACTAGGCAAGTCAGTTAAGAACAAACTCACAATGACTGCCTACCAAAGGCCTCCTGCGGGGACAGCGGTTGGGATTTAAAAACAAATAAATAAATACACATATATACACCACGACGAGACAACACACAACACTACATAAAGGGAGACCTAAGATAACATAGCATGGCAGCAACACAGCATGGTAGCAACACATGACAACAACATGGTAGCAGCATAACATGGCAGCAGCACAAAACATGGTACAAACATTATAGGGCACAGACAACAGCACAAAGGGCAAGAAGGTAGAGACAACAATACATCACGCAAAGCAGCCACAACTGTCAGTAAGAGTTTCCATGTTTGAGTTTTTTAATTAAGAGATTGAGATAAAACTGTCCAGTTTGAGTGTGTTGCAGCTCGTTCCAGTCGTCAGCTGCAGCGAACTGAAAAGACGAGAGACCCAGGGATGTGTGAGCTTTGGGGACCTTTAACAGAATGTGACTGGCAGAACAGGTGTAGTATGTGGAGGATGAGGGCTGCAGTAAATATCTCAGATAGGGGGGAGTGAGGCCTAAGAGGGTTTTATAAATAAGCATCAACCAGTGGGTCTTGCGACAGGTATACAGAGATGGCCAGTTTACAGGGGAGTATAGAGTGCAGTTATGTGTCCTATAAGGAGCATTGGTGGCATATCTGATGGCTGAATGCTAAAGAACACCTAGCCGCTCGAGAGTACCCTGCCGATCTATAAATTGCAATCGTGCAATGCTGTTCGCATTCTTACACCTGCTAATCATGTGTATGTGACCAATAAAATTTGATTTGATTTATAAATTACATCTCCGTAATCTAGCATGGGTAGATTTTCCTTCCAAACCATCTCAATTGGGTTGAGGTCAGGTCATCTGATGCAGCACTCCATCACTCTACTTGGTGAAATAGCCCTTACACAGCGTGGAGGTGTGTTTTGGGCCATTGTTCTGTTGAAAATCAAATGACAGTCCCACTAAGAGCATACCAGATGGTATGGCGTATCGTGGCAGAATGCTGTGGTAGTCATGCTGGTTAAGTGGGTCTTGAATTCTAAATAAATCACAGACAGTGTCATCAGCAAAGCACCCCCACACCTCCTCCTCCATGCTTCACGGTGGGAACCACACATGAGGAGATCATCCGTTCACCTACTCTGCGTCTCACAAAGACACGGGGGTTGGAACCAAAAAAAACTCACATTTGGACTCATCAGACCAACAGACAGATTTCCACCAGTGTAATGTCCATTGCTCATGTTTCTTGGCCCAAGCAAGTCTCTTCTTCTTACATTTGTCCTTAAGTAGTGGTTTCTTTGCAGCAATTCGACCATGAAGGCCTGATTCACGCAGTCTCCTCTGAACAGTTGATGTTGAGACGTGCCTGTTACTTGAATTCAGAAAAATGTATTTGGGCTGCAATCTGAGGTGCAGTTAACTCTAATGAACTTATCCTCTGTAGCAGAGGTAATTCTGGGTCTTCCTTTCCCTTGGCGGTCCTCATGAGAGCCAGTTTCATCATAGCGCTTGATGGTTTTTGTGACTGCACTTGAAGAAACTTTAAAAGTAGTTGAAATTTTCTGGAATGACTGACCTTGTCAAAAGTAATGATGGACTGTTGTTTCTCTTTGCTTATATGAGCTGTTCTTGTCATAATATGGACTAGGTCTTTTCCCAAATAGGGCTATCTTCTGTATACCACATCTACCTCGTCACAAACACATTAACGAGGAAATAAATTCCACAAATGAACTTTTAACAAGGCACACCTGTTAATTGAAATCATTCCAGGTGACTACCTCATGAAGCTGGTTGAGAGAATGCCAAGAATGACAGCTTTGCACAATGTCGGATGTGGCAGGTCTTGCAAACTATTACGGATTACAAAAGGGAAACCTAGCCGCCAGCTGCCCAGTGACGCAAGCCTACCAGACAAGCTAAATGCATTTTATGCTCGCTTCGAGGCAAGCAACACTGAAGCATTTATGAGAGCACCAGCTGTTCCGGAGGACTTTGTGATCACGCTCTCCGTAGCCAATGTCAGCAAGACCTTTAAGAGAAGAGAGCCACAGGGCCAGACGGAGCGTGTAATAAGAGCATGCGCGGACGAACTGGCAAGTGTCTTCACAGACCATTTCAACCTCTTCCTGACCGAGTCTGTAATACCCACGTTTCAAGCAGACCACCATGTGCCCAAGAAGGCGAAGGTAACCTGCCTAAATGACTACCGCCCCATAGCTCTCTTCAGTAGACATGAAGTGCTTTGATAGGCTGGTCATGTCTCACATCAACACCATCTCAGAAATCCTAGGCCCACTCCAATTCGCATACCGCCCAACAGATCCACAGATGTCGCAATCTGAATAACACTCCATACTGCCCTTTCCCACCTGGACAAAAGGAACACCTATGTGAGAATGATATTCATTGACTACAGCTCAGCGTTCAACACCATGGTGCCCACAAAGCTCATCACTAAGCTAATGACAATGGGACTAAAACACCTCCCTCTGCAACTGGATCCTAGACTTCCTGACGGGCAGCCCCGAGGTGGTAAGGGTAGGTAACAACACATCTGCCACTCTGATCCTCAACACCGGTTCCCCTCAGGGGTGCGTGCTTAGTCCCCTCCTGTACTCCCTGTTCACCCACGACTGTGTGGCCAAGCACAACTCCAACACCATCATGAAGTTTGCTGATGACAACAGCTGTAGGCCTGATCAGCGACAACGATGAGACAGCCTATAGGGAGGAGGTCAAGGACCTGTCCGTGTGGAGCCAGTCCAACAACCTCTCCCTCAATGTGAGCAAGACAAAGGATCATGGACTACAGGAAAAGGAGAGCCGAACAGGCCCCCATTATACATCGACGGAGCAGAAGTGGAGCGGGTCGAGAGTTTCAAGTTCCTTGGTGTCCACATCACCAACAAACTACCATGGTCCAAACACACCAAGACAGCCGTGAAGCGGGCACGACAACACCTATTCCCCCTCAGGAGACTGAAAAGATTTGGCATGGGTTCCCAGATCCTCAAAACATTCCACAGCGGCACCATCGAGAGCATCCTGACCAGTTGCATCAACGCCTGTTATGGCAACTGCTCGGTATCTGACCGTAAGGTGCTACAGAGTGTAGTCCATCCAGGACATATATACCAGGCAGTGTCAGAGGAAGGCCCCAAAAAATTGTCTAAAACTCCAGTCACCCAAGTCAGACTGTTCTCTCTGCTATCGCACAGCAAGCGGTACTGGAGCGCCAAGTCTAGGTCCAAAGGGCTCCTTAGCAGCTTCTACCCCCAAGCTATAAGACTGCTGAACTAATCATCAGATGGCCACCCGGTATATTAACATTGACCCCTCCCCCTTTGTTTTTGCACTGCTGCTACTCGCTGTTTATCATCTATCCATAGTCACCTTACCCCTACCTACATGTACAAATTACCTCGACTAACCTGTATCCCAGCACATTTACTCGGTACTGGTGCCCCCTGTATATAGCCTTCGTTATTGTTTTGTAATTCTACTGTGTTACTTTTCATTTAGTAAATATTTTCTTAACCATTTCTTGAACTGCACCTGTTGGTTCAGGGCTTGTAAGTAAGCATTTCACAGTAAGGTGTTGTATTTGGTGCATGTGACAAATACAATTTGTTTGAAGGCAAAGGGTGGCTACTTTGAAGAAGCTCAAATATAAAATATATTTTGATTTGTTTAACACTTTGTGTTATTACATGATTCTATGTGTTATTTCATAGTTTTATTGTCTTTACTAATATTCTACAAAGTAGAAAATAGTAAAAAATAAAGAAAAATCTTTGAATGAGTAGGTGTGTCCACACTTTTGACTGGTACTCTAAGTTAGATAGAGGCAGACCTGTGACGTGGGTGGCTCTGGCCAGAGTCAGGATTAGGGCACGGTTGAGCTCCTCAGATTCAGCTGACAGCACCGTTTTGGGGTCACTGAGGAAGCGGGTGAACTGAGGCTGAACCTCAGAACTCCCCAACGCTGTGATCAACCGTAACGCTGTGCTCTCAACACTGAGGACACAGAAACAGAAATACAACAATTTTTTACTTTTATTTCAGTGAAAGCTCGTGGTCATGTACAGAGTTACGTCTTTGCAAAACGCTGACCCATTTCTATGTAACGTTCTTATTAAATTGGCAATGATTGAATAACGTCCGCTCAATAGCACATCGTTCCTCTTATTTATTTATTTTTGAAATTTTACCTTTATTTAACCAGGCAAGTCAGTTAAGAACATATTCTTATTTTCAATGATGGCCTGGGAACAGTGGGTTAACTGCCTGTTCAGGGGCAGAACGACAGATTTGTACAGTGTCAGCTCGGGGGTTTGAACTCGCAACCTTCCGGTTACTAGTCCAACGCTCTAACCACTAGGCTAGAGCCTTGGCTTGCACTGGCTTGACCACAGAGTATAGACTAGTACTAAATCCTTTCTGGTCTTATGTATCTGTGATTGTAATGAGCCATCCCTGCCTGCGCAGGAGCTCAAGGACCTGTAACCCCTGTGGTGCTGACCACGTAGGTGAAGGAGTTTTTAACTGGTCAAATGTCCTAACCAGGAAATATTCAGGCCTCTAGTTATAGTATATGACTACACCTCGGGTGTTCAGTGTTTCCTGGTCAGATTACAGTTGCATAAAACATCTTAAGTGTTTCCCTTAAGGAATGATAATGTTCTCTTACCTAAGGGAAATAGAGTATTGCATAGAGCTCCTAAAATATTACCTTACGTAAGGGCACACTTCAAGGGGTTTTATGGTAGTTTGAAAGCATGTACTGCAGAAAGAGTATCTGGTTACCACGGAGACAGCCTGATTCACTGACTAATCATCTTGTCAAATAAATCGTATTTATTTTGTGAGATAGTAAAACAGGATCAACATATTGCTTCAGATGAAAAACCATTACTCTACTATGCAACCAGGACCTGGCCCTAAAAATTGTGTCTTGACTGTGCCTCCTCTTGTAGTTACTGACCAGAGGTGTAGCTGGTTCTGGTTGGTCTGGGGCACGGCGGCTAGCGAGTGCAGGTGGCTGAGCAGCTGGACGCGGTAGTGGGGCTGGATGTGGTGCATACGGTAGCTGAACATCTCCAGCAGAGTGTGAAGGATGCCCCAGGCGTGGGACTTGAACACATTGGGCAGGAGCTGGCCTGGTAAAACAAGACGTCGCAGTTAGAACATCTGTGATGCATTTGGGAATACAATTAATCTGGCCATGCTGCTTGCTCAGGCCAGGGTCGTGTTCAGCAGGGAGAAAAGGTTTTGTTATGGTGTGCCTTTCGGAACATGAACCAGGTCTCTTTTGGGAATGAAATGCAGGCAGGGATTGATAAGCTCTGTAAGGGGATTCAGAGTTTGCAGGACTTACTGATGAATCCTTTGATGCCCAGAGATTCTATCTCCATGTAGACCAGCAGTCTGCTGTAGGTCTCCACCAGGGCTGGGGCCAGGGCGATGCTGGACTTGGCGTGGGCCAACTTGATCACCCGAGTGGCGATGCTATGTATCAGGCTTAAAAGTACAGGGGACAGGGGAAATGTGAATGAGACTTGACCAATGTATGCCGTTTTCACCTTATATATTATGCTTTGATCACTAAACTGTCAGAATACTGCTTATGCAAGTACAAATGTTCAAGGCTTTAATTGGCTCAGAAATTGCGGATTGCTTTATTGTAAAATGAATAAGCACTAAATCCACTGTAAAGCCGCTAGAGCAGATGATTTTTCATTAGCGACAACATCTTTTCAAAAAAACAACCCACTCATCTGTATAAAAAGTCAAATTTAAAAAATAAAAAGCTTTTAGGTTGAAATGGGTGGATGCTGTTTAAACTCATTATCACTCTCCATTCTTTTGATTGTAAATGGCAACTAACAGCAGGGAGAATACAACAGTGATCAACAGAAGAGGGAGGAGACACCACGCTTCAACACTCATCTGTTCTTTGTAATTTAGCACAGAGCCATTTCATACACCCCAGGCTACACTAAACCAGAGCGAAGGAAGATGACTAGAGTTGAAATGTTATACGTTTAAATAAAAAAACTAATTATCCAAGCCTTCTTGAATTTTAAATAGGGCAGGATATAAATGTGAATAAAATTGCATAATGGCGTGTCCTTTAAAAGAACATGGCAGGTGTCTAAAATAATGCATTTTAAAGTAGATTATTTTTAGCACAGCATTTCAAGCGTTTTTTTTTTTTTAATTACTTAATTAAAAACATCATAGGACGCATCCTCAAGTTTTCATGTAAGCCTCGGAAGACTGAGGATGCTCCATTCTTACTTCAATAACCCCTAGTAAGAGCTCTAACTAAATTAAGTATTACTGGTGATGTTGCTGTGATATCCTGACAGCACCATTGAAAGGAGCAGTAGTAGTCGTTGTAGGGACTATAGATATACAGATTCTCTCTCTGTGGTAAGTATAGCCCACCTCATCTTGGCGTGGACGGTGAGGGAGTCTAGGAGGTTCATGGGTAGTGGTGTGACGGAGCCTGATGCGGTACAGTTGGTGCCAGGCAGGGTGATGCGCATGCTGCCGTTGCCATAGATAGTCTCCACAAGCACGCCCATGGGCAGAGTGAAGCACTCCGAGTTAGTGGAGTAGGCATTACACAGCAAGGCGATCTTATAGTCTGTCATCCCCAGGGACTTGTTCCTCAGGCTCTGCTGGAGAAACCTAAACACACAAGGACAGGTGAAATATTATAGGGGGTAGGAGGGAGGGAAGCAAGCAGTTTAAATGCAATCGAACCCCAGATTTGAGATGTTGCTTTTATCTCAAAGGCATCACAAATCATGCATCTGTGAGTTATATTGCAAGTTGTTGACCACTGACTACAAACACTTTTAGACTGGCTGCCCAAGTGATTCCTTATGAGAGTTCTAGTAGACAACATGACAGACAAGAGCTGGTGTTAAGTACATACTGGCCTCTAAAGGTAGAACTGCTGATTTGACACTCTTTTTCTGTGGGACCTGCTGCCTGCACCACTGAATGCTCGGCAACTGACATTTACTCCAGAGGTGTTGACCACTGTGGTTGTTATTTTACCCTGCTGGTCATATATGAACGTTTGAAAGTCTTCAAGAACAATCTGGCTTTAAATGGCCATGTACTCTTATAATCTCCACCCGGCACAGCCAGAAGAGGACTGGCCACCCCTCAGAGCCTGATTCCTCTCTAGGTTTCTTCCTAGGTTCCTGCCTTTCTAGGAAGTTTTTCCTAGCCACAGTGCTTCTACACTTGCTGTTTGGGGTTTCAGGCTGGGTTTCTGTTCAGCACTTTGTGACAACTGCGGATGTAAAAAGGGCTCTATAAAATACACTTGATTGACTGAGACATTCTCTTACTCATGGTGCAGCTTGAGGGAGTGGGGGATAGGAATCTGCAGCTTGGAGTTGTCGTTCTGAGCCTTGCGGTTCAAGTGGATCCAGATGCAAGTCATGGCGAAGGCGTGGGTTGACTGGGGCTTGCTGATGTCTGGCACCGGGATGCACTGTAGAGACACACACATCACGATGTCGCCAGTCATACCAATAAAACTTTCAATAAACATTCAATTTATATCAATATCTTCTAAATTATGTAGACACCAAGTAAATGGTTGTATCACCTGACTAGTAAAATGTATTATGTCACTAAATATTTCACTCATTCATTCACAATTGGCTGTATCATCATTGGTCAGAAAGCTAATAAATATCCACTTAGCTCTGGACTAAGCGGGACAAGTAAGCCATGATTCGGTGTTAGTGCAGCGTTAGTAAACAGATCCAGTATTTGCATGCTAATGGAAGACTTGGCTAGAAGTAAATTGGGGTGAGATGGGGCTGCAGATTCCTTCATTGCGTCCCCTTGGAGACAGCAGCTCTCAATGCAGTTCAGAGTGGAGCCTCCTGGTTCCTGCAGCGATGCTCTGACAGATGGAGGAGCTGAAACGACAGACACACACACACAGTGGCTACCTCTTTCTCTGGGTAGAGAAGATCGAACAGCTTCATGACAGGGAGAAAGTCAGCCAGGGCGTTCTTCTGAATGCTGCCAGATATGAACTGGAGGAGGACCCACATGAGGTGGTCTCGGCCTTTGATCAGACCTCGACCGGCCAGCTGAGGAGCAACACACACAAGACAGACATTTTAGACATGATCTGTATAACAGTCTCTCTGTCTCACAGACGAACAGTGTGGAACAAAAGAACAAATTCAATCGCCAATGGTAAAAATGAAGCAAGAACAAGAATAGAGCATTCATGATAATAGGACAAATGACTGTGTCCACTTCTATGAAAGTTTTGTGTCGGTTTCAAAATCAACACCACCTCACCTTCTGGTGAAGCGAGAGCACCATGTGTGGGAAGCTGGCGAACTGGAAGAGCACAAAGAAAATGAGCTGGCTGGAGAGGTGCTGCCACAGGAGCTGGCTGGTGCCGCCGTCGTCAAATTGCTCCTCGGTCTCAGAGCGCTCCATGGCGTACACCACCAGGTCCACCAGCTGGTCCTCGAGCACCGGGCAGCGCTGCTTGTGCTGGGGGGGGCCCAAAGAGACGGGTGTCAGAGGGGTGTGTAAACATTTTCACAAAAAAAACAAAAAAAGTCAAATGTACCTCACACAGGGAATTCAGCACTGGCCCATACCTCACCAAAACAAGTGAAATCAGCATACAGTGGATTCAGAAATGTAGTTGAGTAAAAAAAAAAATGTAAAAAATAAAATAAAAAAAAAGTGGGGCCATTGACTAGCCTCATTGACTGCTTCATTTTAGTTCCATTCCCTCTTACTCCACTCCAAACACGGTCTCACACCAACATCACTCTCGACACTTGGCTCAAACGGGAGTCTCATAAATGTTGGGTACAAACAGAGCTTGTCCCGGGCACACAGAGGGTACACACTGACTCAAACACACACAAAACAGAGCATGACATGAAGACTACACCACTGCCAATGAAAGCCCAGATCCCAGAGTAGCTGCACTATATCACCACATTGGTCACTTTTGCCATCATTGATAAAAGTAATTTCAGTAATCTATCCAATGTAAATCACCTGTTAAGACAATATTTACTCAACAGGTGGTGATCTGCACATTTACAATCAGTCTTACACTGAATAAATAATGGCTTGTGGTCAAAACGTTCACTGAAAAACAATGCTGATAGACTGAGAACAAGCGTCGATATACCCAGTCTGTTCTGACACCACAGAGAGTACCTTCTTTCTGATATACTGCAGCTGCCCCTGAAAGTGGCATGCAGGTATAGAACACACTGCCATTCATCAACACCACACTGTGAGCAGAGGGTAGCATCATCTCCAAAGGGTGGGGGGGACGACAGTGGTACAACACATGCTCTTCTGAGATGGGGGTTTCTTTACTGGATTAAGGCTGGTCTGATGGGTGTCTAACCAATGGAATTGGTTTATGGAATCTAAAGAGTTAAAAGCCATCTTCGATGGAATTATGTATACAGTAGGTTCTTTTGAGCCTTTTAGTACAATGTTCCAATAGAGGGCCAGGACCAAAGATGGGTCCAAGTAATCATTCTTTTGAAACATAAGGATCATTTTTGTAAGGCTCAGCCCATTGCATTAGGAAAACAACTCAAAATCAGGAGATTGTCTGCCAAAAGTCATGGTGAAAGCAAAGTAATTAGTCAGTCAGCACGATTCATAGTAGCTTTTGAACCAAATCATCCCTGTTGTGGTGGATGTGTCAAAATCCAATAATGTAACCTCAATGGCAAAAGATACATTTGATCATGCTCCTATGGGAACAAAGACATGGTCAATTCCGGACATTCCCGGAGTGCATTTCAATCTAGTACCTTTAAACAACGTAGCCTATCTAGTGTTAACATTCAAATGGAAAACTCTTGCAGTGCAAACGTCAAGATACACCTGAACCACAGTTGAAAACAGACAGGACTATACTACATTCCGGCATGCAGCAGATCAGGGCTTGAAATTAACATGTCATTCTCAGGTACGTACACCTCTAGTTTCAAACAGAAAATGTCAGATCCTCTTTGCTGATTTGGTAATGTTGCATGTTTGAAATTGTAAATGATTAATGATTTGTAACATGCTTTTGTTTCATTCAAAATTAATATATAAATATATATAGGCTACTAAATCCAAGGACATTGGAATAGGGAAGGAACTAGTGTATTCAATAATATAACACACCAAAGTAGATTCTAATAATATCAAATTTGCAATTGTATCAATTGGTGGTAATTGATACAATTTGTTCACATTTTACTACAATCATTTTCCCTTGAGATCTCACGAGAGCTTTTACAATGCTGTTCTGCACATTCTTAGAATTGCAAAATGAATTCATAGTCTAATGCAGGGAGACTACAGGGGCAGTGGAGTTAGCCACCATAAAATGAGAATCTAAGTAAATCACTTAACTAATTTTGCCACAGTGTACAGGCAGTTGAAAGTGTGTTTCAATTGTGTCTAACTATGTATAGAAAATTTGAAGTAGAATAATCTATGAAAGACAGAGAAGCAAAATAATTGTCAAGCTGCTGTGTTTCTGGACTTGTATACAGGATCTTGGGACGGGAGATGGAATTCTGAAACCCAAGACCAAACACAACGCATCTGTGGGAAAGTATGTTCTTACAAAACAGCTTTGAGAGATGTCTTGACAGACAGCAACAGCCACAGCATTAAAACTCCAATGAGATGTGACGTCTACGGACCACACTTCGTGGCCAACAAGGGGAGCTGAACTGTAGACCCTTGCACATCCTGTCAATGTGATGCATTGTCATATCAGCTCTTTCACATGCTCTTGGACATCGGCCTCTATCTAAGGTAATTTCAAGCCCTATGTTATGCTTTATTTGTCATTTTTCGGGTTGTCTAGACGTGATCAGTGTAGCTAGGAAGCTGCGTCCAGTAACTGGTTAGTCACAATACAACAGGAAGATTGTGAACATACCTGAGCAATGTTCAAGGTCTAGAGCATTGGAGGATGGGCAAGACAGGACAGAACAAAAAGAAAGGAAGAAAAAAGGAGAAGACAAAACAGTGACTAGGAGGCCAGCTCCAAGTTCCCCTGTCAGTCAGTAAAGCCGGAGTACTCCTAAGAGACACATCAAGCGAATGTGACGGGGCATATTAGCTGGTGTATTCCCTTACACCAATACTCGTTGTTGTGTGTCCCTGGGCCAAAGGGGCAGAGTCAGACAGAACTTGAAACACTGTTGATTTGAGCTGCCAAGCAGAGCTGGGGCTAAACATAGAGCACTGAATTGGCAGGGAATAGATTGGAGGCTGGCCTTATAGAAACAAAGCAATGCAAACCATTGTTGTTTGCCTTCATCTGGATTCTACAGGTAATCAGATGCACTAAATACAGTACAAGACACCTCACGTGATAGGCTGGTCATCTGGAGCGTCCTTGGCTTGTGTACTGTACCTGTGTTACCAAGAGCAAGGGGGGAGGTAGAGGAGGAAGGGGAGAGCTGACAGGGCAGGAGAGGAGAAGTACCTGCTTGTTGAGCCCTAACATGTTGCAGACCATGTCTCGAGAGTAGGGCTGCTCCAGCACATATCGCAGCAGCCCTGTCTGTGGTTCAAACAGGTCCTGGGGGGAAAACACCCACATCCTTTGACAAAAGCTTTGAAAAACAGGCATTACACTGTCTGGGTAAAAGATTAATATGGAAGTGATAAGTATGATAGGTTTAGGAGTAGTACCTTGTCGAAGGGCAGCATGCCCCTGAGAGGGAATCTTAATGTGGTGGGGTCCAGCTTCCAGGAGTTGCAGATAGCTCCAGAGTTGTTGACCACTGGAAGGAGGCTGCATCTCCCTACAGGTCAAACATATGATAGGTCACTTAAAGGTCTCTGAGCAATAGTCCCAAATAAATATATGCATATCACTGCTCAATACCAGGCAGGTTAGGTGCAAACGGTGGCCTTACCACAGATGGAGTTAATTCTTGCAGTGGGTCGAAAACTGTCAACAAAATCTGACATGAGACTGCCCAGAAGCTAGAATAAAAGAGAAGGATAGCGTGAAAGACTGACCAGCTCAGATGCTATGTATCTCAGTTCAAATCGATTCATCATCCACACAAATGACATGAACATAGCCTGGTTAAAAACATACCCAGTGTGACAACATCCCCTCGGGATAGAGTTTTCTGATCTCTGTAATGGCAAAGTAGGCAGGCAGGAGGCACGCGTTCCTGTCGAGGATGTACTCCACCACCTGCGAGGAGATACAAACATTTGAGCAGGTTATTTCAACAGGAAATCCCCAAACTCTTGTGAAAAAGCCTATGGCTGGAAAGGAGGCGTACCTCTCGTGCAGCTAGCAGCTGCTGGACCACAGCTGAGCTAACAGTGTTGGGGATGGTCTGAATCTTATCCAGCAGAGCCTTCAGTAGATCTCTAACTCCCTGTGATGGAACACAATGAAGCACATCATTCATGTCATTTAGTAGATAATATCCTATAATACACATGTAATAAAACTATTTACACTGTTGTATACATATATATATATATATATATATATATATATATATACATCACTCTGGAACTGCAGGGAAATGTATTCGTTTAACATAAGAAGGGAGTCCACATTGCATAGAATGTGTCTATAGACCCATTGAGTGTGTTACATGTTTTCCAACTTTATGCAATTCAAAACAGATTTAATGCAAAGAGCATGAGAAGGGGCTGCAGATGATTTCCATCTAAGTCAAATTAACTGTCTCGCTAACAAAGTGACAAAGGCAATTTCATCCTTATTAATTTTGGTCAATTGTATTGTGGGTAAGGAAACCCCAAATAGTGCAATGAAAGGGTCTGGCTCGATCTGTGTGCCGCTTAATTCCGAGAGTGTGTTAAAAATGTCTTTCCAGAAACCAACAAGAGATGGGCAACACCAAAACATGTGTACATGACTAGCAGGAGACCGATTACGTCATACACAATTTGGGTTCACATCCGTGTAAATGTTGGATAATCTTGCTTTGGTCCAGTGGACCCTATGAATGAGTTTGCATCGAATGAGGCCGTGTCGAGCGCAAATAAAAGAGCTATGTAACCCTTTTGAGTGCCCCGTCCCATAGTTCATTAGATATTTCCTCACCCAGTTCCTCCTCCAATGAGGATTTAATATTGTTTAATGAGATAACTTGTAGTGAGAAAATTTGACTATAGATTATTGACACGGTGCCTTTCAGAGTGGGAAGTGGGATAACAAATGTGTCAAACTGGGTTTCACCAGGAAGGGTGAGGAATCCTGGATCTATGCTGTGGATTAACTCTGGACTTGTAAGAACCTAAAATAAATTGATGGGGAGACCAAATTTAGCTGATAATTGTTCAAACGTATTAAATGTATTGTTAATATACAGATCTCTCTATCTTCTAATGACGAGCCGAGACCACGTTGAGAAAGCACCAGGAAAAGCTGGGTTTGAGGCTACCGGAGCCAAAGAGGTTGTTTGAAACCCAAAGTGGCGCCTAAATTGATTGCAGATCTTCAATGTTGTTTTGACATATTTTTTGGTGAAGGAGAAGGCCTGTAACGGAGGAGTGAGCAAGGTAAGACAATGATGCGGGTATAGACGAGGCAGCCTCCATCTCTAGCCAAATTGGGGGTGAGAATATCTCTGCTCTGCAACCAGTAGTGAATGATCCTAAGGTTCATAATAGATTCTGAAATCCGGGTGAGTTAGACTGTTGTCTGGTTTGGGCCTCTGCAAAAGCTGTTATCGCATCCTGGGGCCTTTTTGTCCCATATAAAATGGTAGTAATTAGGCAGTCGATCTTTTTGAAAACTGTATTGGGAAGAAAAATCAGAAGGAACTGATAGAAGAATTTAGGGAGAATAATAATTTTAATAGAATTAATTATTGCAACTAAGGAGAGTTGTAGCAAAGACCAGCGTTCCAAATCGTCCTTCGTACGGGTTAAAAGAGGAACAAAGTTGGCTTGATTTTTCGAGATAAATAAAACTAATGTGAGCAATTTTAAATGGCAAATTATATAAAGTATTTTTTTTCTGCCATATTCAGCGGCATCAACTGGCTTTTACCGAGATTCAGTTTATACCCTGATAAGTGACCGAAGGATGCGAAAGAGGCAAGGGCAGCAGGAACAGAAAGGTTGGATGTGTATAATAATAAATCTGCATATAAAGACAGTTTGTGTTCATGTCCATATCCGACTATACCTTTGATGAGGGGGTTGGAGCGAAGTGTTATTGCAAGTGGTTCTATGGCGAGGGCAAAAGGTAAGGGACTTAAAGGGCAACCCTGGCGTGTCGAGCGATGCAAAGCGAAGCAGTCTGAGTGTTATTAGTCCTGACAGAGGCTTGAGGGGATGAGTACATAAGTCTCATCCAAGCCATGAATTTGGAGCCAAAGCCAAATTTATTTAGAGTGTAAAAAAAGGTATTTTCATTCCAAAAAAACAAAGACAAACGACAAGACACAAAAGACATAAAAACTATATACAAATAAAGAGGTTAAAACCCCTTCCAGAAGCATCTCCCCAACTGAGATGCAAGCAAAACCCTAAATAGAAAAAAGTTGAGCAAAGCATGATAACTGTTACCCTGTGCTACCTGGGATTTGTGACCATTTAACTAGAGTAAGCCAAACATACATAGATTGGCCCCCAACAGAGTCTAAGGAAAACTAGCCTCGGTTAAGAGCGGTTTAACAGCAATACAGATGGTAAAACTATGACTGAACCATGAAAACAGACAGATGTTGAAAGAGGCGGCAACCTGGGTTAGACATTTTTTAAATGAAAAAGATAATGACATTCAAATGTCGATGAACCCAGCAAAATTGGCGTCGATAGCAAACCATTCGGGCTGCTAACAATATCAGCTAACCAACCATTTGTTCCACACCATGCGGTACAACAAGGGATGCTTCTCCCGATCTCCTCAGTGTGTCATTGCGAACGTGAAAGAAAGGCACCCTGATGACTAATGGTCGCGGGGGTTCTCCATCCCGTGGTCGGCTACGCAGAGTGCGGTGGGCCCGGTCTAGCAGTGAGTTCTCCTCCAGACCGAGCAGCTCCTGAAGCAGCTGGGCCATGAACTCCGTTGGTCTTGGGCCCTGCACTCCCTCCGGTATTCCCAGTAGACGAATGTTGTTCCTCCGCATTCTACTTTCCATATCTTTGCATCTATTGTCGAGGTATGCCACCTTAGTTGTCAGTGAGCCAACGTTAGCCTCTAGCTCGCTAATGCGAGTGCTGTGGTCTGCAGCATCTCGTTCCAAATCCGATAAGGCCACTCCGTGTGCGTCGAGCTTATTCTGCAACGTTATACTCTCAATAGATTTTTTAAGCTCGTCTTTGACCATTGATATCTCTGACCTGAGATTGGTAGAGAGAGAGTCAATTTTGCCGAAAATATCGGTTTTGAGGGTGCCTATCACGGATTGTAGCATCTCCACAGTCAGTGTTTCCGTGGGGCCGGCATGAGCAGCGTCCGGTGGCGAATCAGGAGAGGGCGCGGGCTTGCTGTGGCCTGCTCTTGCAGACTTCGTTTTTTTCCGTGTCGACGACATTACAAACTTAAAATTCTCAAACTTGATCTGAATTGTTTACGGGTCTCTTCAGACGCCTGGCCAAACAAAAATATATACAAATTTGCAAGGTTAAATATATAAAGTTGGTCACTAAACTCAGGAGCTATAGGGCAACACGTTGTACATCCTTGGCTTTCAACAGCGCCTCTCCAAGTGCATTGTTTCTTACCTTGTAATCCACACCACCGATGATCTTTCGTATGAGTCGAAAAGTCAAGGCCCATAACTGTGTCCGCTCCCACTCCAGGTTATCTGAGCTTATGAGAGCCTGACACACCATCCTGAGAAAACATGACATTTAATTTGTCTGTCCGCAGCACAATACACAACAGTAGTCATTATCTCACAGAGAAAAACACATCCTTACCTGGGAGGTAACAGACTGGTTTCCACTGCCATGGCGAGGCAGTCGTAGAGAAAAGAGATCCGTTTGGGGCTGTGCTGGCCATGAATGAATCGGACAATCCACTGCACACACTGGTCATGGGAATCCTGAAAAAAAGCAGCAAACTTTCTTGTTACTACTGAGGAATTACAGAAACAAGTGCAATGTATAAGGTTTGAATGATGTTTGATGCTGCATGTGTCAAATCTTGGGTATCTCTCTCACCGGAGGAAGAGTGCTCCAATACTGACGAAAGGCACCTAGACAACTGATAAGTTTTGTTCTCTCATCCTCAGGTGTGTCCATAAACATGCTGAGAAGACAAATGCGAAGTCATTAAAGACAACTATGAAAACATAACTCCTCCACAAGTACTACAACAAATTGTATGGCACTGAAGTGTTTTTTATACTGCACTTAATCTTTAACTGGGATGCAGACAGTGCACATCTGGCCTAGCTATGTCTTCACAAAACAAGTCTGCTTCAGAAGTCATACCCTGCAAAGGCTTCCTCAATAACTTCTGTTTTCTGAAAAAGAAAATGATGCATTCAGTGAATAGACAATCAATGGAGTAATGGTTAGAATGTTACACTCAACAAATTAGCTAGCTATCACATATAGAGTTGATGACCTGACAAAACGTGCACGATCTAAGGATGTATTCATTACGGAAACCGTTTGCCGTTTAAGAGCCAAACGGAACTAAACGGGGAGGGACCTACCTGACTGTCAAATATAACCTCTCGTTTTCGGTTTTTGCTACAGAATCAGCATAATGATTACACCCCTGTTGTCATAGGCTAACGTTATATAGCTAAAGTAGAAATGTGGTATAAAGTTAGCTAGCGGGTTTTGGCATTGCTATTAACATGTATCATTAGCTTGATCAACATGAGGCAGCAAATATTAGGCTAAGTGGAATGCATGCTGAGATTGTTGTAAAATGTGGCTAACCAAAAACTATTCGGCCATAAGTGAATTAGCAAAAAAGCAAGCTAGCTAAACCAGTAACGTTAGCTGCTAACAAAAGGTAAGTGGCTAACGTCAGCTGGCTATCTAAAGTTAGCTGTCTGATACAGAATGCACATACCACTACATCCTCGAATATACTCTGGAGCTGGGTTTCCATTGAAATCGCCATGCTTCAACGATGAACACTACAATTTACCAATTCATGTCAGAAATCACATATACACTTTGCTCCATTCAATGATTATGGATGGTTTCTACAGCTATAAGGCTAAGGTTTGTTAACCGGAAGTTGGTGCAGCCTTAAAAACAAACCGATATGACACAGTACATTGTTCCATGTCTGTGGTGCCATTTCGTTTAATAAAACAATACGATCTACGTTTCAATGGTCTGTGGCATATCTAAAATGAAACTATTAATCATACTGATACTTTTAACATGTCTAGATCAGTTTAAACTAAGTAAACGTGCTTATGCAAAATCATAATGTAAAACGTCAACGTCATCAATAACCTCAAGTGGAGAGTTGGCATTTATGCCACAAGGTGGTGATCTATGACAATTAAATAAACTATTCACACCAGTCAAACAAGTCTTCAAACATGGAAATATTTGCAATGTGGCCTATACAAGTACATTAATCACTGCACTGCCATCTCAAGAATGTTGTGGGCCTGTCAAAAGTGCTATGCTATGGTGACCCAACACAAACAAATATGTTTAAGTTATTACAACATTTTACACAAATCTGCCAGATGTTCCCTACCAGAACAAGTGTTTTTCATATCCATACTTTAAATGTTAAAACATTGAATAACATCAAATCACAAAAGTTATCATCCCATAACCTGGGTTTAAAAATATATGGAAAAACACTGTAACGTCTAGGCCTAGTTTATTTCCCCATGTGCACATGTGCTAGTGTTCCGAATTCCTAATATCTTACAGTAAATAACTCCGCCCATGTCACTTTACTAAGCGACCTGGCCAGTGTAAGGTATATCAGATAAGAATTACCACTCTGCGTGAACAACATGGAAGCGATGTGGAAGAACGAGATCCTAGAACTGAATAATTTACTTTAGCCTATCGGTTGAAATGTCCATGAGCTCAATTCTCCTTTTAAATGTGTCAACACTTTTGTTATGACAATGTTATAAACTATTTACCAACAATTCTACGGGAAAGAATGGTCAAATATCTCTACATTATTTCTCTATGGACCGCAGGTAGGCTTCATTTTCATTTGCAGCTCATAATCAATTTAAGAAAATGTTTACTACTGCTGTGCAGTCCAGTTGATTACATATCACCTGGCAATGTTTTTGAGAACACCGTTGGCTTGGTTTTATGCCCTATAGACAGTATACTCAATATTTTGCAACTACAATGTATCATTTGCTACTGTCAAGCTACAGGAATAGTTCAGCTATCATTGTTCAGCTGTCATTGTTCAATTTGTTTCCCCCTTTCTCCCTTAAAAAGTCATTTTAAGCATGTTTAACCAATGTAATATTTTTTTTGTGACTTTGGAACTCACCCAAACACGTTCATCGTTATGTGGGTGGCATTTACTTTGGTTTACTTTTGCTTTCACTCACTTTACTTGTGCTTGATGTGGAACCTCACTCTAAATGTATTTTCCATCAGCATACCCAGCAGATGTAGATTGTGAGTTGAAATGGGAGAGAAACGTGTTACATTTCATGATAAGTTGATACTCAAGGCATTGATCAAAGCTATTTCAAAAAGGTTGTTGGCATGCATACAGAAAAACAGCGCTCAATGACATTTATGATGCACTGAACAGGGTTCATTTTCTTTTATCTAATCATGAGATGTCCTTGAATTACGTGATCGTGTGGTATTCTGAATCACACAGGAAACAAAGATGTGGTCTCGTACAGTCAGAGGAAAAGCAGGGTGTCTTTTTGAGGGTTTATGAAATCTTTTATTGTTCAAATTTCATCACAACATCCTGTTCTATAAAACAAATATATATTTACAGTCTCCAAAAGGGTCTAAATCACTCTCTTTATTTCTCTATAATATAATTATATTATTTTAGAACTGTTTACTGTTTAAGGACTGATGCTCCAGCAGTCATTTTGAAATGACCTTGATCATCTGCTTTCTGCTCTTCCTCCTTTCCTAGTGGTCTCAGACGTTACCTCTGTAGCGCGTCCCGAAGGAGTACACTTCAACTCCATGAACCTGAGGAACATTGTAAAGTGGCATCCTGGGAAAGACGCACCAAATGACACCAACTACACAGTGGAATATGCAATGTGAGGACACTTTAGCCTTTATCACGATCTCGGCACCCAGAACCAAATCAGCTACTCGGTTTTGTCACGAGAGACTGAGCTTTCCATGAACTACTTGTAAATAAATGTCCATGATCCATGGATTTAAGGACACATCTCATTATGTGTTAATTTGTTGTCTCCTAGCTATGGTGACCGCATGGATGGTGGAGCGAGACGGGTGCGCTGGAGGGTGAAGAAGAAGTGCAGAGACATCCCTCAGACCTGGTGTGATCTATCCAATGAGACAACTGACCTGGATGAAGTCTACTTTGCTAGAGTCAAGGCTTTGGGCAAAAAAGGATCCTCCAAATGGACACTCACAGAAAAGAGTTTCGAACCCAAAGCTGACAGTAAGTTGAGATCCTGTTCAAAGATCATTTTCCTTATCTATGAAAGAAGAGCCAAAGTGAAACACTCAATCGGAGAATGTGTCAGGCCACATATGATAGGACATGTTTTATACCTTTCTCAAACAGCAACCTTTGGACCTCCACTTGTCAAACTTGTGGTGAAGGAGAATAGTGTTACCGTTAAGCTGAAGGGTCCAATGAGATGGAAGACTGGGAATATGACAAAAGAGTACTCCTTGTTGAAATTCTACCCTCAGATGACTTACAACCTGTCTGTGTACGACAACACAAGCAACAAAACGGTTGGTGTTACTTAGGTTACTGTAACTCTGTGTAAAGAATGAAATTACATAATATGTAGGACTGTCTACAGGGACTTTAATCAGTGAAAGTTGCTGCATGAATAGATTGTGATCTACAATTATATATTTTTTGTATTATATATTTAGCTAAGATTAATTATGATTGTTAGTTTTATATTGTGTATTTTAACTTTCTGTATACATTTTGTCTTTCAGCAACACTTCACTGTGGAAAATAGATCCTTTGAATATAGGCTGCTTGCCTTTGAAACCCAGTATTGTTTCTCTGCTAAGGCCCAGGTCCTATCACTTCTTTTTGCTTGTCATGCATCTGAATGGCAGTGCCTAACAACCTCAAAGGGTAAGATAAGACTCGATTTAATCTTGCTCCAATGACCTAGTAGTGTGCATTGTTCTTTTCTATCTGTCAGGATAAGTCTACTCAACAGGTTTTGGTACAGCACGACAAAACAATCGAGAGGACTTGAGGAATGAGACAACTTGAGGTGTTTTCCCAGGGTGTATTTTCTCTTCCTGTTAGAGAAGGAATTATGTTGATGTTTCAAGGGGTGTTTGTGTGTGTCTGTATGTGCGTGTGCTAGTGAGTGAGTGTGGGTTTGTCTTCTCAGCTTTATCCTATGGGCTTTCCCTTTCCTATAACGGCTGTGTACTGTATAGATCTGTCTTATTTTACCTCTACCTCACCACTGTCTTTACAGATCCCTTTTATGGCCAGCTGCTACTGATGTTGCTGGGAGCCGTTGTCCCATCAGTCATCTGCCTCTTCATGCTGATCCTGGTCGGATGCCTTGTCTACCACTTTGTCTGTGGTAATAAACAGAAAAGCCCCCCTTTCCTGGTAAGAATTTTGTGACTTATGTGACCAATAGAAGACTTCAACAATGGCTATGAAGTGCAGTTTACTAAAATGCATGTCCACTTTTTTCCTGTTTTAGGAAATATCGGACATTCCGAACCCACCGCGGACCTTCTGTCCTGAGCAAGCTGTGACAGTGAACGTGGTACTGGTCAACATGGCCAAGCCCATGGAGATGATGCCCATAAATCCCAACACTATCCTTGCCCTCATCCAACATTCAGAGGGGGAGCCCATACTACCCTACGCTGCCCAGCAAGCCCCTGGCAGAGAGGATTGTCAGGAGGGATCATGGGAAGATGACTTCAGGGAGGCCCAACCAGAGCCCCTAGAATACGGCTTCATTGGAGCGTCCCCAAAGATTCCGGAAATGAGGGAAAGTGAGGCATCTCGCAGTGAGGAAACCCTGCAGCTGCATCTCAGCCAGGTCAATACGCACATAGCACAGAGATCTGCGCCATGTTCACAGGGGCCTGTGGAGAAAGGGCTCTTTGGAACTCCACTGCTGTCTGGTCTAAAGATGGGGGAGGAGAGCACGAGTTACAAAGAGCCTGATCGGGTGGGTCCCTATGCACCGCAGCACTTCTCAGTCAGAGAGACCCCTGAGGTGGACTTTGGGGAAGACAAGGCTGAAGATCCCCAAAGTTACCCCTCAGAGTACGAGACACAGTCTAACAGGAGGGGTACTCAGCCCCTGCGGCTATCCCAGGTCAACCTGTACAGAACCCAGAGGCATACGCTGTTTCCACAGGAGTCTGAGGAAGAGGATGGATCTGGCGGTAACTGTGTTGACTGGAGCCCTACAACAGGGATCCTCCAGATCCCTCTGCTCTCCAAGCCTATTCCAGAGGTGGAGGTGGAGATGAACAGGGAGTTAGAGCAGGTGGAGATCTTACCCTCTGTGGTGGTGAGGCAGTCAGAGGAGTGTGAGGGTGAGAGTGATCTGATTGAACTACAGAACAACTGGAGCCTAGTGATCAACATGGAAGAATAACCTATTGGGCATTTACACTGGGTTTTGGGGGACACACTACTAAAGAGTGGTATAGCTATTCATAATGGCAATTTGTTTTTTTACCGTATGTGGAAAAATTGCCAAATCAAATGAAGGAATTTTTTAAAACTCATCTGAAACACTTAACTGCTTTAGCACTGTGATTGTAACTAACATATTTTTGAGAGTTTATTTTTTACTTTGTACTTTATCCATACTTTTCTACTTACTTATTACGATTGATATATTGCCAGATAGCTTTTTTTGTGTACAGCTTCATACAACATTTAATTGAATGCACATGCAATGTCACTTTACCTCATGATGATTAACAACCAGGAAGGAGTGTGGCTGTAATGGTCTCTAACCATGTTGTTTTATAACACACTAAAGCTTACTGTCCTCCACCTGCAGAGTACATTATGTACAATATGTACTTCCCTCTGACTATGAAGACAAAGCTTTTCAGGGAAATCGTTGGACTGACCTGTCTATGCAAATGAAGGATGCATTGGTTTTTTCCTCAAATATTTTGACACTTCGATGTCATACAATTACCGTTAACCCATTTGTTCCCACATTGTTTCTCAGGCACGCCACTATGCAATGTTATACCACTAGTAACCCTAACTTGTAATCCAGATTGTTTTAAAAAAAAAGTTTTTATTGAAAAGTATCTTTTTTAAAAATTGTTTTATTCTTGGTCACAATTGTGACCAATGGGAACATACTGTGCTTTGCCTATAATAAAACTAACAAACAATTAGCCATTTTTCTCAGCCGCATTATCTATATACACCTCTTAAAAAGTGTTTTTGTTATTGACACGTACACCAGATAGGTGCAGTGAAATGTGTTGTTTTTACAGGGTCAGCCATAGTTGTATCTTGCTCAAGAGCACATTTTTCACCTTGTCGGCTCGGGGAGTCAAACCATTGACCTTTCGGTTACTGGCCCAAAGCAACCTGCCAATCTTACTGCCACCCTTACTTACCCACACAAACCAGCCCAGTTACCCCCTTGTCCAAAACCTAACACCCACATGCCAATACTGTTACGATCACCATAATGAGTAGACCAAGCCGCAGCGTGCGTAGAGTTCCACATATTTAAAACATTGAAACTCACCAAACAAAATAATAAAGCACAAACGAACCGTGACGCTACTTGTGTGCACACAGGCAACTAACTGTAGACAAGATCCCACAAACATAAATGAGGAAATGGCTACCTAAATATGATCACCTATCAGAGACAACAATAAACAGCTGCCTCTGATTGGGAACCATATCAGGCCACCATAGAAATACAAATTCACCGAGATGAGGCACCCAAGTCACTATCCCACCCCAACCAACACAGAGAATAAACAGCTTACTATGGTCATGGTGTGACAAATACCCTAATATTGATACAATCAAGTACCCATATCCTAGCCCCAAATGCCATATTTGTTACTCATAGACCCCAGTTCCTTTGCCAATACACCTCATCCATGTTACTTGCCTATCTCAGCCATGTTACCCACTTTCATTAGGCCTGTATTCCCCACGTCACCAACAGTAACCTATCCAGCTAGTCGCTGTACATCCCAACCCTGTCATTTGCATATCTTAGTCCTACGACCTTAACCTGTACACGCTAATCATTTCCTACCACAAAATTATTGCCAGAAAGGATTTTAAATGGGCAATAGAGGTCCATCCAGACCCATTACCTGAATTGAGCCTTGTGTATCTCTACACCCCATGACTCATATAAACCAGATCAATACATGGGTTCTCATATAAAACAGGTCTACCCCAGTGCCCAAACATTCATACAAACCTGGTCGACACTTGTACTTCAGCTCCAATATTCTTACAGACCAGGTGTACACCTGCAAGTCTAACCCAATATTCTTACAGACCAGGTGTACACCTGCAAGTCTAACCCAATATTCTTACAGACCAGGTGTACACCTGCAAGTCTAACCCAATATTCTTACAGACCAGGTGTACACCTGCAAGTCTAACCCAATATTCTTACAGACCAGGTGTACACCTGCAAGTCTAACCCAATATTCTTTACAGACCAGGTGTACACCTGCAAGTCTAACCCAATATTCTTTACAGACCAGGTGTACACCTGCAAGTCTTACCCAATATTCTTACAGACCAGGTGTACACCTGCAAGTCTAACCCAATATTCTTTACAGACCAGGTGTACACCTGCAAGTCTAACCCAATATTGAAAAACAAAAAGTCTATTGCTACATGTCAGCCCCATGTATCATAGAAATAGGTGTACTTCTGCATTTCAGACATACTATTCATACAAACCAGGTCTACACCTGTACTTCAGATGCAATTTACATACCTACAAAGTCTGCACCTATGCTTGAACTCAATTAGTCAACTAAGCCAGGTCTAAATGTGTTGAAGCCTGAACACTCAAACTGTAAACCAGGTCTATCCCTGCACCTCAGCTCCAGTACTCCTAAAAATCAGGTCTACACCTTTGATGAGTCCCAACACTAATATAAACCAGATCCACACTAATTCAGTATTATGGGTCTATATATGGCCAATTCCTTCTGAAATAACGAAATCACTGATTTAAACATACACTACCGGTCAAAAACTTCAGAACACCTACTCATTCAAGGGTTTTTCTTTATTTTTTATTATTTTCTACACTGTAGAATAATAGTGAAGACATCAACACTATGAAATAACACATAAGGAATCGTGTAGTAACCAAAAAAAAGTGTTAAACAAATCAAAATATATTTTATATGAGATTATTCAAATAGCCACCCTTTGCCTTGATTTTTTTGTGATATCCAATTGGTAGTTAGTCTTTTCCCATCGCTGCAATTTCCCTACGGACTCGGTAGAGGTGAAGGTCGAGAGCCATGCGTTCTCCTAAACATTACCCTGACAAGCCGCACTTGTTCATATAAGGAAATCAGTCAATTAAAATCAATCAGTCTAGTCTATGGATTTCACATGACTGGGCAGGGGCGTAGCCATGGGTGGGGCTGGTAGGGCATAGGCCCACCCATTTGGGATCCAGGTCCAGCAAATCAGAATGAGTTTTCCCCCACAAAAGGGCTTTCTTACAGACAGAAATACTCCTCAGCACCTAAAAGAACAAAATGCTCACGAACAGGGATGTAAACACATTTTTGCATATGGAACATTTCTGGAATCTTTTATTTCAGCTCATGAAACATGGGACCAACACTTTACATGTTGCATTTATATTCTTGTTCAGCGTAATTACTGGTGTCTGTGTGACTGTGTGTTACTGCCTGCATGCATGAAATGCCCCCCATAGATATATATTTTTATGAACAGTTGACTGTCACATGGATGTGAACATTCTCATGATCTCTTTGAAGGTGAAGGTGAACAGACTCACCCAGTCAGATGTTAGTGCCAGATATTAGATGTTCGTACACGCTGATAACTCCCGCTTCCATCTGCAGGCTCGTTACTGGTAAATTATAATATGATTATATTATGATATAATTATACTAATATGACACCGTGGTGCGCATCATTAATGATTAACCCACACTAGGTGTAATTCAATGAGGAAAATGACCGTCCGTGCGGAGCAAAACCTAACCTATTTGGTAATAATAGTCCATGCCTTGACCCATAGCTGAGGGGTCTTCATCCACATATTACCATGGAATCTTCATGTATTTTCAATTGAACTGAGTAGATAGGACTTGAGGAAACAGACTAAAGAAGTCATGTTGGTTATGAAATATCTTGTCATCTTTGGTAAAGAAGGTGCAGTTACTGTTTTGAGTAAGACCATGAAAATGATAAGAGCAAATAACGGCCAAGCTATAAAGTTTAGTTTCTTACGGCCCTGTGAAGGCGACAGATTTGAAATATGGTGTGAATGTGTGATTATCTGTGTGTGTTCAAGCAAGGGTTTACAACCATTATATCAGAAGGGCAGTGACTCAAGAGAAGAGTTTTAAATCATACATCATTGTGTGCACAAAAGCGATGCTTGATTGTTGTTCTCAATAAAAAAAGATTTCAATGATGTATGCATACAACATATTCTATAGTATTAAAAAAACATGGAAAATACTACCTGAAGCATAATGGTTGTTCATTGTGAGGTATAACACAAGCAAGCCACACTCTTTCATGATGAAAGCTTTTGAAAAGAGGAACTGAAAAAAAGGAAGGATTAACATCATCTGGTTGGTGCTAATTAATTATTAGCTGTGTTGTGCCGTTTACACTGCGTGGCCTTACTCTCGCCTTTTAGTCGCCCAAAATGCACCAATCAGGATTAAGAAAAGAGGAGCTGAGTGGATGTTAGTATTTTATCCCCATTATTCAGACATTCTTGAAATTGTAACATTTTAAATATTAGCACTAGCTCAGTGTTGATATAAAATAAACAAATGCATGTAATACATGGCTACTGTACACATCAATGCCCTCAATCTGTTGCTTACAAGTGAAACCAAAACTTCATATCTATCATCAAAACAGAATCATAGATGAACACTAGATGGGTCTCTTTTCCTATAAAGGCACATCTGCAGTCAACCTGGTCTCAGAGCATTTCGTATCATTATGTACGTAAATTTGGGACACTCCATTCAGTATAAACTCAGCAAAAAATAAATGTCCCTTTTTCAGGACCCACTCATTCGAGGATAATTTGTAAAAACCCAAATAACTTCACAGATCTTCATTGTAAAGGGTTTAAACACTGTTTCCCAAGCTTGTTCAATGAACCATAAACAATTAATGAACATGCACCTGTGGAACAGTCGTTAAGACACTAACAGCTAACAGACAGTAGGCAATTTGGGTCACAGTTATGAAAACTTAGGACACTAAAGAGGCCTTTCTACGGACTCTGAAAAACACCAAAAGAAAGATGTCCAGGGTCCCTGCTCATCTGCATGAACGTGCCTTAGGAATGCTGCAAGGAGGCATGACTGCAGATGTGACCAGGGCAATAAATTGCCTAAGACAGTGCTACAGGGAGACAGGACAGACAGCGGATCGTCCTCACAGTGGCAGACCACGCGTAACAACACATGCACAGGATTGGTACATCCGAACATCACACCTGCGGGACAGGTACAGGATGGCAACAACAACTGCCCGAGTTACACCAGGAACGCACAATCCCTCCATCAGTGCTCAGACTGTTTTCAATAGGCTGAGAGAGGCTGTACTGAGGGCTTGTAGGCCTGTGGTAAGGCAGGTCCTCACCAGACATCACCGGCAACAACGTCTCGTATAGGCACAAACCAACCGTCGCTGGACAAGACAAGACTGGCAAAAAGTGCTCTTCACTGACGAGTTGCGGTTTTGACTCACCAGTGGTGAGGGTCAGATTCACATTTATCGTCGAAGGAATGAGCGTTACACCGAGGCTTGTGCTCTGGAGCGGGATCGATTTGGAGGTGGAGGGTCCGTCATGGACTGGGGCAGTGTGTCACAGCATCATCGGACTGAGCTGGTTGTCATTGCAGGCAATCTCAACGCTGTGCGTTACAGGGAAGACATCCTCCTCCCTTCCTGCAGGCTCATCCTGACATGACCCTCCAGCATGACAATTCCACCAGCCATACTGCTCGTTCTGTGGGTGATTTCTTGCAAGACAGGAATGTCTTGCCATGGCCAGTGAAAAGCCCGGATCTCAATCCCATTGAGCACGTCTGTGACCTGTTGGATCGGAGGGTGAGGGCGAGGGCCATTCCCCCCCAGAAATGTCCGGGAACTTGCAGGTGCCTTGGTGGAAGAGTGGGATAGCATCTCACAGCAAGAACTGGCAAATCTGGTGCTGTCCATGAGGAGGAGATGCACTGCAGTACTTAATGCAGCTGGTGGCCACACCAGATACGGACTTACTTTTGATTTTGACCCCCCTTTGTTCAGGGACACATTATTCCATTTATGTTAGTCATATGTCTGTGGGACTTGTTCAGTTTATATGTCTCAGTTGTTGAATCTTGTTGTGTTCATACAAATATTTACACATGTTAAGTTTGCTGAAAATAAACGCAATTAACAGTGAGAGGATGTTTATTTTTTGCAGAGTTTGTTATATTTCGTATGATAAGTTACGAATTACAATTCATATTATATGCTGCGAATTTACAAATATGCAAAACTTACAATATGTTACAAAAATGAAAAATGTATATGTTATGAATTCCAGCTAGGTGGCTAACATCAGGTAGGCTTGGGGTTAGGTTTAAGGGCCAGGTTAGATTTAGGAGTTAGATTAAAGGGTTATGGTTAGAGGAAGGGTTAGCTAGAATAGTTAAGGTTAGGGGAAGGGTTAGCTAACATGCTAAGTAGTTAAAAAGTTGCTAATTCGCTAAAATTGTCCGTGATGAGATTTGAACTCACAACCTTTGGGTTGCTAAATGCCAGACCAACCACCCTACTTTCATTTTTGCCTTCAGTAACCAATCGGTCTTATGTAACCATACCAAACGTAACACAATAAAATAATTTGTAGTGTCCCAGATTTGATTTACTATGTTACGTCTAGTTTATGAGACCAGGCTGGTAGTCTTTCATCTGTACTGACTGTGAATTGGAAGATATGGATTTGGAAGGTGCACTACTGAGAGACAATTTCATGCTCTGCAAGTGTCATTTCTGTACAAATGTGACAGCTTAAGGCAAGCTTATCTCATTGTCTCTGTCCACATTCAATGTTTGATTTTCAAATTTTCAAAGAGGTTGTATTTAAGAAGGTTTGTTTCTCTTTGAGCATTCATTTGACTTATGCAGAAAACATAATTCATATGCCTATTAAGAAAAACCTAGGAAGATCCTATTTAGCCAATTTAGAAAAGCTCTGCTGCATCTCATAAGCCTGGCAAATGTGGATATGCAGAATTACACAGAGCTCAAATATGTAGGCTCTGCTTCCAATTGGTCCACCCACGGCAAACACCATCAAAGTAAAGTAATCACACACTCCTCTCACAGCCAGCCACACTCTTTTGAGGAAGACTAAGGAGCACTTTCCTGTTTGTCATAGTGCTTATTTTGCACAAACGAGGGGTTAGTGGGGTGATATTGAACACAGTGCTGAGACTAAACATAAATTCTGCACAATTGCCTAGTGCGCCTGCAGCGGATCTTCACCAGTCCAAGCTTCCAAGTCTGTCATCCTCCCAGCCTGACCCATGGGGTAATATACTGTACAAGTCTGAGCTGAATATATCACACAGCCGCTCCAAAGCCCTTTCCTTATAGGGAACTAGGTTTTATGGTTGGTGAATGATCATATCAGAGATTCATGACCCCAGTCTGTCATTGTGCTCTTCTTTAAAGGAAATCCATATTCCCAGCAGAACTGGTTAATAGACAGCTATGGACAAAGCACTTAAGGCTTAATGCTGATAGATGATCTATAGGCCAGTCTAGGCAATAAAACAGCTTGGAACCTTCCCTAATGTAAATCAGAAGGTTGTAGGCCCTAGTCCCCGGTAGGATAGTGCGGTATTGGAGTACAGAATGGGGACAATGGCAGCTGACTCATAACCTGACAAGGACCGTCATACATTAGCTTTGAATCATGGCTGTTATTGCTGGATATAACACCTTGGAACACCTTCATATTATATTCCCAGTAGGAGTCAACAGAATCATATCAACAGAACATCAAAGGATGCGACGTCAACTATTTCAATAGAAATGTCCCCGCCTGAGGGCATGTTTAATGTTCTGAGAGCCATTTGTATGAATGGAAATATGATGGTGAACTGATAATTACCTTTAAGTTCGCCTTAATGTTAACTGCCAAATGATATAACAGTGAATAATTTTATATTGCAAAAGGTGAGATTTTTTACAGCTTTTTCTCCCCAATTTTGTGGTATCCAATTGGTTGTTACAGTCTTGTCCCATTGCTGCAACTCCCGTATGGAATCGGGAAGCCATGCGTTCTCCGAAATACAACCCTGCCAAGCCGCACTGCTTCTTGACACATTGTTCAATTAACCTGGAAGCCAGCCGCACCAACGTGTGGAAGGAAACACCGAAAAACGGTCAGTGTGCATGCGCCCGGCCCACAACAAGGAGTCGCTAGAGCGCGATGGGTCAAGGTCATCCCAGCTGGCCAAACCCTCCCTTAACCCGGACGACGGCTGGGCCAATTGTGTGCTGTCTCATGGGTCTCCCGGTCGTAGCCAGCTGCGACACAGCCTGGGATCGAACCCGGGTATGTAGATGCCCGGGTTCGATATTGTATATTTCTGCTATAAAATAAACTTACTGTGTGATCCACAGAAAGGTTGGTGGCACTTTAATTGGGGAGAAAGGGCTCGTGGTAATGGCTAGACCGAAATAGGTAGAATGGTATCAAATACATCAAACGCTGATGCCATTCCATTTGTGTCGTTCCAGCCATTGTTATGAGCCGCCCTCCCTTCAGCAGCCTCCACTGGTCTGATCATCTGGTAAATGGCATCTTTCAGTGCATAAAGACAGCATTAACTTTCCATGAGCCACAGCCTCAAAGGTGAAGCCCCATTGTACTGGTAAATCAAATCAAATTGTATTTGTCACATCCGCCAAATACAACGTGTAGACCTTACAATGCAGTTAATAAAAAAAGTGTTACTTATTTACTAAAATAAACTGAAAAAATAAACAAAATAAAAACAAATTAAGGGCATAGCCATGGTAGCCAAAATAATAGCACAAAATAATGGCCTACCCAGAATTTTTTTACATGACCCTAAGCAGTGGTGTAAAAAGTACCCACTTGTCATACCTGAGTAAAAGTAAAGATGAAAAAGGACTCAAGTAAAAGTGAAATTAAGCAAACCAGACTGCACAATTTTTTTATTTGTTTTTCTTATGACAGACGGGCAGTCCAACACTCAGACATAATTTACAAACCCACTATGTGTTCAGTGAGTCCGACCAGATCAGAAGCAGTAGAGATAAAAATGTGTTATATTGATGGGTGCGTGAATTGGACCACATTGTTGTCCTGCCTGAGCATTCAAAATGTAACGAGTACTTTTGGTTGTCTGGGAAAACGTATGGGATTAAAAAGTACATATTTTCTTTAGGAACGTAGCGGAGTAAAAGTAAAAGTTGTCAAAAATATAAAAGTCTAACAAAAAGCATGAGCTGGAGAAAATGATTTAGTGTAGATGTGCTGACTAATGGTGAATAAACCGTAAGCTATGAAAACAAAGAGAAGGGACAGTGATGCAGAAACGTTGGTGGTTTACCCAGTAAATTACTGTGAGTATATACATAGTGTGCGACTCTTTGTTTTCAAAAATATAAATAAGTAAAGATACCCCCAAAAACTACTTAAGGAGTACTTAAAGAATTTCCATTAAGTACTTTACACTTTACAGCCTTCCAGCTGCTACTCACTCCATGACTCTGCTCAAACAAACGTAGTACTTTTTCAGTTGTAACAGTAATCAAAGAAAACATAAGCACGAGAACAGGTAGTCTAGCGATTTCATGTACCTTTTTCAGGAGGGGAGTTTGCCTACATGCAGCTATTTAGGCAGGCTATATACAGTGGTGTAAAAAGTACCCAATTGTCATACTTGAGTGAAAGTAAAAAATACCTTAATAGAAAATTACTAAAGTAAAAGTGAAAGTCACCCAGTAAAATACTACTTGAGTAAAAGTCTAAAAGTATTTGGGTTTAAGTATCAAAAGTATAAATCATTTCAAATTCCTTGTATTAAGCAAACCAGACGGCACCGTTTTTTTTTTTTTTACGGATAGCCAGAGGTACACTCCAACACTCAGACATCTTTACAAACAAAACATTTGTGTTTAGTGAGTCCGCCAGATCAGAGGCATTAGAGATAACCAGGAACGGTCTCTTGATAAGGGTGTGAATTTGACAATTTTCCTGTCCTGCTAAGCATTCAAAATGTAACGAGTACTTTTGGGTCTCAGGGAAAATGTATGGAGTACAGAGAATCTTTTCGCCAAAAGATCCAGAGTGACAGGAATGTACTGACGGTCTTCCATGTATTCATAGAACCATAGTTACATTTGTAACTTCCGTTCTACTTCATACCTTTCAGACCGCCAGTACGGTTGAAAGTATGGATGACTCATACCATCAAGGTTGCGAGGAGTAGCACTACTAACCTCTGATTAATGTGCCAGTGCCACTCGAAGAAGGATGTGACGTTAACCTTGTTTAATTTTGAAAACATGCAGGGCGACGATCAGGCAGCAGCTGCGCATATCTCATTCAGGGGGACGCCTCTCAGCGCAGCCCAGGATGTAGCGACATATCACACATTCTGGGACAGGGAGCTCTACACCCTTGTAGGCCTGAGCGATGATATTCACAACCCAGTGTGAAAGCCTCTGCTTTGACAATGGAAGGCCTTTTGACTTCCCACCGAACCACAGAAACGGCTGGTCTGTTTTCCTGTAGTGCTCCGAGGTTTGCATATAGTGTTTGAGGGAACGGACTCGACACAGGACATTCGCTTGCTCCTCCTCCGCATTCTGGAAAGGAGGGGGCAGTAGGCCGCCAGTTCGATGGCTTGATTGATGTGAAGGGATGATAAAACCGTAGGTAAAAAGGCTGTATTGGGTCATAAGGTCACGCCTAGGTCGTCTGCCTTCCATCGTAGGCAGACAGGACTCACAGAGAGCATGTGGAACTCACTCACACGCCAATCTGTAGATGGTTGGGCTCTTCAGAGGCCACACCCATAGCTGTAGTTGGTCTGGGATGCCATATCCTGACATCCAACTGTGAGAGCAGGTCCTGTCTGTGAGGGAGCTGCCAAGGTTCTTCCTCTGGAAGACTGAGGGTTGGAAACCAGGGTCTCGCTGGAAATCTGGGGGCTACAAGCAGCAGCCTGTGCTGAGCTTGAGAGACCCTGTGCAGCATTGCTAAGATCAGGGGGGTCAGATGGAAAGCATACAGTAGGCCCTCTGTGGGCTAAGGCATCCATGCCCAGGGGGCTTTTGGACTCTGACAGAGAGAACCAGAGGGAGCAGTGTGATGTTTGCTCTGAGGTGTGCTGGTCCAAACTGCTGCTATATCATCTTCACTACTTGCGGATGAAGTGTCTATCCCCCCAGGAGCGGCTTCTGGCATGATAAGAAGAACACCACCTCATTCACCTTGCCTGGGAGATGAATTGCTTGTAGGGAGGCCAGATGTGGTAGGGCCCATGTCAGCAGTTGTTGGACCACTTCTAGGGACCGTACAGAACTTGTTACCACTTGATGTTGATGTGGAACACTGTCGATGTATTGTCTGATTATATCAGGACATGTTTGTGTTTGAGAACCGACAGAAAGTGATTCAGGGCTAGGTAAACTGTCTGAAGTTCTAGCACGTTGATGTGCTCTTTCCTCCAGCGAGGGCACCACTCTCCCCTTACAGATCTGTGTCGCCACACTGCTCCCCAGCCTGTTAGTGAAGCTTAGGTTGTCGCTACTTCCCGCCTTGCCAGAATTGATCCGAGAGGGACACCTGTAGTCAGGTAGGCACTTCCTCCACGGCCACAGACTAGAGTAGCATGCTCTTGTCACCCGTATTTTGGCATTTCTGTCCCGCTTGGGGTCCAAGCAGAGGTCGTTAAACCACACTTGTAGTGGCCTTAAAGAAAGCAGGCTTAACAGTGTCAGCGCAGAGGCCGCCACGAGCATGTCCATCAGTTGTTGTAACATTTGTACCTTCAACGCATTCAACTGGAATTTTTGCAGAAGAAGAAGGCTGTCCACGCGCTGAGGTGTTATACATGCTCTCATAGTGTGTGAGTTCAGAGCCATGCCAATAAAGGTGACCTTCTTTCCTTTTAGATGGTCGCCTATGGGCTTCACATATTTGGGCATAATGGTGGATGGTAGTCTGAACAACCTCTATGAACTCAATCTGGCCAGTTTGTTGCAAAAGGTGGAGGGTGACCTTTGTAAATGGATGGACTTACCTCTCACTCTACTGGGTAGAATCAATGTAATTAAAATGAATGTCCTGCCCAAATGTCTATATCTGTTTCAATCTCTCCCCATCCCTGTTCCCGCAGCATTTTTTTTCTCTCTCGACAAGCTGACCAGACGGTTTATCTGGCACGGCAAAACCCAGAGGGTTGGCCTGGATAAACTGACCCTTGATTACAGTCAAGGGGGCTTAAACCTCCCCAATTTTAGAATGTACTACTGGGCTGCACGGTCTAGGTTTCTGGCTCAGAGGTTTGACAATGGTCCCTCTCCCTCATGGTTGAACATTGAAAAGCTTGAGGTAAATGATGACACTGGGGCAGAATTGTTTCACAAATGGGACAGAAAATCTATAAAAACCATCACAGGCAACCCTTTAATCTTACATTCTGTCCTGGCATGGTAAACTGACTGAGCTGTTCAGACGAGGGGGATTCCTTTCCCCTAAAACCCCTTTATGGAACAATCCCTATGTTTTTCCAGAATAGTAACTTTAGACCATGGTCTGATAAGGGGATCACTCTTCTGGAACATTGTTACGAGGAGGGAGTTCTTATGTCTTTTGATCAGCTGAAACAGAAATACCACTTCCCTAACAGGGACTTCTTTAGCTACCTACAACTACGAAACTTTATTAGGGTGACTCTCAAGGGACAATGGAACCTACCTAAGATGTCACCTATTGAACAACTCTGCCACGCAGACCAACCACTGTTCAAGACCATTTCCCGTGTTTACGATGCTCTTATGTCACGAATAACACTGCCTGAGCTAGATAAACCCCGACTTAGATGGGAAAAAGATCTGGGTATTGATCTTTTTTATTTATTTTAATTTAATTTTATTTATTTCACCTTTATTTAACCAGGTAGGCAAGTTGAGAACAAGTTCTCATTTACAATTGCGACCTGGCCAAGATAAAGCAAAGCAGTTCGACACATACAACGACACAGAGTTACACACGGAGTAAAACAAACATACAGTCAATAATACAGTAGAAACAAGTCTATATACGATGTGAGCAAATGAGGTGAGATAAGGGAGGTAAAGGCAAAAAAAGGCCATGGTGGCAAAGTAAATACAATATAGCAAGTAAAACACCGGAATGGTAGATTTGCAAAGGAAGAATGTGCAAAAGTAGAAATAAAAATAATGGGGTGCAAAGGAGCAAAATAAATAAATAAATAAATAAAAATAAATACAGTAGGGAAAGAGGTAGTTGTTTGGGCTAAATTATAGGTGGGCTATGTAATCTGTGAGCTGCTCTGACAGCTGGTGCTTAAAGCTAGTGAGGGAGATAAGTGTTTCCAGTTTCAGAGATTTTTGTAGTTCGTTCCAGTCATTGGCAGCAGAGAACTGGAAGGAGAGGCGGCCAAAGAAAGAATTGGTTTTGGGGGTGACCAGAGAGATATACCTGATGGTGCGCGTGCTACAGGTGGGTGATGCTATGGTGACCAGCGAGCTGAGATAAGGGGGGACTTTACCGAGCAGGGTCTTGTAGATGACATGGAGCCAGTGGGTTTGGCGACGAGTATGAAGCGAGGGCCAGCCAACGAGAGCGTACAGGTTGCAATGGTGGGTAGTATATGGGGCTTTGGTGACAAAACGGATGGCACTGTGATAGATTGCATCCAATTTGTTGAGTAGGGTATTGGAGGCTATTTTGTAAATGACATCGCCAAAGTCGTTGATTGGTAGGATGGTCAGTTTTACAAGGGTATGTTTGGCAGCATGAGTGAAGGATGCTTTGTTGCGAAATAGGAAGCCAATTCTAGATTTAACTTTGGATTGGAGATGTTTGATGTGGATCTGGAAGGAGAGTTTACAGTCTAACCAGACACCTAGGTATTTGTAGTTGTCCACGTATTCTAAGTCAGAGCCGTCCAGAGTAGTGATGTTGGACAGGCGGGCAGCTCTATAAATATTCCTTCATGGTGCCAGACTCTCTAGTTAATTACATTTACATGATTAGCTCAATCAGGTGATATTAATTACGGATAAATTATTTTATAGAATAGCATGTCATATCACTTAATCCGGCATAGCCAAAGACACAACAGTAGGTTCCTGCCTTTCTAGGGAGTTTTTCCTTGCCACGTGCTTCTACATCTGCAATGCTTGCTGTTTGGAGTTTTAGGCTGGGTTTCTGTTGATGTAAAAAGGGCTTGATAAATACATTTGATAGATTGATATTTTGACACGGTCAGCACCGGAGTATGTGGCCAACACACACACGCACGCACGCACGCACGCACGCACGCACGCACGCACGCACGCACGCACGCACACACACACACACACACACACACACACACACACACACACACACACAAACATTAGCTGGTGGGCTAAGTCAGCACAAGACAAGGACGACCAATATCCTATGATAAAAGGGATAGGTAGGGGAAAGCTGTCACACAGACTTGGACGGTGAATTTCATGCTCTGACCCTACAGGTCACAGACTGTTGGTGGCAGACTGACAATACACACAACTCACAGAGTTACACTACCGGGACCTGTGGGAAGATGCAATCCAAAGAACGGGAGCAGTGGAGCAGTCAACTTGCGCGATATGGCTAAGCTAACTTTGCAAAAAATATAATTTAGTTTATTAACTATAGCTAACCCATTACTGTTCTCTTAATACATTTTATAATTTCACATGGGCAAGAGAGAAATAGTAGCTAGTTCGATATATACAGTATATTTAATATTTTTCTGCAAAATGGCGAATCGCTTGCTAACGTTAGCTAGCTACTGTAGATCAATAAATCAGATTCTGCACGTGCCAGAAAAATAGCAAACAGTAGCTTGCTAATCATTCAGGACAACGCATCTGAGAAAGCAGAGGAGGTATTTGTTTACTTGAAGAGCTAGAACACGGATGAGCATATAGGAACAGAGTTTGCATAAATTAATGTGCTGCATTGTTACACTTCAAACGAGCTAGAACCAGGTGTTGGAACTGAAATTATTTTACAATCGTTTTGTTTTGAACAGAACCATCACCAGGCAGACATTGGAATTAGTTTCTGAGTGACAGTGAGGACAAAGCAGGGTTCCCCCAACTTGCGGGATGAAATTGGCCCATGGGCGGTTTTATTTGGCCCTCCGCTCAAGAACAAAAGGCACTCGGCTGAATCTAGTTGATGATCCCTGGGATAAAGGGAATGTATGACTCTCATTTTCTCTGTTTGTTTTTGTTCTCTTCACCAGGATAGTGAGATGGGGGGAATGCCTGCAGCAGCATGGCTGCATTGGTAAGGCGGCCAAGAGAGCAGAGAGACCCAAATGTGGCTTTCAAGTCTGCATCAAAGACTCCGGGGGGAACCCGGCTTCAGTTCTGGGTTCCGCCCTATAATCTCCCAGTCCGGGAGGACAATGGCAGCAATCATAGTGTCCATGGTTGGGTACTCCCTGAGGCAGAGTGACTCTGCGCCCGCAACATAGCTCCATGGTCCATTCTCTGCTGAGTCGGAAGCGCCCCCTGGAAGAGGCCCAGCTCTCCTACAAGGCCGCACGGAACTCAGCAGGGATGGGGACAGATCACTGTCATCACTGTCCATCAGTTTGATGTCCAGTGCAGTGGCTACCTAGGCTCCTGATGACCTGTCAGCCCCGCTCATGGTGGGGAACAGTGCCAGCATTATCCCCCAGGAACAGCCTATCACTGGCCAACAGGGAACAGCTGTCGTCGCTATTGAAGCTATCAACCTCCTGACACAGGGCATGTGCCCTCCATTCAAGGGGATTCCAGCGGTCCGACTCCTGCACCCGTTCAGGACAGGCAGCAGAGGGGCGGTGGCTCCAGCCACACTTCCTGGTAGGGGTACTGGGCCCAGTAGAAGGACTAACAGCTTGCTGGCACACCACTCCTGAGGGAGGGAGCTCATTCCCAGGTGAGCCCGAGCCTAGCCGACCCACTTGTGCATGGCCTCCAATCACGCCAGGCGCAGGCGTTCTGAGAACACCACACAAAATAGGCATCCAGTAGGGCGCTCCACCGCCCTCTCCACGTGGCTTAAACCCAGGCAGTGCAAACACGAGGTATGCAGATCCCCAGGGGGGATGCCTACATCACACTTGCCACAAAGGGAAGCCATAAGCTCAGCCAAGCCAACAAGGCCATGGAGCAGGGGTCCGATGCCCTGGGAGAGCTTATGAAGTGACCCGCTTGGAGGAATAGGAACCCGGTGAGGGATAAATTACCCAGTACCTCTGCAAAATATGGGACCCGTGTGGGAAAGCAGGCAGACAAACAAACTGCAACCAGGTAATGGATTTGATTTATTAGTTTTACGCCAACTGCAATATTACCTACCGGTTTAATATCCAAGCAGTGAAAACAGCACCATATGATGGAGTAACTCCGTTAAGGAACTCCAAAGTGAATGTCTCAATGTAGTGGAAAGCCCACCACTCTACTCTTACACTCTGCAGGTGAAAGAACAAGAAAAAAGACCTGCAGGGTAATCAGTAGAGAACAGCATGTTAAAGCAATTCACAACACACACATAGAACAAGTCAGTCGGCAAGTTGTGTAAAATAAATTATAGTTTGTGGCAGCAAGAGCCACCATACTAATGGATGCACACCGAGTCGTAGTGTAACGCTAACAAAACCACTGGTGGAAAATACAGATCAACCGGCGCAATGGTGCGGGCAAGGTACCAATGGAGGGTACTAGGGATGGCAGGATAATTTTTCCTGCAGGAATGGAAGGACTGTTGTGGTACAGCTGTATTCTGAGTTGTTTAATCTCCACAGAGAACCTCCGCCCTCTCTTATTACTCTGCACACTGCAATGTAGTTTGAAGTAGTCCTTTAGATGTGGAGGTAGTGACTCCATGCCCTCCAACATGGGATCTTATTTTGTTCTACAAATTATAAAGAGTATATATGCATAATGAAATCACCATACAATTGTATAATCAATCCTACTGTTGTCTATTAGAAGTCAAAATGTGTGTTATTCCAATCTTTAAGATGACGACGTACTTGGTTTTGATGGCTCTTAGTCTTGTGGCATGCCTGCTTTGCATTTGGCGGTTGTTTTTGTGTGATTTTAACAGCGTATTTTCCAGGAACTGTATTCTCTTAAAAAAGTAACATCTGTGATATTTTTGTTTCAATGTGTGTGCAATTAACCACTGTGGATGTATTATTATTATTATACTGTAGACCTCCTTCAATTGGATGAAGGCCCCCTCCTGCATGGCAACTGTGGTACATGACACCTGAGCTTCCTGTATGCTCGTGAGGATGCCTTCTACCACCTCTGTCACCTGACAGACCACCTCCTGCAGACCACCTGAACTAAACTCAGCATCTGCTGCTTCTTCTGCTGGAGCTGGGTCTACCCTCTCTTTCTCACCTAAAACTCATTTATCTGCTTCCCTGTCCTCTCTTTCAAAAATATACCAAGACTTTATACCTGTTCAAGACTTTATACCTACAAACTTTGTAGTTGGCTTACTTCTTTCTAGACTACGCCGTGCATCTGTTGCAGATTGAGGGGGTGGATTCCAGCAATTTATTCTGGTAGGTACTGCCTCTGAGGACAGTGTCTTCCGTGAACCCTTTTGAAAGAGACATTTTTACCAGAAAAGTTCAGTATCATTTCACTGAAATGTATTTTATTGACAAAGATAGATAGTACCTTAATCAGAATAAAACACTCTTCAAAGTGCTCGTCACACACAGCATAATGCCCTTTCTTCAGGTTCTCAAAGGACTTCTGCAGACTGATGTCCCTACGCCTGATGTTTCTCAGCCATATCTTCCTCCTGAATAATTGCAATAGCGTGTAATGTTCAATCTCACATTTATTGAATTCACCAGAAATTGTGTCATTACAGGCTTTGTTTTCCATTTTATGGAAATATGACTCTCTCTCTCTCTACCATGGCATTTCTTAGTAAAATACTTCCAGTAAACGTTTTGCTAGCGGAAATGAACGTTTCCTAAACAGATGGCATTACCTTTTGCCTATCACATAAATGAGGATGAGATAGAGGCTGGGTTGATGGGCAGGCCAACATTAGAAAGTGTAGCTGTATGGTATGGATTGTATGGAGAATCCATGCAGATTTGGTTAATGAGGTGTTTAACTATCACTCTGTGATTGATTCCACATTCAGTGGTCTACATAGAGAAACACCTAGATAACATAATTGAAAGTAGACAATACTGGAGTGCAGCAGACGATCCAATGTTGAATATTGTTTAATTCAAAAACCACTCCGATGTGTGCATGTTGTTTCCTTTCCTGAACATTTGTCTGAATTCATCTCTATTTCCCCCCAAAATGAGAGGATGTGGAAAAAACTCCCCTTTTTCTCAATCAGAATCGCCTATTTCTTTTTTATTTTCCAAGTCCGGTTATTTTTTTCCCCTGGTCTATCTGTACTTCCAGAGTCCCACTGAAGGATTTCAAAGGCACTTTGGGATGGATTTTCCTGCAGCTAAAGTGCTGACTGCAGGCCTCTTTCTGGTTGGTAAGGGGGACAGATTGCTCACGCTTCTCCCTCTCCTCTCCACTGCAGGTACTCTGGAAGGACACAAACATCCTCTCACTGCATGCATTTAGATAAGGAAGTATTCTAAAACATGCTGGAAAATGCATTAGCTTTCAGATATGTATACAGTATTACTTTGAATCACGACACAGGAATCCTCCTTGGGGGTGATGTGAAATAGCTGTGTTTTCTTCAACAGCTCAAATCTTCTCTACAGGAATTGTTGTGGTTTACTTTGACTAATGAGCCATGTGTTCTGTAGAGACAGAAGTAATTCTCTTTCCAATCTAATATTGACATTAAGGATCGATGTGGTCTACCCATAATGATGTCCTCACAATCTGCCCCAGGGAGACGCTTCCAGTACGCCTATATAGCGTTGATAATAAGTGAACCTTATCACAACAGCTATCTATTGTTGGTAATTCAAAAAGATTCCTCAATGGAAAGGCAATATGGCTAAAACAATTACCATGCATTTCACTCTAATGGTTTTATCATAAAGAAGAAGCCAACTTCCCAGTGGAACAGTTTCATAAAAATGGTTTAAATTGACTTTGCATTGTTCATGCAAATGGCAGTTGCTATTGTTCTTCTCATTTGCCAAACATCACAATTCATGGACCATACAGAATCAGGACAGGCAGTAACATTACGTGCAAATAAATTATTCATATTTTTTTATAACATGTCATAACATATCAATTTCAACCTTACACGATGTACTATCAATTATTCACCTGTTATTAATATGACTGATAAAATCAATATAAAACATTTAAACAAATGTTTTTTTAAGAATAGTCAGTATTTTTATCCAGTTCATATGAACATTCCATCTTCTTAAAAATATTTTTTGCTTCCATAAGAGCATGTTTGCCCAAAAAAAAAACGATCTCAAAACATTCATCAGTGTGAAATGTCAAAGCAGTCTTACAAACAAATAGAAACATAAAGGACTGACAAAACATGCATCCTTTGAAAATAGAGATTCCCCATCAAGGGCTCTGCACCTCCATATTATCTATTAATGTGTCTTTCTTGAAGAACTTCAGGTTACGGATGGACCTCCACACCCCCACGTAACTGTCACTCACAGACTGGCTGGCCCGGTTCTCGCTATGGAAGGCCTCTCTCTGGAGTTCTACAAACTCCATACTGTTGCTGGTGTCTTGAGGTGGGTAGTCACTGAGGCGCTGATCATTGAGTAGGTGCTCCTGTGTGGGGATAGATCCTTCGATCAATCCTCCGTCAGACCCTCTGCGACCATTGGGCAGGGGCTCCAGGTCTCCGTTGGGTGGCTTCTTCTCGATGTAAGGCTGTCCAGGCAGAGTTTCGTCCTTGCTTTGCTCCTCCAGGTCCTGGTAGAGGGTCTTCCTCCTGGTCTCAAAGTACTTGACGATACAGTAGGTGATCGAACCCACCGTGTTGACCACCACGCCGGCCACAAACAGCCTGGTGGGCTCCACGTCGCTGAAGGCCACCATGCCCACTGTGATGGTGGCGATGCTCTTTACCACGCCCACGAAGCTGGTGGTGACGGCAGAGTTGATGTAGGTGCACTGCAGCGTGGTAAAGTTCATGGCACAGCCGATGAGGATGCAGATGGAGAAGATGCCAGAGATGAAGGGGTTACTCCAGCCCGTGTAGCTCCACATGTTGATGGAGTCCATGCTGACGATGGAGCAGATTAAGAGAACTGGGGAGGCCATGATGGCGATGGAATACTGGGCCGTGAGGGGGCCATATTCACTGTCTATGCTGGTCTTCTGGATCAGGACCAGGTAGGAGGCGTGGATGATCACAGCCAGGACACCCGTCACGTAGCCAAACGGGTCACCCGTCACGTCACCAGACCCTGAGTTAACACAGACACCGTGTCACAATAAGAACCGCAGTGGTGAGAGAACAGCAAAATAAAATACGCGATTACTTTTTTTTCTCAAAACTTTCTTATTGTCAAAAATTATCCCGTGTTTAATCAGCTCTCTGAGTGTTAAATATAACACTTTTTCAGTCTATATGGGTCCACACTTTACTAACACTTTGCTTAGATCTAATGCTATTACTCTCAGTGTTAGAGAATTAACCCCTGTAGTGTTGTAGTAACTCGTTTTTGGGTGTTGCTTTAACACTGTAGGGTGTAAAGCCTTATTTGCATATTTCCCAGTGTGCTTTTCCATGAATTGTGGAGTTACCAGTACCATCCATGACTGTGTTTGATAGTGACATAGTTATTGCATTCCATGGCATTCAGTCCTGTAGCCTTCATCAAGTCAGTGCCTGTGTGAATATGTTATCATTGAAATTAAACTCTTTATGGCAACACATTACATATATCATAAGACCTTACTTTGACGGCCTAGATTTACCCTAACGCAGTGGTCTGAAACTCCTTGTTTGGAGGCCAAATCAGGCAAGTTTATGCTGGCTTGCAAAGTGATATGTAATTCCTATTGGAATCTATCCACACAGGCTGATGATATCCAACAATTTTAACTTCTAGTCACCTGCAATCTGCATTCAGAATGACTGCCAAGGTAAGGAAGACTACCTAAACCATCTGAACTGGAATAACCATCTCAGTAACGGGTGTGATAAGTCCAACTCCACAGATAACTCTTGAATCAAGTCTAGAAATGTTACACTGAAAAACCAACACTAGGTAACACTGGCCAATTTGCGGTGTGGATGTAATGGCTCTTCTGAATGTAGTGTGGAGACATCTTTAACACATCCTATCCATATGATGGCGCAATGGGGACAGAGCAAGGTGGCGCATTTTCCTCACAGTATCAGCAACATTCAGAACTTCTGCATCTGTATACTTTACAATGGCACCTTTTTAGAAAACAGGAATCACTTTAACTTGTTTTTTTTGTAATCCCCAGTAGGCAAAAACTGGTTGAATCAGGTTTCCACGTCATTTTTAAAAAACGATATAGACGTAGAAAACTGATTGGATTTACAAAAAGTAATCAACTGAAAAGGGAATTTTGATTAAATATATATATATATATAAATCCAATAGTGACTTGTGTTTTACTTGAACTCAAGTTAGTTGAGAACTCAACCAGACTTAAATCACAACAAAACCTTGAAATGACGTTTGTGCCCAGTGGGCAGGTTGGTGTATTTGTAATATTGGCTCTTGGATGAATTATCGCTTGTATGCAGTAATTTGAAGCCCATACACTCACCACTTTTAACTGCGTAATATGCACCATATGGATAGGCAATTTAGAATAAATCATAATGTTTCGTTCCTACTTAACTTGATGTATAAGTATAATAATACGTGTAATTTTACCAGCTAATGCTGCTCCCCCGGTAGTGATGAGCACCGCGGTTATGACCCCCACTGATGGAGTTCCGTTCTTCAGAATGCACACGCCGATACCCAGGGTGGCCAACGGTAGACAACGTTTGAAAACCACATACATGGGTAGACTCAGTCCTCTGAGAGACCATAGTGTCAGAGTGGACTGTAATGTGGACAGAATACAAACACTTCCGAAGACTTTGGCTAGTTGAAGGCTGAACGGAGGTATGTCTACTTTTCCCAGTCTCCTTAGTATCTCAAGTGTAACCGCCGCCAATGTGCTGGTGAGGCACTGGATGAGAGTGAGGTAGTTGAAGTTATAGGTCGTGATGAGAAATTTTAGCAAAATGTTCAACGATCCCGAGAAAAATCCATGAGCAACAGCGACGGAGATACCAAGAAAACGACCTTTACAAACTTCCATGGTTGCCTTGAATTTCCCTTTACGCAAGAGCAAGGAAAATAACGGTGAGTCCTTATTGTGCGCTCAGTCCCTTTGAATAAAGTGTATACTGTACAGCCTTTCTCCTTGAGAGCACAGCTGTAAATGTCCAAGTTATTAATGTCAAGAAAAAAATCGATTGCAAGCAGGACCTTTCAATACAACGGGGTCCGTAAAACAAATAGAGGCTGGTCCCAAAACGTTGAAGATAAAAAAGCTTGGGAATGTTACGCAAATGTTTGAATATGCGTATTTCATCAATTAAATCACCTTTTCTGTTCGTGAGGTTCTAGCTTACTTACTTTGGTGTCACATGCTGTTGGATACAGCACAGAGACTGCGAGGTGAGCTGTTGTGAAATAACTAAACCCGACAGTATATTACCTCTAGAACAGAGCAGCATGAGCGCAACACTTGAGCGCTTAAGTTGCCACGTTGAATAACACATTTGCCGCAACTGTGGTTGGTTGCCTTTTACCCACAATAACGGACGTAGGAACCAGCCTACTTACTTTTAAGGACTTTACCAGTCTGTTTTATTTACATATTGCAGTCCCCGGACCAATTACAACGCTTTGCAAACGCATGAAATCGGCGTAAATTAGACTAAATTGTAGTGCCGCGATGAACGGGGACCAGGGCACATGGACCCAGTTAATTTTCTTCAAGGGACATAACGTTGAGGGGAACCCTCCTCTATAGTGTTACCTCAACCATGCATTACTGTCTCTGATGTATTTAAAACAAAACTCTCTCTGTAGATTGATTTTGACCACGACAATTCAGCTTCCAGTGTGAAAAATCCAAATGATGGAGGATCATTCAAATAAAATAGGCATAAAGTTAGTATGTTTCATAATTAAATCCCATTTGAAGCAAAGAAAGGCACACTCATATACATATATTTCCCTTGTAAGTTTTCCCATGTCGACCAGTAGGAATTATGTGTGATAAGAATGCATCCAGTGTGATTGCAATTGAGTCCATAGCGCTAAGCAAATCTTGATGAGACAAGCATAAAGAAACCAAAACAAACAAACACTAAAATAAACGTAGCCCTATAGGCAAAATAATAAACCGGTGAAAGACAATGACTTCAGTCTATATGCAAACAAAGAAGCAATAGCAAAGAAGATTGTAAAATACTAATTCCAAGAGGGTTGGAGCCTATTTCAGATTGGTGCAATCAGACAGCTCGCCTGTGTGCAGTCACTTTTATTATGAAATGTACTCACACAGAAGAAGAAAAAAATGGTCTCCAGAGAACATTTGGTTCAGGCCTCCACAGCTTTTATTTTTTATTTAACCTTTATTTAACTAAGTAAGTCAGTTAAGAACAAATTCTTATTTACAATGAAGGCCAAACTCTAAGGATGCTGTGCTCCACCCAATTGGTCTCCCAATCACGGCCAGCTGTGCTACAGCCTGGAATCGAACCTGGGTCTGTAGTGACACCTCAAGCACTGAGATGCAGTGCCTTAGAATGCTGCACCAATCGGAAGCCCAACTCATATGCATAAAGCAGCATAAAGCTGGGATTGATGAGGGCTAAATTAGGGCTCTCTCCCCTCACCTCTCCCACCAGGGCACAGAGAACATTCTGTCAGATTCATGACATTTACTTTCATATCCGTAGAATGAACATTTTAATGCAATGGAAAGTCTGACAAGATCATGGATAGAGTTCAAGCCTGTGTGTCGAGTTATATGGCCAGGTTTGTTTCTCCTTGGTCGAGGACGCAGAGAAATTAAGTAAATAATCAAATGCATTTCAACCCCTCACTAAATCAGTACACTATCACTAAATACACCAATATGACCATACATTCTACCAACAATAAGGACAAACAGCAGATCATCAGGCATTTTGTTGGCACGTGTTTGAGTTGAGCAACCTTCATATAAAACTCTCTCTCTCTCTCTCAGACGGGGAGGAATCCCCGCTTCCCCATCTGTATTCAGACTCTGTTGTGTGTGCGGGCTAGGATGACGCGTTCCCACAGCCCCCCTTTTAGTAGAATCATTATGAAAGCCGCAGTGAAGCTTTGGCAAACGCCACGGCCATGATTGAAACGCACTGCCATCCTAAAAGTCCTCTCTCCTGTTCCTTGCGGCAGGGCAATTATGAGCTCTACCGTGCGCTAGGCGGAGGGGCAGCCAGGCATAGAGGTGTGTAGATTTTCACCGTCTCATCCCAGGAGCAGTCCACCACCTGTGGACACAAAGACAGATTGCACGAATCAAAATTAGATTCCACGTGATCCGAGTGATGGAGATGACGTCCTCATGTGATTTCACATGATAAGAAAATGTGTCTTTGTTGGGTTTCAAACTGGAGTCAGACAGAGGACTATGATATATTAGGATGCATGTGACTTGTTGTATGGTCAGTCACATTCATACAATGGGCGGGATTTCAGAGTTGGATGGAGAGTGTCGAGGGTAGTTTTGGTCCACAATTGTCTGCTGTTCCTATAATAGCAGTGAACATTTTATGGTGTTCAGACAGAATTGCACATACTGTTTAGACATTTTCAATATTACTCTGTATACTGCGAGTACAGAGTCTGAGTGGAGATTGGCTTTTCAAGCAGTCATTGCATTGACGCCTCAAAAGGCGTTAAAGTGCTTTTTTAACAATGTGGAGACATGTTTTTGAGCCTTAGTGGGGTTCGTTATTAGTTTGAACTCTATCAGAAGTACAGAATGTCATGGTTATCAACTCAATTACACACGGTCCACTTTCATTTAGTTTTTATAAAGACAATACAAATGCTATTCAATAGCATGGCAAATTGATCAGGGCTTTTTAGCTCCACAGACCGAAAGCTCCGTGGCACGGCAGTCAAAAAAAAGTCTTCACACACGACAAATTATATACTGGCCTATCTGTCCACATATATTTAAATAAAAGGCTAAGTTTATTTAGCTTTTATGAACAATAAAGTATGGAGGGTCATAAAATAACAAACACGGTGCTATAGAATTCTGCCAGTATGATTTAGCTCTGAAGAAATATGTCTCCAACAGAGCGCCATACTTCATTTAGCTCTTTCCTCTCCTCTCCGTACCTTGGTGGGAGGGGGGAATTCATTATTCTTGAGTACTACAGAGGAGAATCTGCCTCACTGCCAAGCAGACCAGCCCGTGACTCAGCCATTGAAGGAAAAAAATGTCCTCCATTAATTACTTTACTGCAAAACAAAGTGAAAGCCACAGAGAGGCCAGCGCTGCAGCAGTCTGGAGGGTAAAAGAGGAAGAGGAGGAGGAATGACCTCTGAGGGGTGTCCCTGTCCCCAGTCCCTGCTGGGTGGCAGAGAACAGAGAGGTCCAATCCTATACTTCAACTTTCTCCAAAACCGGATTTCTCCAACCTATTCTAGCGGAGGAAAACTTTGAGTCTCTCCCTGAATTTCGTCTGGATGTTAGAATATCTGTCATATTCTCCCCTCTGTGATGTATTACCCCTGCCTGGCATCCAAGCAGCTTAACTCCTGCTCCTCTGTAAGAAGCGGTTAACATGTAATTACTGCAGTTTGGAGGGTCTATGCAGGGGAGGCTGCTGTGCTGTGTGGTGTGGTGCGCTTCACAGCACAACGACAATAGAGTTGGTCAGAGGCTAGCACAACCTGGAGAGAGGGGATCAATCAGACACGTGTGACTGCATGCAGCATTAGTCTGTGGGAGGGTGGGGGACCACTCTGCACATTAGCTGGGGTGAGGGTGAGGGTAAGGGGATGGGGGTGTGTGCAGTGATGTGCTGTGTGTTGGTAGAGGGAGACAGTTGCGGGCTGTACTGTAGGATGTGGAGACTGGAGAGGGTAGTGGGCTGTGTCAAGGCTGTATCTTCTTGGCATGTTGAGATGGAGGTTGTGTGCGTTAGCCTACGGTTTATTCTCTCCACTGGTGGGGGGGCGGGAGAGAAACACTGCTGTAGGAGTTTTCCCCCGCTCCGATACTGCATGCTCCCTCTTCTTGGCACAGGTAACCGTACCCTCCTGCACCCCCGCAGGTTGGCAACAGACAAACCTGTGCCTGAAAGAATAAATGAGGAAAAATGTATGCTTGAAAAAATACACTTATCCCAACAAATTGGTTGGAGTGCCAAGCAAGCTTTTGTGTAGCTGTGCTGGGTAGGCACGACTTCCATTGGTAGCAGTAGATGTGCAACTGGCAAACATCTGCCAGAAAGAGATTTTCAGCCCCCAGACGAGTTTGGCTCAGGGGACGTCATCATTCATAATAATTAGAAGCGGGGTATCTGAGTAATTTTGATTGCTGTTCCAAGTTAAGGTATATCCTTAAAAAATGTTTACATTTACAGAACTTTACGGGGGTAACTGAAATTATGTAAAGTACAAGACCTAAATGGATGACTGAGATGCCATACCCACTGCATAAAAAGAGAATGTTAAATGCCATCTACTTTTCTACGAAATGTACTTCTGCCAGAAGAAGGGGAAAAAAAATACTTCAAGATCATCCTCAAGGTAATCCAAGAAGGATACGCTGACACAAACATTGAACAAATATAGGATGTCTTAGTCTAATTCCTTTACTAATATATGCACAGTTGAGATATCCTGTATTAGTGTGTGATGTAGGTGGAGAAGTGAACTGTGCAGTAGTTGATTGCCGTTATCTGAGTCACAGCCTAGCTGTGATGTCTCACTGACAGTTCTGACCTGCAGTCTTTCATCCATCACTATGTGCTGACGTCAGGCCTGACTGTGGAAACTACCGTCCAGACCCTGCAGACTGCACCACAGGCAGCCCCCTGTGTGTGTGTGTAGGGTTGCAAAGCTGAATGGTCAATTAATAAAGTTACTGGAATCTTCAGTAAATTTGGTAATTAACAGAAAATGTATACATTTTTTATCGTAATCTATCGTAACTATGGTTAAAATATTACGGTTATTTCATGCTGAAAGCCTCATGAACACCAATGGTATTCACTAAGTTGATTGTTAATTTTTTTTATATATATTTTTTTACAATAATATACGGAACAAAAATATAAACTCAAGATGCAACAATTTCAAAGATTTTACCGAGTTATAGTTCATATAAGGAAATCAGTCAATTTAAATAAATTCATTAGGCCCTAATCTATGGATTTCACATGACTGGGCAGGTGCGCAGCCATGGGTAGGCCTTAGAGGGCATAGGACCACCTACTGGGGAGAAGGGCGACAATCTCTGCAGCACTCCACCAATCAGGCCTTTATGGTAGAGTGGCCAGATGGAAGCCACTCCTCAGTAAAAGACATTTACATTACATTTACATTTAAGTCATTTAGCAGACGCTCTTATCCAGAGCGACTTACAAATTGGTGCATTCACCTTATGACATCCAGTGGAACAGCCACTTTACAATAGTGCATCTAAATCTTTTAAGGGGGGTGAGAAGGATTACTTTATCCTATCCTAGGTATTCCTTAAAGAGGTGGGGTTTCAGGTGTCTCCGGAAGGTGGTGATTGACTCCGCTGTCCTGGCGTCGTGAGGGAGTGTGTTCCACCATTGGGGAGCCAGAGCAGCGAACAGTTTTGACTGGGCTGAGCGGGAACTGTACTTCCTCAGTGGTAGGGAGGCGAGCAGGCCAGAGGTGGATGAACGCAGTGCCCTTGTTTGGGTGTAGGGCCTGATCAGAGCCTGGAGGTACTGAGGTGCCGTTCCCCTCACAGCTCCGTAGGCAAGCACCATGGTCTTGTAGCGGATGCGAGCTTCAACTGGAAGCCAGTGGAGAGAGCGGAGGAGCGGGGTGACGTGAGAGAACTTGGGAAGGTTGAACACCAGACGGGCTGCGGCGTTCTGGATGAGTTGTAGGGGTTTAATGGCACAGGCAGGGAGCCCAGCCAACAGCGAGTTGCAGTAATCCAGACGGGAGATGACAAGTGCCTGGATTAGGACCTGCGCCGCTTCCTGTGTTAGGCAGGGTCGTACTCTGCGGATGTTGTAGAGCATGAACCTACAGGAACGGGCCACCGCCTTGATGTTAGTTGAGAACGACAGGGTGTTGTCCAGGATCACGCCAAGGTTCTTAGCGCTCTGGGAGGAGGACACAATGGAGTTGTCAAAGACACATGACAGCCCGCCTGGAGTTTGCCAAAAAGCACCAAAAGGACTCTCAGACCATGAGAAACAAGACTCTCTGGTCCGATGAAACCAAGATTGAACTCCTTGGCCAGAATGCCAAGCGTCACATCTGGCACCATCCCTATGGTGAAGCATGATGGTGGCAGCCTAATGCTATGGGGATGTTTTTCAGTGGCAGGGACTGGGAGACTAGTCAGGATCGAGGGAAAGATGAACAGAGCAAAGTACAAAGAGATCCTTTATGAAAACCTGCTCCAGAGCATTCAGGACCTCAGACTGGTGCGAAGGTTCACCTTCCAACAGGACAAGGACCCTAAGCACACAGCCAAGACAACGCAGGAGTGGCTTCGGGACAAGTCTCTGAATGATCTTGAGTGGCCCAGCCAGAGCCCGATCAAACATCTCTGGACAGACCTGAAAATAGCTGTGCAGCGATGCTCCCCATCCAACCTGACAGAGCTTGAGAGGATCTGCAGAGAAGAATGGGAGAAACTCCCCAAATACAGGTGTGCCAAGCTTTTAGCGTCATACCCAAGAAGACTCAATGCTGTAATCGCTGCCAAAGGTACTTCAACAAAGTACTGAGTAAAGGGTCTGAATACTTATGTAAATTTAACAATTTTGTTTTTTGCAAACATTTCTAAACACCTGTACTTGCTTTGTCATTATGGGGTATTGTGTGTAGATTGATGAGGAAAAATAACAATGTAATACATTTTAGAATAAGGCTGTAACGTAACAAAATGTGTAAAAATGCTTCGGGTCATTGTTCATTTGGAAGTCCCATTTGCGACCAAGCTTTAACTTCCTGACTGATGTCTTGAGATGTTGCTTCAATATATCCATAATTTTCCCTTCTCATGATGCTATCTATTTTGTGAAGTGCACTAGTCCCTCCTGCAGCAAAGCACCCCCACAACATGATGCTGCCACCCCCGTGCTTCACGGTTGGGATGGTGTTCTTCAGCTTGCAAGCCTCCCACTTTTTCCTCCAAACATAACGATGGTCATTATGGCCAAACAGTTATATTTTTGATTCATCAGACCAGAGAACATTCTCCAAAAAGTATGATCTCTGTCCACATGTGCAATTGCAAACCGTAGTGTGGCTTTTTTATGGCGGTTTTGGAGCAGTGGCTTCTTCCTTGCTGATCGGCCTTTCAGGTTATGCCGATATAGGACTAATTTTATTGTGAATATAGATACTTTTGTACCCGTTTCCTCCAGCATCTTCACAAGGTCCTTTGCTGTTGTTTAGGGATTGATTTGCACTTTTCGCACCAAAGTATGTTCATCTCTACGAGACAGAACGCATCTCTTTTTTCAGAGGTATGACGGCTGCATGGTCCCATGGTGTTTATACTTGCGTACTATTGTTTGTACAGATGAACGTGGTACCTTCAGGTGTTTGGAAATTGCTCCTAAGTATGGACCAGACTTGTGGAGGTCTACAAATTTTTTTCTGGCTTATTTCTTGGCTTATTTCTTTTGATTTTCCCATGATGTCAAGCAAAGAGGCACCAAGGTTGAAGGTAAGCCTTGAAATACATCCACAATTACACCTCCAATTGACTCAAATGTTGTCACTTAGCCTATCAGAAGCTTCGAAAGCCATTTCTTGCATGGAATAGCCTTCATTTCTCCGGACAAGAATAGACTGACAAGTTTCAGAAAAAAGTGCTATTTTTCTTTCCATTTTCTTGCCACATAATTGCAAACAGGTTTTCTAATGATCAATTCACCTTTTAAAATGATAAACTTGAATTAGCTAATACAACGTGCCATTGGAACACAGGAGTGATGGTCGCTGATAATGTACGCCTATATAGATATTCCATAAAAAAAATCTGCTGTTTCCAGCTACAATAGTCATTTACAACATGAACAATGTCTACACTGTATTTCTGATCCAATTTGATGTTATTTTAATGGACATTTATTTTGTGCTTTTCTTTCTAAAACAATTAAATGTATAAATGACCCCAAACTTTTGACCGGTAGTGTGTGTGTGTATATATATATATATATATATATATATATATATATATATATATATATATATGTGTGTTTTACAGCTTTGTTATTCTTTAATTACATTTTTTCTTATTTAATAGGTGATAAAGCCACACAGAGGACTAGATATTATTCGACACCTGTGATCATCTGAAGTACCCTAAAGGGCCACTAGATGTCGTGTGATAGATTACATCAAATCCTTGAAAGATACCAACATTCTGGTAGTTTACTGGTCAACTTTGAAAGTTTCCAGGAATGTGGGTGTGTTTGTTCGATGTGTGTATGTATGTCTGTGTAGATCCACAGGCTCCATGGACACTGTATACCCACAGTCGTGTTTATGGCAAATTGTGCGTGACGTTTTTTTCCAGAGAATAATACAGGAAGGCTATCAGCGTCATATGAAATATGACAACCCCAGTAATGACTAGTCTTTACAATAGAGCTTATTACATCCTATCAGTCAATTTTCCAGTCCTCTCAGGCTGAATGTAAACAGCCATGAGAGACCCAACAGTAGAGGCTAGGTACAGGTTAGGAATAAGAAGAACTGAGAGTGACATTTTCAATTATATGGCTCCTCAGCTAGATTGATAGCTGGACTGATATCAAACACTTTGTGAGGGAGAATGTGATGCTGGCTACTGTAATGCAGACAGATAGATAGATAGAACAGCACTGCAGTGGACTTTATAAGGATACATTTACTCTATGCAACGGTTTTCTTCAGCACAACATATACCTCAGGAAAAGGCAGAAGTAGTGTTCTCTAAGTGAACGTGCTGGGCCTGCAGGGGTAAGTGTCCACTGTTGTGTTATGTCACTGTGTCGGAACCCCTCGAAGCGTTTTCCCCCCACAGAAGTTGGGTCCAATGGCTGAGCTCTGTGGCTGAGATAAATACATGGACCAGTGAGATGATAGTTAGACAATAGTGAGACAGACCTGGTTGGGGATTTGCAGATTGAAATCCAGGCCACAGACGAACTCTGAGTGGTGCTCCAGGGTCTCCAGCAGCGGCTGCTCGGTCCTGGAGTAGTCCCAGAGCCTGTGGAAGCAGACGCAGCCGAACATGAGGCAATCCCACTAATTGAAACGCCGTTTCTCCCCTTCTGACGCCCGGCGATGGCTCAAAGCCCTGACGCAGCGCGCGCCAGACTGAACCACTTAGCAAATGTAATTAAATGATTTCTTTTGAAAATATTCCGGGCCTATTTATGTGTGCCAGGGGAGTCATTTAGAGTTATTATAGAAAGAGAGCTGTTAGTGCCAATCAGCAATAAGCCTCTCCCATACTGCAACTGCATTGTGGGTCTGGAGCCCATTGGATGTTAACAGGTAGGATTGCAATTCAAGAAAAAATCCACTTAGACCATTAGGGTCAAAATGAAATAAGAGGTTTGCGAAAGCAATGCGGATGATGAAAACAAACTCGGAAATTAGCCTCGAAAAATAAAATATGTGTTGATTGTTCTCTAGTCTAAATGATACATCGGTGTTCAACAGAAGAATACAACAAATCCACAAAGAACAAGGCTGTTAGTGTCTACAGTATGTACATTATATTTTCAAAAGTATGTGGACATGCCTTCAAATTAGTGGATTCGGCTATTTCAGCCACACCTGTTGCTGACAGGTGTATAAAATTGAGCACAGCCATGCAATCTCCATAGAAACATTACTAAAGAGCTTAGTGACTTTCAACATGGCACTGTCATAGGATGCCACTATTCCAACAAGTCAGTTTGTACAATTTCTGCTAGAGCTGCACCGGTCAACTGTAAGTGCTATTATTGTAAAGTGGAAACGTCTAGGAGCAACAACGGCTCCGAAGCAAAGTGGTAGGCCACACAAGCTCAAAGAACGGGACCGCCGAGTGCTGAAGAGCGTAGTGTGTAAAAATCGTCTGTCCTCAGTTGCAACACTCACTCCTGAATTCCAAACTGCCTCTGGAAGCAACGTCAGCACAAGAACTGTTCATGAAATGGGTTTCCATGGCCAAGCAGCCGCACACAAGCCTAAGATCACTATGCGCAATACCAAGCGTCGGCTGGATTGGAATAAAGCTTGCCGCCATTGGACTCGAGTGATGAATCATGCTTCACTATCTGGCAGTCAGACGGACGAATCTGGGTTTGGCGGATGCCAGTAGAATGCTACCTGCCTGAATGCACAGTGCCAACTGTAAGGTTTGGTGGAGAAGGAATAATGGCCTGGGGCTGTTTTTCATGGGTAGGTCCCTTAATTCCAATGAAGGGAAATCTTAACACTACAGTATACCAGACATTCTAGATGATTCTATGTTTCCAACTTTGTGCCAACAGTTTGCAGAAGGCCCTTTCCTGTTTCAGCATGACAATGCCCCTGTGCACAAAGCGAGGTCCATACAGAAATGGTTTGTCAAGATCAGTGTGGAGGAACTTGATTGGCCTGCACAGAACCCTGACCTTAACCCCATCGAAAACTTTTGGGATGAATTGGAATGCCGATTGCGAGCCAGGCCTAATCGCCCAACATCAGGGCCCGACTTCACATGCTCGTGGCTGAAGTGAAGCAAGACCCTGCAGCAGTGTTCCAACATCTAATGGAAAGCCTTCCCAGTAGAGTGGAGGCTGTTATAGCAGCAGGTAGTGGGCCAACTCCATATTAATGCCCATGATTTTGGAATGAAATGTTTGATGAGCAGGTGTACCACCCCATTCACTTCAAGAGTAGTGTCAGTAGGACTCAAAAGACGACACGATCCATCTCCATAACTCACACTCAGTACGTTTCTGTGGGAACAAACAGTCAGATCCAGGCTCAGTGGCGAAGCGCTCTAGCTCAGGTACTGTAGATGGCTCTCCTTCTCGTTCCTCCCACAATACCCAGCCAGCGTTCCGGCTAATTGAGGTGAGGCCATATCCTGCTCTAATTAGCCCTACAATAACAGGTGGCAGCGGCCAGCGCCATCGTTTACCTTCCGTCCCAACACTCCTGAATGAACAGAGCCCACCATGGCAACCCAACCTCACCTAGCACTGTGAATCAAACAGGACACCTAATCTCATGTAAACACCAGGACCTGGTAGAATTCTAAAGACACCCAAACGTAACTTGGAGTGAGTAAACAGAAGCCTGGGATGAGGTCTATGTTACAACAGGTGCCATCGCCTCTACCCAGTCCCATGCCTGTAATGAATGGACAGTACATAGGAAAACAAACCTTTTGTTCAGCAGTGCCATGACGATCTAAGGAAAATCATTTCCGTTGATTACCTTTAAAGCATAGGCGATCGATGCAGTGCTAGAAATAATTACCTGGTTTCTTCACGGAATATGACACAACCCCATGGCTAAACACGCTCCACATCAAAAACAGTATTGACCTATGAGTTTACCCAGTCATATGTACATAGAGTTAGGCTATTAGCTCTGTAGGCTAACGTGGGCTTGAGTTGCACTGACAATTCTGGTTAAATATCCGTTCAGTAACCAATATCATATATGAATCTGAATGATAACTGCTCATTTCTCCCAAACGTGTACAGGCCAGCACAACATAATTGGGTTGTTACATGAAAACAGTGCCTATGATATTTTAACTAGAAATTGTGCGCCAATATTGAATTTTAAAAGACTGTTATATTAAATGAAGTGCCTTTTAATATAGACCATATGGAAAATTATATAAATCATAAATATAAATAAATATTGGTAAAGTGCCAAAATTCTGCATTTTGACATGTCCCCCAACCATGTGTCACTTCTAGGAATATTTTAAATCCAAAAATGTCTCCAAGTTCCATCATTGTGAAGCCTTAGTTTTTTTTGTTGCTTTGACAAAGTCATTTCTGAAGATTATTATTTATTTTTATGTGATTAGTGATTCATTTACGTCCCTCAATTGGGAGGCAGGTAGGTAGCCTTGTGGTTAGAGCGTTGGGCCAGTAACCGAAAGGTTGCTGGATGGAATCCCCGAGCTGACAAGGTCAAATTATGTCGTTCTGCCCCTGAACAAGGGAGTTAACCCACTGTTCCTAGGCCATCATTGTAAATAAGAATATGTTCTTAACTGACTTGCCAAGTCAAATTTAATTTAAATTTAAGGGAACTTAAAACATTTTTTTTGTGAAACTTGCATTCAATTGCCACTTCCCTTTGCACACAATAAGCTTCCATTCCCCCTGACAAAAGGGGATTCATGACTGATTTCAGAAGAAATCATCAACTCTGTTACTATTACTTTATTTGGCACTTAATAGGCACATTTTTTAAATAACCTCTTGAGATGGGAGAATGTAAAAATCAAACTTTCTTTTGACCAAGTTACACTTCTCAAAAGTCTTGAGGCTGAAATTCTGTGAGAGACTCATGATCCTGCTCTGTGTGTCTAGGCCTATAAGAGCACAGAGGCACCAGTGTGGGACAAGGGCTTGTAAAATATACAGAGAGGGGCTTTCCCATAGCCACTGACTTTCACGTGACATCGGAAACAAAAAGCCAAGTCAAGGGAAGTGAAGTGTGAACAGCAGCTAGAACAGAGATAGATAGATCAGGTAGGCCTTCAGCAAACAGTATGACAGTAATCCAGTGAAGGCAATGCCGAAGAAAACCTCCCAAAAATGACTCATTCCGATCAGTGGCAAGTGTGTGACTTATGTTTTACCTAAGGGTACTTGCATAACATGGCATAATTTTCTGTCAGACAGATGCAGCCAAGTCGTCAACAAAGAGACCAGGTTCACCACAGAGTCAGAGAAAAACTGTGTTTATCCAACACCAAGAATAAAATGTAAAAAAAAATGTGTTTATTTTTTTCACACGAAAGCAATTGACTCGATTTCAGACTTCAAACAATAAGATAAGGCTGGCCTTGGAGGGGCATGAAGAAGCCTGGTGTCGCATAAAATGTCTCTGTGTAGTCAGCGATAGTTTCTAATGAAATACACCACCACAGTAATCTGCCTGAATTAACCAAGGCAGTCTTGCCCCAGGCCAGATCAATAAAAGTCAGGTTGGCACTGGTCCAAACCTCAGCAGCCAACCAGCCCACTGAACACTGCACTGCATTGCACACTGCACTGTAAACAGCACCAGGTAGCCAATCAGTTAGAGCGTTGGGCCAGTAACCGAAAGGTTGCTGGTTTGAAAACCTGAGCCGACATGGTCTGTCGATATGCCCTTGAGGAAGGCACTTAACCCTACTTTGCTCCAGGGTGTCACACTATGATTGGTGTCCCTGTAAAACAACACATTTCACTGCATCTATGCAGTGTGTGACAATAGAACTTGTAGAGATACAAGACAATAGCGCTGGGAATTGCCAGGGACCTCACGATACTTAGGTGCTGATACGATATGTATTGTGATTCTCACGATTCTATACGTATTGTGATCCGATACTGTGATTTTATTGCCATTCGACGTTCCAAACACATTGCTCACCATGTCTGCTGCAGAAAGACGAGAGAGAACCATGAGAAAACAAGATTTGATCAGTCATGGAAATAAAAGTGTTGAAAACAAATTGGCTCCATATTTTTTTTATTTAAAGATGCTATGAAGGAAATATACTGGTTTTGGTGCAGGTACAGCGAACTAGTGCAAAACAATACGATGTAGCATCAAAAATAAATGTCCCGATATGTAACTGTATCAATTCTTTTCCCCCATCACTACAAGACAACCTTCCCTCACTTTGGAGGACCGGCGATACCTAGATCTTAAAGGGCCGATACAGACACATTACCTTACAACCCAACTTCCTGCATCAACCTCAACAGGCATCATTAACATTATTCAAATAGATCTAAGGTTGGAAAAAACTGGAGGAATAGAATAGGATCTCAGTACAGAATAGCATAGGACGATTTTAATTCTGTCTCAAGGAATGATTCTAAAAGACGACAGCATACACAAAAGTGATTTATGGGTCATGTTGTCGCTGATCTGATTATGTGAGGGGGGGGGTCTGTTGGTGGATGCATGACACTAAACAACACACCCTTGACTGACTGCATTGTTTGGGAATTAGGCTCACATATTCAAACTCTGATATGGAGAATACGCATTGCCAAATAAAGATAAACCAGTCTACCTTGAAATTACAGATTTTATGACCCTACTCAACATAGTACGATTGAGGTTGGTATTTCCATTGCTTGCACGTATTTTACACATCTTTATACAGACCTCTCAAACACGAGTGTTCCTGGAGGTCAATTATTTTAAATAATTCAAGGTGATTGCCCTTCTTCCAGGAAACAGTATCATCTAGTGATCACGCTTCACTGACTCCAATGGGTTTTAGTAAAGGTTTCACAAATGAAATCTTGTTTATGGCGTTTGTCTTTAAACATTGTTCATGCACAGTGGGATATTATTGCTCAGTTTGCATTACAAGCTGAACAAGAATGACAGAGTCATGATTAGAATGTCTTACCTGACTGTGAAGTCATAGGAACAGGAGGCCAACACGGTCTGGTTGAATGGAGAGAACTGTGGGAAAAGCCACAAGAATATGATATAAACTTTAAACTGTTAAACTTTATTAACAGCTGAGGGATAGGGTGACCACATTTAAAATACCCAAATGCGGGACAATGGAATGATTTTGCAGTACATTCGCCGGACAGTGTAGCCTACATTAATAAAAATACACAAACAAAAATCCCTCTCCCGCTGCACTGAGCAAGCTGATCGAATGACAAATTAGCCTACTCTACTGCCGTGCACAAAATTAGGTTATGTAGAAACTAAAGATTTTATGAAAATATGGGAATATTTGGCAAAGGAAACATTTCTGGTTGGTCTCTGGGAATGTACAACAGTTAGGAAAGGAGACGTTTAAAAACGACATTAAGTGTTGAATGAGCAACTAATGAGCAGGGAGAGCCTCACAAGTTTAGCTGAACTACCTTATATATTTCAGTCTAAAACAGCTATTTACTTACCTTTGTAGCTCTTCGTTATGAGCATGCTTTTTGTAAGTAATTAACTGTCCTCTCCAAGTTCAGCTGAAATTTTGCCCGAAAGGATTTGACAAATGTGATTGGCTGATGATATGACATTGGCCTACGTCTCTACTTGCTCTGCGCAGAATATCAGATCTCAACAACGATTGGAGAAGTATTTTACCACATCCTTATGATACAGTTTATTAGGTGCATGAAAATGGTTTGTTCCTACAGACAGTGAGTCACGTGGCTGTGGCTTGCTACACAAAGCAGGCAGACGGGCATCGTGGCATTCAGTTACTGTTCCATTGAACATTAGAAATGGCCCAACGAGTGACCTGAGCGTGGCCCGCTGTTTCCAGTATCTCAGAAACGTCCAGCCTCCTGGGCTTTTCACGCACGACTGTCTAGGGTTTACAGAGAATGGTGCGACAAACAAAAAAACATCCAGTCAGCGGCAGTCCTGTGGGTGAAAACAGCTTGTTGATGAGAGAGGTCAAAGGAGAATGGCAAGAGTTGTACAAGCTAACAGGCAGGTCACAAACAGGAAAATAACAGTGCAGTACAACAGTTGCATGCAGAACCGCATCTCGGAAAGCACAACGCGTCGTTCCTTTGCAGCAGACAACCACACGGGGTTCCACTCCTATCAGCTAAAAACAAAAAGAAGTGGCTCCAGTGGGCAGGCGATCACCAACACTGGACAATTGAGGAGTGGAAAAATAAATCAAAATCTAAATTGCATTTGTTACATGCACCGAATACAATAGGTGTAGACCTAACAGTGAAATGCTTACTTACAAGCCCTTAACCAACAATGCAGTTAAGAAAAATAAGTGTTAACTTCTTCGAGATAGGGGGCGCTCTTTTCATTTTTGGATAAAAAACGTTCCCGTTTTAAACAAGATATTTTGTCACGAAAAGATGCTCGACTATGCATGTAATTGACAGCTTTGGAAAGAAAAAAACTCTGATGTTTCCAAAACTGCAAAGATATTATCTGTGAGTGCCCCAGAACTAATGCTACAGGCGAAACCAAGATGAAATTTCATACAGGAAATGGTCCAGATTTTGAATGCGCTGTGTTCCAATGTCTCCTTATATGGCTGTGAATGCGCCAGGAATGAGCCTGCACTTTCTGTTGTTTCCCCAAGGTGTCTGCAGCATTGTGACGTATTTGTAGGCATATCATTGGAAGATTGACCATAAGAGACTACATTTACCAGGTGTCCGCCCGGTGTCCTCCGTCGAAATTATTGCGTAATCTCCAGCTCCATGCGCGTTTCCATTTTCTTCAGAGGAGAAAGTCAACTGCCACGAATGATTGATCATCGATAGATATGTGAAAAACACCTTGAGGGTTGATTCTAAAAAACGTTTGCCATGTTTCTGTCAATATTATGGAGTTAATTTGGAAAACAGTTTGCGTTGTAATGACTTAATTTTCGTTTTTCTTTTCTTACCCAAACGTGATGAACAAAACGGAGCGATTTGTCCTACACAAATAATATTTTTGGAAAAACTGAACATTTGCTATCTAACTGAGAGTCTCCTCATTGAAAACAGCTGAAGTTCTTCAAAGGTAAATGATTTTATTTGAATGCTTTTCTTGTTTTTGTGAAAATGTTGCATGCTGAATGCTAGGCTTAATGCTATGCTAGCTATCAATACTCTTACACAAATGCTTGTTTAGCTATGGTTCAAAAGCATATTTTGAAAATCAATAGGATCCCGGATACGGGATTGCTCGTCGCAACAGGTTAAGCAAAAAATAGATAAATAAAAAATTCAAGTAACAAATAACTAAACAGCAGTAGTAAAATAACAGTAGCGAGGCTATATACAGGTGGTACCGGTAAAGAATCAATGTACGGGTGCACCGGTTAGTCGAGGTAATTGAGGTAATATGTATATGTAGGTAGAGTTAAAGTGACTATCCATAGATAATAAACAGAGAGTAGCAGCAGCGTAAAAGAGGAGGGCAATGCAAATAGTCTGGGTAGCCATTTGATTAGCTGTTCAGGAGTCTTATGGCTTGCAGGTAGAAGCTGTTAAGAAGTCTTTTGGACGTAGACTTGGCACTCTGGTTCCGCTTGCCGTGCGGTAGCAGAGGGAACAGTCTATGACTAGGGTGAGTGGAGTCTTTTAGGGCCTTCCTCTGACACCGCCTGGTCCGACGAATCCCAGTTCTTGTTGCGTCATGCTGATGGCAGAGTCAGGATTTGGCGTAAGCTGCATGAATCCATGGACCCATCCAGCCTGGTGTCAATGGTACAGGCTGGTGGTGGTGGTGTAATGGTGTGGGGAATGTTTTACTGGCACACGTTAGGTCCCTTGATACAAAATGAGCAATGTTTCCATGCCCCAAAGAATTCAGGCTGTTCTAGAGGCAAAGGGGGGTCTGACCCGGTACGAGATAGGTATACCTAATAAACTGACCACTGAGTGTATATCTTGTCATAAGCGCAACATGACTGCAAAAGAAACAGGTTGGAAAGTAAATTATCATCAAATTAATGGGGAGTCTGACTGAAACAAGGGTCAAATCGGCCTTTCTTTGTAAATTAGTGTTTTAATTTGTTGATAAAATGCAACACATGATTGTTTGGTTGCGGGTCAAAGGGCCAAAATGCGGAACTGTCCCACACAATCCGGGACAGGTGGTCATCCTGGTGAGGGGGAAATTGTGTGTGTGTGTGCCAGCCACACACACAACCATGACAAAACACTTTTACCTTTACACATCTTTCAAGTTTGGGCTTTGATGTTGTTAAATGAAAGCAATCAAATCTCTGCTCGTATCTACAGTATATTACCTTTCCAATATGGAAAAGCACAAGGGATTTGCCAAGCGCTTTTCCATTTACTTTGAGCACTCTTTTCAGTGTCCTTCGCAGACTTTGCTGATATGCTGTATTTGTAACATCACATAGACTTGCAGCCTTAAGAAAATCTATACCTGATGGCAGGGTTCACAAACACACTGGAAATCTCAAGATGAGGTCCACTACGAACACCTTGCATCTATTGATTACCCATCCATGCTAAAAAGCTGTCCTGAAAACACTGGACTTCCTGATGGTGTTGTAGCTAGCTCCAGCTGCTTATGTGATGTTAAAGTGTGTGGCAGGGTGATTCCCCATTGTTAAGAGGAGTGAGAATCACATGGATCATGTGATGAGGGGCCAATGAGGTCTAGAAACCTGCGGGGCCGTCTGGCTGGGTGAAGTCAATTCTGTTTAATCTAACTAATTGGTGGTTGTTAGACTGGACATGGTAGCTAGGGCCCGTCGACCAACCCATCCAAGCATCCAACCCACCACCTCTCTCTCAAAATCCATTAAAAAGATCTTGGAGGAGAGAAAAAAAAATCTATAGCTGTCACCACAGCAGGACCTGTGAGCAGGGCCAGTGTACTGCAAAGCTGCCAAGGATCCCATCAGACCGTACTGTACTGTGCTTGTTAACTCCATTCAGCTAAGTGCTTTGATCACACCAGAACCATCTTTCCAGAACAGGTTGCTAGGCAGGCAGGTAAGGGAGGGAAGCTGTGCTGTCGAGTATTGCTGAGCTGTTTCCTGCTTCCAACAGCTGGCAATTAGCTAACATAATTTAACACAGTGGAAAAGCCTTTTCTTGGAACTGAGAGGATGATGTAGGGCTGGATGATATGGCCAAAATACAGTGCCTTGCGAAAGTATTCGGCCCCCTTGAACTTTGAGATCTTTTGCCACATTTCAGGCTTCAAACAAAGATATAAAACTGTATTTTTTTGTGAAGAATCAACAACAAGTGGGACACAATCATGAAGTGGAATGACATTTATTGGATATTTCAAACTTTTTTAACAAATCAAAAACTGAAAAATTGGGCGTGAGTGATCAGTCAAGAAGTTGAAGCTTGGTTGCAAATGGGTCTTCCAAATGGACAATGACCCCAAGCATACTTCCAAAGTTGTGGCAAAATGGCTTAAGGACAACAAAGTCAAGGTATTGGAGTGGCCATCAAAGCCCTGACCTCAATCCTATAAGATGTGTGGGCAGAACAGAAAAAGCATGTGTGAGCAAGGAGGCCTACAAAACTGACTCAGTTACACCAGCTCTGTCAGGAGGAATGGGACAAAATTCACCTAACTTATTGTGGGAAGCTTGTTGAAGGCAAACTGAAACGTTTGACCCAAGTTAAATAATTTAAAGGCAATGCTACCAAATACTAATTGAGTGTATGTAAACTTCTGACCCACTGGGAATGTGATGAAAGAAATAAAAGCTGAAATAAATCATTCTCTCTACTATTATTCTGACATTTCACAATCTTAAAATAAAGTGGTGATCCTAACTGACCTAGGACAGGACATTTTTACTAGGATTAAATCTTGTCGCCAGATCACCTTACCCCTATACATATCTACCTCCATCACTCCAATATCCCTGCACATGTAAATATGGTATTGGATCTGACTTTTTCAACATTTCCTGTATATAGTATGCTTGCTTACTTAATTAATTGGGGATAGGGCTGTTTACTGCCCCCTCTGGAGTAATTGCGTGCCCATAGTAACATAATTTTTTTGGGTCAAAAGTTGCTAATATATGCAAATAAAAAAATATTATTGAATAGAAAACACTCTAAAGCTTCTAAAACCGTTTAAATTATGTCTGTATGTAAAGCAGAACTCTCAGGGCAGTCATTCTCCCAAACTCTCTCTTGTCATCAGAAAAGTTGGCCCAACTTTGACGTCATCGCTCCCACCCTTCCCAAACACTTACAGGTCTGGGATGTCTGCTACCAATGGTGCTTCTCATTGTGAGAATCGCGCGCTCACGAGAGTTTTGGCGGGCCGAAACCTTTCGGTCACGCAAAAAAACAGGTTACTCTCATGCGCGCTCTGCTCCGGTCCTGTCTTTTTTCCAAGATCGATTAAACAATGCGTGTGTTTCTGTTCGTCCTCACGATTGCTGTACACCTTTATAACATGTTAAAGCTTGATTATTAACTTAGTTTGACAAGTTTAGTCGACATATAATATGTAATTTCGACGTTTTGGTGCGCATCCACTTGACTTTTGGCTGCATTTCAACCGAAATGTGTCGTGTTTGAGAACCGAAAGACAGACTGCAAAACTAAACGCTGTTTTTGGTAAGTATAATTCCTTCCAGGTCTTCTGATGGAAGAACAGCAAAGGTAAGGGAATATTTATGTGGTAAATTTGGGTTTCTGTGGACTCCAAGATAGAGGAGCCATAATGCTACTTTTTGAGCGCCGACTCATAGTATAGCCTAGTGAACGAAACCTGTAACGTTAAAAATAAATGTAACACAGCGATTGCATTCAGAAGAAGTGTATCTTCCTATATATATGTAGAACATGCATATTTAGTCAAAGTTTCTGATGTGTATTCCTTGTTAGCTGACGTTATCTGCCGGAGCTATCGTCATTTCTCAGGACATTTGAGTAGCATTTTTTGAATGCATCATTGTAAACAGAGATTTATGGATATATATAGCATATTATTGAAAACAACAAATGTACTGTGTAACATGTTATATTACTGTCATCTGATGAAGATTTCAAAAGGTTAGTGAAATTATTTTTCTTTTAATCCTGCGTTTGTTGATTGCATATTTTTTTCAACTTGGCTATGCAAATTAGCTGTGTCTTCGGTGGTGGTTTGACATAAATATGTGCTATGTTTTCGCCGTAAAACATTTTAGAAATCTGACTTGCTGGGTAGATAAACAAGGTGTTTATCTTTCATTTGAGCCATTGGACTTGTTAATGTGCGGAGGTTAAATATTTTAGGAATATTTTTGCGTTCCATGCGCCACCTTCCAGCTGAACGTGGGGGGGTTAATAACTTTGTGTATTTCATATTTCATATTCTTATTTCTTTTTTTCAAGTAATACATTGTTATTGATTATCCCATTGTTGGGTATTGAGTTTGAAAGAAAGGCATTTCACTGTACTTGTGCATGTGACATTAAAACTTGAAACTAACAAACCAAATATTGAAATACCGTTATGTAAGGTCAAGTAAAAATCCAAACCGGTCCGTGCATCAACAACGGTATATAGTAAAATACGGTTTACCGCCCAGCCCTAGTATGGTGTATGGGTGAAAAGGAATGCTTCATTACCTTTACTCTTCGTATGGCGTAGGTATGGCCTCGTAGGCGTGACAGAGGCTGCCGGACATTCCGTAAGTCCCACACACACAGGCTACAGTCCACTGCTCCGGTTACTATCACATTCTGAGGACAGCCCAGACAGAGTGGGTTAAACAAGTATCCCAAACGTACATACTGTACTAACACAGGCATGTTATTAACTGTAATTATAATTAGGGGAGATTCATATTAATCTTTATGGCAAGAAATGCTGAAGACCTTTTACAACCTATAGAGGTCTTCTCACATAAATATGCAACATCATTCATAACAACGACAGTGAGGCGAGTATATGGCAGAGGTGATTGTACAGTATCTCTGTTCTCAATTCCAGGATGGGTTTTATTCATGGTTGAAGCGTTGGCATTTTAAACCTAAATGTCTTTAGGTCCACTTCATAAACTCCTGCTTCCAAGCGTCAAATTAAATGTTTTGGGTTGAGGTTTTAACAGTGGGGGGGCTGTACTGTAGTAAAGTACCTCGGTACCTGATCGTATTTGCACCAGTCACAGCTGAGGATCTCTGCCTTGTGGGCTGGGATGGCCAGCCTGCACCTCCCTGTCTTCACATCCCACACTCTCAGTGTCCCGTCCCCTGGTGACAAAAGACAAGACTTGATTCAGGGTTGAAAGGGTCACAGACACAGGCAACCATGCTGTTCTAGTCATGACTCACACTTCCACAGTTAACTGTACCCACACTCAGCCTCCCTCCCATAATCTACCACAGGGTTTTGGACCATAACGCTCATTTCAAGGGCCACCTCTCCCTCCACAGAGGAAGGAAGGCAGGCAGCAGACCCCATTCCCCCTGGCTCATCCTGGATCAGATACAGGACCAGGGACATGGGAATGTGGCCCTGCCTGCCAAGGGACTGCGACACTCATCGGCACAACGACAGCCAGATGGAAGCATTTTAAGAGGGTCTGGGCAAGATGCTCTCACTATCCACCCACCCTCCCTCCATCCCCCTCCATCCATCCTCCCTCTCCTCTTTCTGTAACACACACACACACACACTCAGACCCAAGCTGGAAGGGGCTTCCTGGTGAGATTGTAACAATGGGTTTTTAGGCCACTCCCTCTGCAGTCTGCAGTGAATGACCTCGGCCGGGTGTTCAGTGTCTATTACAAGTATCAATGGAAACCTGCTGCGTCAGCTCCAAAGCCTAATGCCAACTTCACACCATTTCACCCTATACAATTCTACACTACAGCATAATACTACACTACAGCATACTACAATACAGCAAAATCAAGGTTTACATTTCAATGTTTTTTGCATTTCCCATCTAGTCATAAATCTACAGCTTAAATATGAATCTAGAGGCTTAAATATTATGATTAAATAATTTATACCTGTACATACAGGTATAAAGTGTTCAATACATGTTGTTACTGTGTATTCATTTGTGATATTTGAAATTAAGACTTATTTTTAAACTCTGCCATTTCCATTGGAAATATGTTTACATACTGTATCAGCATTGGATTATTGTGGTTTGAAAGAAACCCTCTAGACATTCTATAATGAATAGGTGGTCTATTCAAGCAAAACACTTTTACAGCCTCATGCCATTTCCATGGAACACATATCTTGCAGTAAAGCTGGGACAATAAACCCTCAATTATCGACACCAACCATACCGATCACTTATCGCAGACATTTTGCTGACATTGTTCAGTACGATAAGTAGCCCGTACTAGAGAAATGTGAAGTTTGAAATGAAATACGTTTGCTAATATGGTGTGATTGTTAATGTGACAATTGATTTTTTAAAATTTAACCTTTATTTAAACTAGGCGAGTCAGTTAAGAACAAATTCTTATTTACAATGACGGCCTACCCCCGCCAAACCCAGACGACGCTGGGCAAATTGTGCGCCGCCCTATGGGACTCCCAATCACGGCTGGATGTGATGCCTGGATAACTTGATGGCTACAAGCATCAAACTAGTAGTAGTAGTTTAAAGGATAATAAAATAAAAACTGTGGAGCATATTAATGTTATAAATATATTGTTCTATTTATAGTTATGTCATCAATTCAGGCGATTTATCGCTATATGGATTTTTGTCCATATCGCCCAGCTCAAGCTTGCAAGTCAACATAAGGTCGGGTAAATGTGGTTTGAAATATGTCCAGTCATTTTGGAATAAAGAGTTGGTCTGTTTGCAGCAAAACACTTCCACTAATTAACCTGATTGGTCTGTGGTCATCCACTTGGAAGAGCAACTCATTGCATTGTAAAGCGGTGTGGAGCCGGTCACAAGGCATTGTCTTAACTTCTTTGGCATCTCTTCTGTGAAATCCATCTAATTCTGTGAAGTCCATCTAAATTCGGAAAAAGTCATCCAAATCTAGGTGAAATACGTGCATACTGAGCTTTACTCTCTGTCCTAGTCTGCACTGCATCACAGCATTATGCTAAACCACATTCTGTCACTCTCAATGTCATGGAACACTGGTCACTTTAATGGTTACAAACCCACTTCATATGTATATACTGTATTCTAGTCGAGGCCTATCCTATTTAACTATTGCTGTACATATACCATTCCATCCTACGTATTCTACAGATATACTAAACTGAACAAAAATATGAACGCAACATGTAAAGTGTTGGTCCCATGTTTCATGAGCTGAAATAAAAAGATCCCAGAAATGTTCCATATGCACAAAAAGCTTATTTATCTCAAATTTTGCACACATTTTTTTTACACCCCTGTTAGTGAGCATTTCTCCTTTGCCAAGATAATCCATCCACCTGACAGGTGTGGCATATCAAGAACGGATCAAACAGCATGATCAGTACATAGGTGCACCTTGTGTTGGGGACAATAAAATGCCACTCTAAAATGTGAAGTTGTGTCACCCAACACAATGCCTCAGATGTCTCAAGTTGAGGGAGCATGCAATTTGCATGCTGACTGCAGGAATGTCCACCAGAGCGTTTGCCAGAGAATTTAATGTTAATTACACTACCATAAGCCATCCTGATAGGCTGGGCCTGGCTCCCCAGTGGGTGGCCCTGGCTCTGAAGTGGGTGGGCAGGCTATGCTCTCCCAGGCCCAACCATGGCTGCACCCCTGCCCAGTCATGTGAAATCTATGGAGGCCACTGTGTTTTTGGGGACCTTCAATGCTGCACACATTTTCTGGTACCCTTCCCCAGATCTGTGCCTCGACACAATCCTGTCTCGGAGCTCTACGGACAATTCCTTCGACCTCATGGCTTGGTTTTTGCTCTGATATGCACTTTCAACTGTGGGATCCTACATACAGTGCATTTGGAAAATGTTCAGACCCCTCGACATTCTCCACATTTTGTTACAAATGTATTAACATAAAGAACTGAAATATCACATTTACATAAGTATTCAGACCCTTTACTCAGTACTTTGTTGAAGCACCTTTTAGCAGAGATTACAGCCTCGAGTCTTCTTGTTATGACGCTACAAGCTTGGCACACATGGATGTGGGGAGTTTCTCCCATTTTTCTCTGCAGATCCTCTCAAGCTCTTTCAGGTTGGATGGGGAGTGTCGCTGCACAGCTATATTCAGGTCTCTGGCTTAATTTTTGCTTTGACATGCACTGTCAAATGTGAGACCTTAAATAGACGGGTGTGTGCCTCCCCAAATCATGTCCAATCAATTGAATTTACCACAGGTGGACATCAATCATAGCAAAGGGTTTGAATACTTGTGTAAATAAGATATTTCTGTAAGCAAATTATTTAATAAATTTTAGAATAAGGCTGTAATGTAACAAAATGTGGAAAAGGGAAAGGGGTCTGAATGCTTTCTGAATGCACTGTATACACACACATGGTAAAAAGTCTGGACACCTACTCATTCAAGGGTTTTTCTTTATTTTGTAAATAAAGAATTGTAGAATAATATTATTCTACATTGTAGAATAATAGTGTAGACATCAAAACTATGAAATAACACATGGAATCATGTAGTAACCAAAAACGTGTTAAAAGGGTGGATTCAAAGTAGCCACCCTTTGCCTTGATGACAGCTTTGCATACTCTTGGCATTCTCTCAACCAGCTTTGCCTTGGAATGCTTTTCCAACAGTCTTGAATGTGTTCCCACATATGCTGAGCACTTGTTGGCTGCTTTTCGTTCACGCTGTGGTCCAACTCATCCCAAACCATCTCAATTGGGTTGAGGTTGGGTGATTGTGGAGGCCAGATTATCTGACACAGCACTACATCACTCTCCTTATTGGTCAAATAGCCCTTACACAGCCTGGAGGTGTGTTGGGTCATTGTCTTCTTGAAAAACAAATGACAGCCCCACTAAGCGCAAACCAGATGGGATGGCAAATCGCTGTAGAATACTGTGGTAGCCATGCTGAAGTAGCCAAGTGTGCCTTGAATTCTAAATGAATCTGTCCACTTTACGTTCCCATTAACGAAGAGAGGCAGCAACTCACAGACTAACTCCCACTGTCACTCCTATTGACTGAAACCACTGCAGAAATGAATTCCTTGATGGCTTTTCAGGACGCAGCGGAACAAAAAAAACGTTGCCAATTACGAAAGTGAATCACGGCGAAAGGGAGGAGATGAATGAAAATTGTTAAAGAGTTTGAGTGATTAGTTAGGTCAATATTCAGTGTTTGGGATGACCTAGATGCTGGTGTTTGATAGCAACTTTGCTTTTTTTGGTTCGCTCAGGGCTCGACTCACATTTTTAATTACAGTGAAATGGATCCACGGTGGAGATTGCAGCCTCACAAAGCCACTTGCCTGTAAAGCTCTCCTTCATCCCTGCCAAGATGCTGCAAGCAGGCAGGGCTTGTCGCCGTGGCCCATCTTGGAGGAGCGAGAGAGAGAATATGGGAGTTCCAGATAAGCACTAATCAGCAAGTGTCAGCATTGTGTGCCTTCCCCCATCCCATCCCATCCCCCCCCCCGGGGATGTTGAGCAGAGGCTGTGTACGTTTTGGTTCTACAAAGCTGTATTTATATTAACATTCAATAATCAAGGAATTTCATTCAATTTTGCACCATTCGATCAATTATCAGTTATAAACATGTATTTGTCTTCTTGATATGCTGCCTACAGCCTGATCTATTTAGCCTGTGAAAACATGACAGACAGTTGTTGGTCAGAGCACATGTCCATAGTCACCGGAAGAGCGCGTACTGTATTAATCCTGCTGTAGAATTAATTAATTACAGAAACAAACAACCAAAAAAATAACGAGTCACTCAGAAAAACTAGTCATGACTATCGAGTGAGTAAAAAGAGTCATTCAAAAATAACGAATTGTTCGTGAACAGCACATCACTTACCCACGTGTGGCTGCTTTTAAGGAACACAGCTTATATAATATAGAAAACGCAATCATCCATTTATATAGCACTGATATATCCCTAAAAAACCTAGCCAATCCAGAGTTTGCGTAACCGAGTGTGGATTTAAATACTGTGCTTTTGGAAAGCTGTAAGGCAGCTTTGGCAATATGCAGTTCTGGATCAAGTGTCTAACTGCAGGTTCTGGCTTCTGCGGGTGTGGAGTTACCACCAGATCTCACTCACGTTGCATCTATTACTATGTACCCCTGCTGAGGCAGCATCCTGCAAACCTCTCTCTCCCATCTCCTCTCGCATCCCATGGACCAATACAGCTGTGCTGTGGGATCTGTGTGCATGCCTCACAGCCCTCCTATTGATTTTCACCCACTTCTCATTATCTGCTTGGTAACACCTTCAGTGTCAAGTTTTAAAAGGAAAACGGGGACCTTCCATCAACACTTTGCTGTGTTATCATAGCTAATGGCTCTCGGGGTAGGCTGCCTTACTGAGCGAGATGCAGAGAGCGAAGGATAAGATAACCTACCAGGGTGTGTGTGTGTGTGTGTGTAGTGGGGTGAGGGGGCTAGCCCCTGAAGCTTGGTAAAAAATGTCTCACACACTAAAACCATTGTCTTCACAATTATTATATTGTTCTACTGTGCCCCCTTCATGGCAGATCATTGGGGGATCATGTGCAGTGTATATTAAGGAAGAAATACGCAACATCATCATGGGGTAAAAATCTGGTACATTTGACCAGATGTATCATATTTTGATATCAAACCAGCGGCGATCACCAGAACAGATATGATTATGTGATTTCAGTCAATCTTCACATACACTGAACAAAAATATAAACGCAACATGCAACAATTTCAACATGTTTACTGAGTTGCAATTCGTAGAAGGAAATCAACCAATTGATATGAATTCATTAGGCCCTAATCTATGGATTTCACATGATTGGGAATATGGATATGTATCTGTTGGTCACAGATACCTTAAAAAGGGTAGGGGTGTGATCAGAAAACCAGTCAGTACCTGGTATGACCACTACTTGCCTCATGCAGCACGACACATGTGCTTCGCATACAGTTGATTGTGGCCTGTGAAATATTGTCCCATTCCTCGTCAATGGCTGTGCCAAGTTGCTGGATATCGGCAGGAACTGGAACATGCTGTCGTACACGTTGATCCAGAGCATCCCAAACATGCTCAGTGGGTGCCATATCTGGTGAGTATGCAGGACATGGAAGAACTGGGATATTTTCAGCTTCCAGGAATCGTGTACAAATTGCTATGACATCAGGCTGTGCCTTATAGTGAAACATGAGGTGATGCGGAGGATAAATGGCACAACAATTGGCTTCAGGATCTCATCATGGTATCTCTGTGCATTCAAATTGTCATCGATAAAATGCAATTGTGTTCATTGTCCGTAGCTTATGCCTGCCCATACCATAACCCCACCAACACTATGGGGCACTCTGTTCACAACATTGACATCAGCAAACCCTTCGCCCACATGACACCATATACATTGTCTGCCATCTGCCTGGTACAGTTGAAACCGAGATTCATCTGTGAAGAGCACAGCCCACTGAAGTCGGTTATGATGCTGAACTGCAGAAAGGTCAAGATCTTTGGTGAGGACAACGAGCACGCAGAAGAGCTTCCCCGAGACAGTTTCTGACAGGTTGTGCAGAAATTCTCTGGTTGTGCAAACCCAGAGTTTCATCAGCTGTCCAGGTGGTTGGTCTCAAACAATCCCGCAGGTGACGAAGATGGATGTGGAGGTCCTGGGCTGGCATGGTTACACATGGTCTGCAGTTGTGAGGCCGGTTGGAACGTACTGCCAAATCCACTAAAATTATGTTGGTGGTGACTTACGGTAGAGAAACTAACATTCAATTGTCTGGCAACAGCTCTGGTGGACATTCCTGCAGTCAGCATGCCAATTGCATGCCCCCTCAAAACACAAGACATCTGTTGCATTGTGTTGTGCGACAAAAGTGCACATTTTAGAGTGGCCTTCTGTCCCCAGCACAAGGTGCACCTGTGTAATGATCATGCTGTTTAATCAGCTTCTTGATATGCAAAGGAGAAATGCTTGGCAAAGGAGAAATGCTCACTAAAAGGGATGTGCATATGAAAAGCTTTTTGTGTGTATGGAACATTCCTGGGATCTTTTACTTCAACTCATGAAACATGGGACCAACACATTACATGTTACGTTTATATTTTTGTTCAGTATAATTCCCCCAACTCTTACATAGGTAAATATACCCTCTATCAAATCATTGTTATTCATGATCTTTGAAACGTATTTGACTAGTAATAGGGGTACTGCATTCCCTTATAAAACTACATTTTTCTGATACATCTGTAAAAAGAGAGTAGATTCATAAGCCGATAAACACCCTGGTTTTTAACGTTGTGTGTGTTCAATTTCAGTTTCGCACACAGAAAAATGTTAACATTGATACATGAACCCACTCAACCCAGTGAGCATATTTTGACGTCCCATGACCATTTTTTTGCGTGCTGGGATAGTACAATGGATTCACATCTTCTCTTGCGACTACTGAACTTTTCCCTGGCTGAACACTGGAACACAGACTGTAGGCTATGACAAGACAGCGCCTTATAAAAGAAAGTTATGGCAGAGCAAACAGAGCCTGGTTAATTCTGATATGGTCTCCACAGAGAGGCTCTGATACCCATCAGGGCCCAAGACTTATCGGCGGTGACAAACCCTGTTAGCACCCAGCCCTAGAGTGCTGCGACTGGAAACTGACTGAGAGGGAGGACGCTGTAGGCTAAACCGCTCATGTTTAGATGAGATCACAGTGTGGCAACATGTATCTGTTTTCTAATAGAAACAATGTCATGTTCACGAGCAGCACAAGAGCACTCACTGTAGGTCGCATGATCCAGATAATTGATGGAGATAAGCGCTCATGCTAAATGCAGGTTAAGTCCATTGATCTTTTGTTAAAGTCAATTTGTTAAGTTTTAACATACAAAACCTCTTTTCTTTGAATGTTTCAGGAGCACAGAAACTGTGGACAGTGCTTCATTGGCCCTCTAACATAATATAAACAGCAATAATAATGAATGTAGGCCTTAACCTTTTAGAAGCATAAGTTACTATATTCTACTCTATAATTCAGAATTGAACAATAAGAAAATACTTACTATGAAAGGCTACAGCTGTACTGATTAACAGCAATTAACAGCAATTGTACACTGCTTCAGAGGCAGCGCGCCAGACCAGTGAATCAGAACTAGAGCTTTAGTGACACCATGTGGTTATGGTAAGGCATTACAATCAATTTCTGGATTTAAAAAAAACCTGATTACAAATCAAATCCATTTTTATTTGTCACATGCGCTGAATACAACAGGCAGACAGACCTTCAAGTGAAATGCTTATTACAAGCCTTTAACCAACAATGAAGTTCAATAAATAGTGTTAAGAAAATATTTACTAAATCAACTATAAATAAAATATAATAAAAAAGTAACAATAAAATAACGAGGCTATATACTTGGGGTACCGGTACCGAGTCAATGTGCGGGGGGTACAGGTTAGTCGAGGTTAATGAAAAAGTCACAAAGCTTGTTCGACCTAAAGAACTTAAATTCTACTTTAACTAATGAAATATCCGAAGCATTAGTGACCAAGGGAAGTGTAACTGTACTCACCTGATGCTGAAGCAAAGCACCCTGGGATGTGAGGAGACCACAGTGTGCTGTAGATGACCCCTTCATGACCCTGAAGGGTGCAGAGCGACTGGCCGCCACGGCTGAGATCCCACTGTTGGAATAACAACTTCACTCATAAAACAAAGCCATGCGATTTTTCATCCAATCCAGTTTGACGATCAGTGTGTGTGTGATGCCAATACTACCACCGCCATTTTGAAACACACCACTTTGGCTGTGCGGTCCCATGAGCCTGACACCACCAGGTTCTCCTCCCGGGTCTGACTCCAGTCTACAGAATAGACCTGGGAGAACAGGAAGTCCATCAACTAAAACTAGACTAGCAGCAAATGCGTCACATATGATAATGCATGGACCAGTCGGCTACAGTGATAACATTGTCCTTTAGTAATTATACTGTACTTACAACAGTATTAAAATGACGTATTGTAAGATGGAACCCTAAAATTGTATGCTTATAATAGTTACATTGGTAATATGATGATAAACTCATGCAAGGTAACAAGCCCACCTCTTGTGTGTGCTCTTTGAGCACCTGCAGTGGCCCGGGCTGGGGGTTGGCTGTGTCCCAGACCTGCAGAGACCCGTCTCCTCCTCCCGTCAACAGGATATGCTCATTACTCTCACTCCACGTCACATCAAACAGACCATCATTCCAGTCAAAACTGCACGAGACAGAGGTAGCAATACGGGGAGAGGATGCATCAGCGTAGTTGTTTGAGTGACTGTTGAATGTGTGATGCATTGTTGTCAAACTGTGTCAGTATGAGAAATTCAATGTTGAAAAGTTGATGACCTTTTCACAAGAGTGATCCCGGTCTCGGTCTGCTCCAGCACAAGCAGTGTCCCACATCCTTGAGAACACACACACACTTCATTAGAATGAATGCTAGTAAGCATTGCATTAAAGTGCAACAAGTTATTGGTTTCATGATAACACTATGGAACCTAGCTAAAAACAATGGCTGTCATATTGTAATCGCGGACAGTAACCCACAATAAATACACAATTGCAGTCTCGAAACTCTCAACCCGTCAATCACAATGTGACATTTACCTGAGCCCTGCTCTTCGATTTTGTCGTGGCGAGATTAATTTATGAAATAGTCTACATAGATTAATTTATGAAATAGTCTACACCGTTTATTCACCTGCAATCCCATAATACTGGGATGTCGCACACGCCAACCGTGTTGGAATAAACGGTGATATCTCCACTGCATAGCCGTGTCGAGCTGGGAACTTGAATGTCTTCATAACCTCTCAAGTTGTTTGGTGAGTTGTACTATGTCACTGCCTCGTCAAACAGAGCAACACTTGGTTGTAATGTTTAACCTGCCCAAAATAGTTGTGTGCGCGCATAGTTTTACGAAAATACAATAGGCTACACCGTAACAAAGCTTTGTTAATCAGGAACGTAAACATATATTGTTAATAAACATTCATCTCTAGTGTTTATTCTCCACACTTCCTCGTTTGCGAGATCGCCACGGAAGAACAAATATCACAAGCCTTCTGATTGGTGAGTGATTTTTTGCAAGCTCCTCATTGGTCGAATGGCTTTGAGCACTGATTTACTGATCCCAAATCAGCCCTTGTGTGATTTTTAAGGAGCATCGATTAACCTCACCCGGGTGCCCCGTAAGAGTTGATTGTATTTATTTTGGAACCGGTCTGACTCCCAAGCGTGAGCAAGGTGCCCTGTTCAAAGCACTTGGCGAAGTCGGCACAAAACAAAGTGACGTAAGAGCATGTGGAGTAATGAGTAGGATTCTGTTATTCCATGCAACATGGGTGGCTATTTAGCTTAATCTGCCTTCCCAATGAAAACTAGTTAGACATTTCCAACATGTATTTTATGGAAAAGAGATATAGCCTGTGTTTATGGACGATGCACCATGCTGACGATGCACCATGCTGCCTTGTTGACAAAATGAACAAGCGGCATTAATTACTGTTCGATTTGAGTGGGAGCTCCTCCCTATCGTGTTTCGCCGTATGACATAACGGGTCTTTGCCTGGTGTCTCACGGTTCAGCATAATCGAAACCCCCCCATTATGAGCAAACGGCTGAACACATACTGAGGCTACAACTTTAATAATTGTATAGAATCTCGTCGTATATATTTTTGATTATGTTGGTTCTCTATGGTCCAAATTCATTATGGATTGGATAATGGATATCCAATGGTTGAATTAACTTCATCACAAGGTGGCGACATTGCCGTGGGTGTCTGTAATCACTCACTTGAACGTATAAACCATAATTTACTTTATGTAATTTAAATAATCTTATTTGTCACCTGTAGTGTACCATTTCAAATGGTTAGGTTTCTTGTTTTTTGCTTGGTAACTTTATATTGTGTGATAAAACTCACTGAAAACAATCACAATGACTATTTTAATAATTCAAGAAAAGTCACTTGTTGCAACTTGATCACAAATGTTTAAAATGATAATAACAATTGTATGACTTAGATCATTTTGTTGAGTGTTCGGCAATTCAGGTTTGAAGTACAAAGTTACGTATTTAGGCCTCCTTACCTCGGCTTCATTTGAATATATTTAATCAGTCATAAATATATGTAAGAACATGAAATCCGTTGAGTTATCGATGTGATTTTTATTTTTGGCGCATAAACTGGTAAAAATATTGTTATTAGGCTACGCCGCGAAAAAAAGGGCACATTGATAACCGAGAGATGATGCGTAGCTTCAGACACATTAACCTGATTAAAACAATTTCACAAAATAACTATAATCATATTGAATCGATAAACATTAGATGTAATACATTGTAAACGATGATGATGAAGCCTACTAAAAGGTGTGCAGACCAGCCCAGGCTAGCCCACAGCATCCGCCATTTGACGTTTCTGTGGTTCATGTGCGCCTTTGATTTATGACAGGACTTCAAAGCGCTCGCCCCGGCGTGAGAACCAGTCCGGAGCAAAGCATATAACCCGCGGATTTATGACCGAGCGCTGTTCCCATGATTGTCGGTGGGCAGCAGGCGCTGTTTGTCGTAATCCCCATTCACTTGGAAATGCTGATACTTTTTCTTTTAAGGAATTGAATGGTGTGACAGTGATTTACTAATGTAAATCTTTCTAACAGACCCAGGATAAAGAGAGTGGATTAGGCCAGCATAAAGATCCATCTTGGGAGGAGTGACCAAAGTTGTTTTGCCTTTATACTTCTGTTCCAAACCAGCGGTTTGTCAGGGCTGTTGATACCCTGTATTCGCGTTGACAAGTTCTTTCTCCAAGGGAGAAATGGAACCAGACTCATTACAGATTCTATTTTTCCCCCTTTGAATACCATTAAGCATTGCCATAAGCTAACCAATGCAATCAACTAGAGGTGCAGTCTAAAAGTGACACAACAGTCACATGAAATGGATATATTTTAAAACGTCAAGGTCTATATGTCCCTGTAGTAGATATAATTACAGAATAGGGTGAGTTTTTGATGGGAAAGGCTAGAGACATTTTGGTGACTGATTTACAACTCTGTGTATAGGCTACCAGACAGTGCCACACGGTGCCAGTTATGCAATTATACTTATGTGTGTCTCTCTTAGGGAGTTTTGTTTTGTCTCAAAAACAAATAACAGGATAGATGAATATTTTCCCTCACCAAAAGACTGAACATATACTTTGTGGTCTTCAATTTGTGACTTGTAAAAATAAAATAAAAAGCTTTTAATATGGTACTATAGTATTGGCAGTGGTACACACACTGGTTCCATTGATCTGTGGTGAAACAAAGAAGAATATACTTGCGAGTGGCCAAATATTAAAAAAAAAAAGTTTAATCAGTGACATCCATAGAGGGCTGTTTGCAAAGAAACGGTTATATAAAAATACAAGTTATACTAGTATCATTCAACTCCAGTTGGAACTGGGATGTGATGTGTTGTTTTTGTACAGTCTAAAGAAAAAAAGCTCCTGTCATGTTTCCAGCAGCAAATTGAAGTGCATCATACCAAATATGTCTTCCTCCATCTTCAACATAGCTTCCAGTTCATCTAATATTCATACATATTTACAAACGTGTTAGTTCATGGATTTCAGTAGATACACACTACATTGATTCATGTGTTGACTTATTATATCCAAAACCTGTGGTTCTTCCTCCAATGTCCTTCATCTGATTGATTGGAGCAACTCCAAACTAAAGACACTGCTTTGTGATTGTTAATCACACTATTTTCCACCAAGAGTTGAGATCGAAGCAAAACAAAACGTCTGCTGGATTTCGTTTCCATTTCTCAAATTCTGAAAATATTGCTCATTAACAACGTGAATAAAAAAGCCAATGTTGGGGAAACACGTGCTCTAAAGCAATAGTGACAGTGAAGACAATTATGAAAACAAACTGACACTGAAGAGGGGGAAAATGGAGTCTAGAGATGTCTAATTTGAGTGCTGTTCTTTAATAAAAATGAAACATTAGTATATTTTAAGTGGATCTAATTATTCTCTCTCTCTCTCTCTCTCTCTCTCTCTCATGAGAGAGCTTGCATGCATGTGCTCTGAATTTGCACACAGCCAGAAATGAAATAAGCTGGTGGAATAAAAGTCCATGGACACAAAAAAAGCCATAGTTAATAAAACAATATTGTCCCTTTATCTGTATGGTGTGGATGGCCTCCAGCCACTTTAAAAGGCTCCCACTTCTGTTCCCCAAGGTCTGTATGGTTTGCTGCTGCCCTCTCGGTCTCTGCTCTGCTGTGAAGTGGATGTGGTGGAAATGGAGGGGCACACAGCTGAAGCTACCATAGACGCTGTGCTGCTCACACTGTGAGGTGTGAAGATGGGGAATCCTCCGGGAAAGGACAGGGGGAAAGTCTGGGCCGCGGCAGCAGCGGCCGCCGCGTGAACGGTTGCCGAGAGCGACAGGAGGGAGGTGGAGAGTGGGGGGACACAGGGTGCCACGCTGCCATTAGAGGGCGCCCTGTGAGAAGAGTCAGTGTGGGCGAAGGTGGCTGTTAGTAGGGCCGAGCCGCGCTGGGGCACCTCCACAGACAGTCTGCTGGTGGCGCTGTCTGAGGAGGGCAGTCCACTCTGTTGGAGGAAGGCGGCGGGGAGGGGGTGGAAGGCTGCGGCCCAGTGGTGAGGGGGGAGCACCTGCTGGTGGTGTGCCATGGATGAGGTCATGGCAGCTGCCTCCCTCTGAGACGCGCAGGTGCTGAGGTGCGAGACCAGGCGCACGCGCAGTGGGTCAATGCTGTCTAATCCCTCCACAGAGCTCAGGTACCTGGCTACCTCCGTCAGACACTCCCTGAAGCCCACGCTCATGAAGTCCATAGCCAGGGAATGGGCATCAAAATACCCTAGAGAGACAAACAGACAGAGGAGTGACAGTGAAAATATGAATGCCAAGCAACTATAAATGCTGCTGGTCTCTCTAACGAGCTGTAATGTAGCCAGCAGCTGCTGATGGGATTGAAGACTAAATGGTGTGGGATGGATACACACTGGTCCCCTAGGCTGACCATTAGGGCTCCGGCTGTGCCTCCAGGCATAAGCTTAACAGTCTGGGATTGTGCTGGGATGATTGTATGTTTGTTTTGTCTCCCCAGTGCACCCGTTTTTACACTCGCTGGAAACTCCAAACAAACCACCAACAGGGCAGCCTGTGAATGCAGCCTCCTCTCCTCCCACGGATTTATGAAAGCAAACACAATGCAGGGTCAAGTGCTCCTTTTGTCCCAGCATCGCTTTCCCACGAGTTCAACCCTGCCATTAGCATTGATTTCCACTCCTTTAATCTTGTCAAAGGGGTCTGCTTGCAAGGATTTCACTACACAGTATGGCAGAGAGCAGTTAGAAGCAGCCAATGAACTCCTTACCTTTACCGCCAGTGGTCTGCAGCATCTTTAGGTGATCCACTGTCATCTGCAATATTTCGGCTTTCTCTAATTTGGCAGAACCCTGCAAGGAGCAACAGGATGTATGAAGCTTAAAACTCTCAGAACTTTTGACGAATAAAATACAGACAAAATGACATTATCTGTTATTGTTTTGATGAAAATGAAACTTTTGTGTAAGTTCCATTTAGAAATCAGAGCGGATATAATTTAAACTCACTTGTTTTTCAAATGCAGTTGGAACAAGTCGACGTAACTCTGATAAACTATTATTGATTCGATCCCTCCGTCTCTTCTCGATGATCTGGGATAGACAATTATATTATTGCATACTTGAAAATATAACAATTCAAGGCCTAATAATAATAATAATAATAATGTTAACAATAACGTGACAATAATGAAATACATGTTTAAATAATAAGTAATAAATAATACAGTAATGAATAATAAGCAATACATAATAACAATGATGGTAATAAACTACTCAATAAATAATTACCCCTCTTCGTTTTTTTCTTGCCATAACTTGGGTTGTTGTTGTTGGGGAGCCACATCTAATAAATGATCCATTGCTGTGCCTGTATGGGACAAACATAATCGATATGTTTTACTCAAAATAATGTTTTTATTTTGCGAATGAGCAATTATCCAAACCACACAGTTTACTGTGTGTGATGTATGCATAAAACACTCATGAAGCCTGCACTGATCAAGCAAGAGTCTCCTATATATTCAAAATACATTGGAGAGAATTCTCCAAAATTGCCTGGATGTGTTCACGAACCACATATCAAGGTGAGAATTTGCACTTGTCACCTGAAGGTTGACACCAGAATAAAACGTTTTCGCTTTTGCTAAACGTTTCTCAACTTAAAAGTTTCATCAACGTTTCCCATGTGGCGCACAAGCGGAAAATGTGACTAATCTAACCCAAATCATTTTTATGAACTTACCCAGAATAATTATTCTCACTGCCGACATCAATAGTTTCATCCATGTCGCTGTCAGAAGTACTATCATCACAAGGCCTTTTCATGGTGATGGCGAGAGTATGTCTTTACTAACGTCTCAGTGGATCGGTGCGCGGCCAGGTAGACTGATGACTGGTGCCTATACAATTCCCTCTGTACAGCTTTCCCACGAACCGTTGGAGCCTCATTCACTGATGCAGGGCAGCGTAGCCGCCTACGTCCTGCTTGGGAACACCCACAGTAGAAAAAACACGCCCCGAGCCACTGAGCAATGACGAGGGAGAAGTTTGTGCTGCGGCGCTGGACCAAGTTCCCTAGATAATTGGCTCTGCCCAATTTTAGTCGGCCTACTGTTTAAAACACCCGCGGGCTGCGAAAAGCGTGAGAAACTGTTTACAGCAACGCGTACTGTGACAAAACATACACAGGACATAGCGCACTGTGTCAACCATAACATAACATATATGTACGGCAGGGAATATTCAATTAGGCTACAGTAGCAAAACCGTTAAATGAACTTGAAAAAACGAAGCAAAAATAGTGAATGAAAGAAAAATGTAATTCGTCTAAAGAAAGATAACAATAAAAACCAAATATAATATTCATAAATATGTTAATGTTGGTGAAATCCATCATTTTCAGTGAGAAATGATTTCCTCTGAGAAACTACTCCCACCTCTCCCCACCTGAAACCTATTCACCATGACCATATCATTCCCCAGTTATAGGCCTATATGGAAAGATATAGTGATATACTTTGGAATAATGTGTTGAATAGTTTTCCAAAATAACCAGAATAAATGTATTTTCATAATTGACCACATTAGTCTATGAACATGGCTGACAAAGGGGTGGTGTGTTTGAGAGAAGTTAGATAATCATAGGAAAGATTTAAATGGTGAAACTGAACATCCAGACCATCAGCAATCCTAATCTGCCCCCAAGGAGTGAAAGGAAGGAATGTCTATCTGTCTGTAGTGTGTATGACATCATGGACTTGCATGGAGAATGTCAAGAGTCTACACCTGGTCTTGAACTGAAATTGTCTACTCAACATCAAGGACTATAAAAAGAGTCGATTGAGACATGGAGGAGCCAAGAACATCTCATGTGAGCTTTGGGGAAAGAGATTTTTACGCATCTGAATAATCTGTTCAGAGATATGCCACTATGGCTGCGTTTACACAGACAGCCCAATTCTGATCTTTTTTTCCCCACTAATTGGTCTTATGACCAATCACATCAGATCTTTTCACATCAGAACTTTTTCAGAGTTGATCTGATTTGGAACTGAATAAAATACATTGGGATGAAGATAAAATAAAACACAACTTGAACAAAATGATTACATTGTAAATATAATTGAGGACACACACACACACACACACACACACACACACACACACACACACACACACACACACACACACACACACACACACACACACACACACACACACACATGAATTGGGTCCCCTGCCAGTTGGATGCTCCAGCTGTAGTTAGTTTCCTGGGTTAAACAGTGAAGACAGCGCATTGTTTGGTGCACAACCCCCCCCCCCCACCGTCATGTGCCTAACCCCTGGTGGTGGGTAGCACAGACTCCCAGGCAGCCTGCCAGTGTGATGACTCGTTCCCACAACTCACCGCACTGCAGTGAAACCCAATCGTCGTGTGAGATGCAGCCAGGAACACAGGCTGGGCTGGTGTGACAGGGAGGTTACTGCTAGCCAAGCTTCGCACCCCCCCTCACTGCCGACACCGCTGCTCTTAACTCTATTCTTCACATTGTTTGTGTTTGTTGTTTGCCCAATTGAACCCACATGATCTAAAAGCTTATAAATGCACCACTTCCATATTGGACCTGGGCAACTTTTGACCTTTCACACGTTCATTTATTTTTCACAACTTTGTTTCAACAAAGAGGTGGACTCTTTGGTGGGATCTTTAGTGAACAGGTTGTTTTTATGTCTGTTTGTGAAATACATTAATACATAACTTCAACTTAAGTCAAACCACACTACTAGAGGGAAAGTACTGTATCTTAGTAAAATAGTACAAAAACTGAGCACTCAAAATTATTAAAAACATTTTTCTCCCTTATTTCTTCGTATTTTGTCTCCTTCTATCACCATCAGTTATTCAAATGCTACAGTGGATTTGCACTGTGACCATGGTGTCCACACTCTGTACCTCTTCTCTCTTCCTCCTGGGTCTGAGAGGCTGGTCTCTACTCCCCCAGCTCACTCATCCACAACCACCTTCCGCTGAAGATAGGCCAATTGACCTGTCAGCACCCTCTCATAGCCCAGTGCCCTGCACAAGCTCTCTCAGGTGTGACCCAGGGAATAGAGGAGTAATTAAAACATGTGCTGTAGTCCCTACCGGGACTTTCCCTACCAATCCCTCCCATGATGAGAGTTATCCGTACAAGGGATTTCAAACCAGTGTGTTACTGGAAATGTATTCCTTTAACATGGTTAATGACTAGTTGTAATCAAACCCACCACATTTATCTAAGGAAATCTATAACATTAGAAGGTCACAAAGACCCTTGCAGATGATTTCAAAGGCAGTTTCGATATTATAATTTGCAACACAGGTGGCAAAGTATTAGAAAATTCATTTCACGTGTCCTCCAAATCCTCCAAAACAGGGTAAATTGTTGAACATTTACTTTGCCAAAAGGGGGATAAAACTTCCATCTCCCCCACCTTAATCTGTTTGTTTTCACGTTCCATCCTTGGGAGATAGAAAACAAGAGCCACTGATTAAAACCCAGGACATGACTTGAAAACATTAGTTGAAATATGTCTGCCATCGTCGAGTCTCCTTGACGGTGTCTTGACACAGTATGTCTGGTGTCACCTCTTAGAATAGTCTGAGCATGAGGCTGGTCCAGTCTTGGGCGACTTGCGCAAAGGCATAATGTACTGTGTGTGTGCATGTGCGTGCAAGTTTGTGAGAGGGAGAGACTATGTGTTTGTGTGTGAAAGAGAGAGTGTGTGTGTGTGGAGACTGTGTGTACATGTGTGTGTCAGTGTGTGAGAGAGAGTGTGTGCATGTGTGTGTGTGTTAGTGTGTGTGTGTGTTTTTTTGTCCTCCATTCCCATGCAGGAAGTAGAATTCTCGTCGTCCCAAACATACTTGCTCCATCCTCCACCCTGCCCCATGCTCCAGCCCCTGCCCTGTGCCATGCGATGGGGCCCCGGTCCCGGCCCGTTGTGCCATGGTATCAGTGGTTCCCAAGGCTGCCCAGCCTGGGAAAGGCTGTGTGGAGTCGTTCCAAAATCAGCATTACATGCATTATTGTTCTTACCCTCCCAGAGTCCCCAGCACACAATGAAAACAACAGCCACAATATCAAGCCCTCCTCCAAACACAAGGCTGCCCCTTAGTCACCTGCGAGCTGCCTTCTTCAAACAAAGTTAACTGCTTCATGGTAACAGACGCCGTTACCGGGGCCTCCACTTCCTGCGCTCTCTTTTCTTGGGCTTAGACAAGGACGGCCCCTCTCGCCACTCCCAATATGAGTGAAAAACAAGTGGATTTCCTACAGAATGTGCAATAGGCTACAGACCTTGGATCTACTGAGTAAATCCATTACGTATTAAGGGAACTTAGAGCTGTTCCTGTATCATTACTTTATTATTATATATTTTTGTATTTAAACTTTATTTAACTAGACAAGTCAGTTAAGAACAAATTCTTATTTACAATGACGGCCTACCAAAAGGCAAAAGGCCTTGGAGGCTGGGATTAAAAATAAAAATAAATATAAGACAAAACACACCACGACGAGAGTAACACAACACTACATAAAGAGAGACCTAAGACAGCAATATTGCATGGCAGCAACACAACACAGCATGGTAGCAACACAACATGACAACAACATAGTAGCAACACAACATGGCAGCAGCACAACATGGTAGCAGTGCAAAACAGGGTACAAACATTGTTGGGCATACAGATTCAGCCCCATAAATGGTCTACTAATATTTAAAGGATTTTATTCTGGGTGTTTAGAACAGTCTGAGACCAATAAATGAATCTGTTACATTTCAAATCAAAACATTAGTGTATATCATTACAACAGGTTTGCTAAAACAACAATCCAGTCCTATCCAAATAATACAGACTCTTCCTTATTGTTGTCTAATTTGTCAGAAACAAACGGCCCTCTGTTTATTTTTCCTGAGAGTGGGAACGAGCAGTCACTGTGACAATGCCCTGGGCGGGCGGACTCCAAACCTCTTGACTCCAGAGTCATATTATAGGCCCATTATTAGTGTTTAAGGTCACAGAGAGACAAGCAAGTGCATCCTATATCAGGAAGCGCTGTGCGTCTCAGGAGTGAAATAGTTGGCTTTTAGCTGGAGCGGCGGCCGTGAGTCGGATATCCTGGGAAGCGAGAACATGGCAGACGGGGTCCAGGCGTCGTACAGGCCAACGCTGGAACAAAACGGCACAGAATAATAGGTCCCTTCCTGCCATTCACCCTGTCACGCTGCTGTATTTCTGTCAGGCCTTTTAAAAAGCAACACGTCTGGAGTTCCCCCTCGCAGGCACACGCTCAGAGACTCTGTCCAGCAGCCCACAAATCATCCCCCATTCTAGATTGACATCTCCAGATAAGGTGTGTCCAGAATGCATCCTTCATGCAAGTTCATACCCAGAGAGGTCTAATGCTTGAGGACGGGTACATTCACTTATCTGGTGTTATAATGTTTTTTAGCAGTGAGAGAGCTTTGGCATCCTGGTGGAAGAAGTGGTATAGAACATATTTATAGACATATTACAGACAGGTTGCTCCAACTCCACTGTTTCTATTTCCTGTCTAGTGACCTGAGTTTCCTGTCGGGATACATGCTTTTGGAAGTATTGGGTCTCCCTACTATGTCTCCAGACTCCATTGTCCATTTCACCTATGAATTGTAGTGGCATCCCTTGCCAAAATTAAACATTTACAATGTTCTTACAAACTTAAAAAAATAATCAGTTAAACAACTGACTGTTGTTTTTACCAGTAAAAGAAGGGAAGGGACAACAAATTGAGGATTTCTGATCACATAACCTACGACCAGTCCCACTATGCTGTTCAATGTTCCTGGTAAAGGTTGCCCAATGGGGATGCACACACACACACACACACACACACACACACACACACACACACACACACACACACACACACACACACACACACACACACACACACACACACACACACACACACACACACACACACACACACACACACACACACACACACACACACACACACACACACACACACACACACACACACACACACACACTGGAGGGACTCCTGTGGTAAATGTGTAAAACCAATTATCAGCTGGGAGTGAGGAAGTCATCAGCCACACATAAAATGACCTGACCACTGTGAAATTGCAGCAGGATACAGCAGTTGTCTGGCAAAAAGATACACTTTTACCTTTTACCATTGGCTTCAGCCAATGAAACTACCTTCCCAATAGTATTTTAGTCTACTACTGTGGTTCACAGGAGAAAACGAACCAAGAAACCAGTAAGAGTAACAGATACTGCCCCCCTCCAAAAAAACACACACGTGCATACTTTGCTTACACTTTGTTTGATCTTCAGAAAGTCAAAAATAACCATGACTGTTAGTGCAGAATATATTAGCTAACTTTTGTTATGCAAGAGGTATAACACAGGCATCCTAGTGAAAACACTGTCTGTGTTCAGGGTCTCCAGACAATCGCCTGACTTCTCCCCTCCAGCGCCCAGTCCCAGCCCTAGACAGACCATCTCTCCTTGGGGTGGGTCTGGGCCCTCTTGACCTGGCCCTGAGGAGCCACAAGGCTGTCCAGGAAGGAGCTCTCAGCCAGACGATATCAGGGCAAGACCTACTAGAGCCACAACACTGATACAGCCGGTCACTGGCTCCTGATAAACAATGCTAAATATTGTTGTTATGGGCTGTGTCCCCAATGTTCTATCACTGTCTTTTCTTCCACATTGAAGGATGCCAGTGAAATTACAATAAGCTAGTGTTCACACACTGGCGAGTGCTGCGGGTTTGTGATGAGTGATAAGGATGGGCATTGATGTGTCAAAAATTTAAAAAAGTTGTATTGTCAAATTCACCGGATAGGTGCAGTGAAACATGATGTTTTACAGGTTCAGCCATAGTAGTACGGCACCCTGGAGCAAATTAGGGTTAAGTGCCTTGCTCAAGGGCACATCAACAGATTTTTCACCTTGTCGGCTTGGGTATTCTAACCAGCAACCTTTCAGTTACTGGCCCAACGCTCAAAGAGGTCTGAACATTCTAACCAAAAACATAAAACTTTGTATTGACTGCAAACACACCTGAATACTTTCAGTTGTCTTTTACAAATGTTTTATGAAACATAAAACAAGAATATGATAAATATCATAAGAAGCAATAACAGTTTCCATATGACAACAAAAAATCTAGAAGTCTAGCTGCATCATGGGAATGGCCATCTATTTCAGGCCAGACTTGAGATGAACTCTATTCTAACTCAAGATGAGTTTTTCACGGTCCCCCATCACTTTGGGAAGACCCTACAGCTCTACACCTTATCTTCTATGGGATCAGTGTTCTGTCCACGGGACGGTTGAGCTAACGTAGGCTAATGCAATTAGCATGAGGTTGTAAGTAACAAGAACATTTCCCAGGACATAGATCATGTTAATCTAACTGCACTGTCCAATTTACAGTAGCTATTAGAGTGAATGCTATTGTTTGAGGAGAGTGCACAATTGTGAACATGAAAAGTTGTTAATAAACAAATTAGGCACATTTGGGCAGTCTGATACAACATTTTTGAACAGAAATGCAATGGTTCATTGGAGCAGTCTGAAACTTTGCACATACACTGCTGCCATCTAGTGGTCAAAACCTAAATTGCACCTAGGATGGAATAATACATTATGGCCTCTCTCTTGCATTTTAAAGATGATGGTACAAAAAAATACAAAAGAAAGGTTGGTTTTCTCTTTGTATTGTCTTCTACCAGATCTATTGTGTTATATTCTCCTACATTCCTTTCACATTTCCACAAACCTCAAAGTGTTTCCTTTCAAATGGTACCAAGAATATGCATATCCTTGCTTCAGGGCCTGAGCTACAGGCAGTTAGATTTGGGTATATCATTTTTTTTAAAGGGGCGGATCCTTATTATCAGTGATAGGAGCTGAAGAACATTACTATCATACATGCTTGACCCCTGCCCCTTCTCTCTGGTTCTCTGTTCCCTGGCAGCCCGGTCCAATCTACCCCAACTACTGTGGCTAATCTCTGGGAGAATGTGACAACAGAGGGGTCAGCTCCCTTATCGGGGCACGTGGGGGTGGCTGGGGGGTGGCCGGGTGCTCGCAAGCCCCGATCACCCACACGTCCAGCGGTTCTTCACACACTCAGCGCGGGAAACACTGGGAGGGGCAGCTGTGGCTGTAGAGGCCCAGGCTTGGAAAATACCTGTCATCAATGGGCCTGTGAATCACCCAGAAGAATCTAAGGCTGTTCACACTGACCACCGCAGAGAGACGCAGGGAGAGGAAGAGGTGTCCATGACGTCTCCCAGATAGCCACTGCTCTTTCCCAATGGGCTGGCAAATAGATATCACGTGCCTGGACTAGGAGGATGTATCACCCTGTATGAGAAAAGTACCTGGAAATGAAAGGAAAGAAAAACAATGATTTAAGGTTTAACTACTTTGACATCAAGGCCATTTTTGATTATTCAAAAGTCTTTAAAGTTGCTTTAAAAGAGGACTTAGTTCTGTTTTATCATTTAAAAGACCCTAACCCCAGAGCAACACTCACGCAATAATGGCTTGATTGTAGATAGCATGAATGATTTATCTGTTCATTTGTTCCTGTTGAACGTATTGACCAGCAATGCTTACCTCATAAAAGGATATGGGACCAGAAGATTAGTGGCCCCATGGAATAATCTATTTACATGATCTCAGTGAAACTTGGGCAGTGAATGGACCTGGAAGTGGCTGCCCATTGTTAGACCGGGCAACAGGATAAGCTGACAAATCTATGAGGCATAATGGCACACTCTATTCTTCTTATTGACTAAACATCTGTGGAGGGTTAACTGGTAGAGAGAAGTCCATGGGACCCAAGCTGGCTGCCCAGAGGTGTGCTGCAGCCCTGTGTGCCTCCGGCGCCAAGCCAATGGCCGTCGCTGCCATTGTTCGTAACCACGCTCTTTGTTTTCCTGTCGTGGATCTGGTTGCTGGTCTTGGTTCAGGTCCACGGATGAAGACGAAGCCACTGCCCCTCCTCTCTCCCAGACTGTAACCTGACCGGGCCTGACTGCCAAGGGGACAGAGTAAATAACGGGCGGTGACAGAGTGCTGGCACACCACACAGAGGGGCCTCAGTGTGCTCCGAGTCCAGGCCAGGCTCAAGCCAAGGCCTGTAGGGAACGGGCCGTGTAGGGTTAAGAGAAGGTCCTCTCTTCACCGGCACTATGGGACCACTCTACTGACCTGGCTGAGAAAAGACTAGAGGCTATCAGCACTCAGCTCTCACTTAGACAGATATTAGCACCGATAATGATAATGTGATCTAATGTACCCACAAGTACAAAAGGGTAGTGTTCAGTTTTTTTTGTGGCTATTTACCCTCAATTAAACCCTTTCCCTCAGAGATGAGAGTCCAGTAGGGTGGAATGGGGGGGCTTAGTCAAGGTTGTCATATCTACCCACTGCAGTTTGAGATGAACGACAATGGAGGGGAACGGAAGCTGACTCTTGACACGTTTCATGGCTTCTGCACTTCTTAGAACAAGACTGTTTACACTGGGCCTAGAGTGGATGCTTCCACACATTCATGACCTCATATCCTGCATCACATTCAGCTAGTTCTCCTTCACACTTATTCTTTCTCACCTAGCCTCCTGTTGTGGCTCTGGTTTTGTCTCTGTTTGGAGGCTGTAGTCAAAATGGTTGGTATAATGGTAAAACTGGGCCCCTTCTTGGTTTCAAGCAAAGATCTGGTCCAAAAAGCAGATAATACGTTTTTCCTCTCACAACTTGCCCCTTTGAGATGGAAATTAGGGCTGGTTTCGTGAGAGCCAGTAGTGTTGGCAGAGCAGGTGCCAGTAGCCACCACACACACACCGCCCACACAGCCTGCGCATGGCTTTAATGTTTTAAGATCAGGGGCTCTTGACCAAAAGTACCATTTGAAGTAACACTAGAAAATAAGTGTTTGATGTATGAAACAACACTCCTCTCATCTGAAATGACACTTTTATGTCCCAGCCTACTTATTTGTTCTCCCAATGGACTTTGGTGTTATTGCTGTTTCTCATTTTCTGTGCACAAAGCAAGAGAACCTACTTACTGGATCAGCCCCTAAAAAATGACAAAAGGAACCTCTTTTACATTGGCAATGTTGAGAAGTGTGGGAGAAAAATGTCTGAACATGAGGTTACAGACACTTGTTGGTCATTTGATAATTGCTGTGTATTTCCTGTCCTGCTTGTTCTTGTCACACGGGTCAGACACAGACCAAACGGATTGGTTTGTTCTACTGGAAGACAAACTGTGTGAGAAAGTACAATTGTAGAAGAAACATTGGGGAATTTGTACAAAGATGAGATTTAACATGTGTGTTCAGTTGACCTTTTCAATACTCAACTGCAAACCCAATATGAACAAATTAACATCCCTGAGTGTCAAATAACTCTCAAGTAACACTATACTCAGTTTTGGGATTGTCACCATGATGTGTGTGTAGTGTGTTGTGTGTGTGTTTATTGTGTGTGCCAATCATGACCAAGACTAATATTTCCTGACCCTCAGCGGAGGTCTGAGAGAGAGGACAACGCTCCTGGGGAGAGGAGGGGTCATGCGTGAGTGCGACCCGGATGTGGTAGTGGGGCTCTAGGGTGGAGGTCACAACCCCGGGTATTTGAAGTGGCTCACCTGGGTCTGTGCCGCACACTCTGACGCCTCTCCTCCCGCCTGTAACCGGGGACAACCTGCCACGCACCGCCACCCACAGGAAACATGGCCTCCCCAGGAGGTGGTCAGGGCAGGGGTCACACAGACCTAACACAGGACACACATAAACACATCCTCTAAGCTGTGACATTTTTATGTCACTGGGAATACTTGTGGGTTACTGGATATTATGCGCTCTGTAACTTTTTTTTATGACTCATTCTTCAAATTGCACTCAGGGTACCCACGGAGCCTGGAGTTGATGTCAGACACTGGAGATGGGTAAAAATGAAATAAGTAAGAGAACATAAATTCAAGTTTGGTTATTGTTTTTATGGGACCAATATGCGGTATCACATTTTAAGGTATGACCCAGATGCAGACAGTGTTGAAGAAACGACAGTTTATTCTTTAAACAGGGGCAGGCAAACGACAGGACAAGGCATGCAGGGGTCAATAATACAGAGAGGGTGTAAGACACCGGAACAGCAGGCGGGCTCAGGGTCAGGTCAGGCAGAGGTTGGTAATCCAGAGTAGTGGGGCAAAGGTACAGGCAGGCAGGAATGGTCAAAACCGGGAAACTAGAAAAAAGGCACTAAAGCACAGACAGGAGCAAGGGAAAAACGCTGGTAGGTATGAACGAACAAAACGAACTGACAGACAAGCGGAGAATACAGGTATAAACACACAGTTGTAAATCTGTTCTATAAATCTTCCTCTGCAAAGTAATTTTCAGATTGTAAATAATTCATTTCCAGTTAATAACCATTACACTGCGTCGAGGCAAATATTTTCAATTGACATTGCTCATTAACTTTTGATCAAACCTCTGTCTATGACCCCAGCGCCCTGAGAACAATGCCAGCCAGCTTCAGACATCACAGTGGGCCGTTGAGCCCCGGAGAGACGTGGTGCGGTGGGGAGGAAAGGCATGGAGCGGGGAGTTGGTGGTGGCAGCGGAGCTGTGTCCACGGCAGTAGGGGGGTTATCGTCGCAGGGCCGTTGGGAAAATAATAGCCCCGAGGTAGACCGCGGCAAACAGGAAGGGTGTGGACAGGATCCCAGTGCAGCTGCTGCGCCGAGCGTCGTCTGTTCCCACAGTCTTTGATGTGCGGGCACACAGTGCTCTGTGCCATGAGATAAACACTCTGAGAGAGCTGGTTTGTTTGTGTTACACATAACTCCTTAATGAGATGTGCCCGGGCCAGCCGCTGGCAGCCTGTGAGAACACCAGATGGGGGGAGAGAGGACGCGTGGGCGGCAGCAGGGCAGTGGGAAACCTGCGGGGATACCGCAGCCGACCTTGTGCTAATTGATCATTGACAAGGATGCCATTGATTGCTACACGCCATGGTATTTGGGTTTCTATACTGCCATTTCCCACCAGGAATCCGGGTTTCCTCTGTCACATTCCCTTGGTTGTCTGTGAACTGTCTTTCTGTAGGGTGATACTATAAGAAACAGGCCTGCCGCCTACGCCTGCCGCCTATTCCTTGCAGAAGTTATGCATTTTGTAGCCCACAGCTGAGCCTACATTATTCTCCTCACAGCTTGGTCCTCAAAAACTCTATAAGTCAAGGCTACACTGTGCCAAAAATACTTATTACAGGAATAATTATTACACGAAATAATGATTTTTTAAAACTTGTTTATTACCATATTAAATAGATAATATATATATATATATATTGTGAAATGGAGGATTTAACCAAAGAAGCATCCCAGAAGGGGACAGCTGGCCATGTTGGTAATTTCATGAGCATTTCTATTATTTATCCAGTAGTCATGCACTTCCTTTGATGCCATTATGAGTTTTTCTGAACTACTGTCTAACACTTGAAGGAAAAGCCTCCTCTGTCTTCCAGTGAATGTCATTCCGCTCCTGTTTTAGGAGACAGTGGTTGGAGAGAATCCCTTACGTCCTTTCAGACACCCCATAAAACATTAGACTCACCTTGGGAATTCTGAGTACTGAGAAACTCTGTGGTATCAAATGGGCAAGGCAGACATTCCTCTGTGGGCTAAATAAAGTCTGGGACACACTTTCTCAGAGTCAGAGGAGACTTTCAAGTAGCAACAGAGGTCCCAGCGTGTGTGCGTATATATATATATATATATATATATCCCATTACACTGTCATTGCCATGTATGGCATTGAACTTAACTCTGATTTGGATATTTCCAAAACATCACAGGTGCCATATAAATCTCTGCTATATCAGTGTATTTCAAACATAACATTTTCCCAAACTGTGTTCAAGAGGGCATTGGCAGGGGTCAAAGGTTAATTGTAATGGGTGTAAACCTGTGTGTTCAATATGTGCTGAGCTGTGAAGCTTGTATGAGTAAAATAAATGAATACATAATTATTGTCACACACCGGATAGGTGCAGTCAACTGTGTTGTTTTACAGCAGGGGTGTCAAACTCATTTCCATGGAGGGCCTAGTGTCTGCAGGTTTTTGTGTTTTCCTTTCAATTAAGCTCTAGACAACCAGGTGTTGAGAGTTCCTTACTAATTAGTGACATTCATTAATCAATCAAGTACAAGGGAGGACCAAAAACCTGCAGACACTTGACCCTCCGTGGAATGAGTTTGACACCTGTGTTTTACAGGGTCATCCATAGTAGTACGGCGACCCCGGAGCAAATTAGGGTGAAGTGCCTTGCTCAAGGCCACATCGACAGATATTTCACCCTGTTGGTTACTGGCCCAATGCTCTAACCACCATGCCACCTACCACCCTGAGAGAGGGGAGAAAGGGTAGAGCCGGGAGCATTGAGGGTGGTCAGTCAGATGCCTGGGTCAATCCCTCATCAGTCACCTTGTACCTCCGTTCCAGGCTGACAGCCTTCTGAAGGCCCCGCCGTGCCACACTTGTAGTCACATGTGATTGGGGCCCTTGGGGACCGGCTGTTAATAGTGTCAGGGTCAGTACTAATGGAAGCCTGGTCAGCACTGTAACGAGCTGCGTTCCTCCTCACCCAAACTGAAAGGTCAAATGTTCACACCACTCTATGAGCTGGCATTTACCCATCTGTCCACACCTGAACCGACTGCTGCTCCATGAACAGCATACCACCCCACCACACGCCCCCGAACCCATCCCGATTTTAGACTTGTACTCTCATGCCCTTTCTGTCTTTTTCTATATCACTGTCTGGCAGAACTTTGGTGGCCTAAATCTCTTACTGTATCTCATTTTAAAGGTAGAAATGAAGTCTGCATTTCTGAAGTCTGTGTCTGTGTTTCTTTCTTTGTCCTTGCCTTCAAAACAACTTTACAGTCGATTTGGCATAAGTTGCTGAATGTGAAGAGGTTTTCGCTTGTGACCCTTTTTGTGGTCTACAAAATAGACAACGTCTTCTGTGAGTCATTGTTCTGATCTATTTATAAAGCGAGAAGGGAGAGAGTGGTGAGAGACAAACAACAACTGTGGTCCCTAAGGTACAGCTGTGACCAACCTTTCAAAAGACTTCTCAAGAGATGCTACATTACCCTGTAATCAAGCTTTGGCACTACTGGGAATAATGTAACACTAACATTTGTTTTGACTATCCATCACAATACAGCAATAGTAAGAGCTCTAATGGTTTTGTTTGCACTTGGTTCAACAAGGTGCCCATCATTTGAAAGATGTAATATATGAAGATATGCAAGGCAATAGAAACATTGATGAAGGCTACGGGGATGTCATGTTTTCTCATTCAGTGAGACACTGCTTTGAGTATAACAACTATGTGGTTATACAGGATATGGTTATACCTTAGGGCCAATACAGCAGACAGTCACAAAGCAAGACTGTTTTCTCTTGTCTCTGATTTGTTATTATAATGAAATCAGAATTATTCATTACAGATTACCATTGGAATGAAGCTTTTGGCTCGCTTCTCTGCATCTAAATATTTAAATCTTTCAGCGGTCGGTGATGGTCAATGATAGAAGTGTGTAATTCTGTCACGTTTAATGAAGAAAAGGTTGATTACCGCAGTTCATGTGACTGCATCACTGTCTTTCAGGCACGTACAAAACATCAACCTACTTAGTGAATCAGGAGAGGATGGGCACAATAGGCTGAGCTCGTCAGCACAGCTCCTGATTATGCAAAGTGAACCAGCTACTTACACGACTCCCCCCTTTATTAGTGCGACCTTTGTCAGAGCACGTATTGTGGCCGCCTAACCCCACACGTTCCAGAGATGGCATCGGAGGGGCGCAGGGTGCGGAATATGAGCTTCAGCACATTCCCCAGAAGAGACAGGGGTGTGGGAAAGACCTTGATGGCTGTGCCCCTCCCTGGATCAGCTGACATCACCCTCCTCTTTGCCATGTTTAATTACTGAATTACTGATACAGTTTCCATTGATACAGGGTCAAGATTTTGGGAAAGTCCCCAAGACAAGAGTTCAGAACGTGACCAGAGCACAGCTCAGACTCTGGGCTGCAATTGCTCTGATTGTGCTCTTTCTAATTTATGCTGCAGAGCAAATAGAAAAGCCTTTGTAGCTCGAAGCCGTGTTTCAAAATCAGGTCCCACAAAACGGGACCACCGTGCAGAGTGAGACATTACTGCAGGGTCTTTTGAAATGGGTCTTATGAAGTGGTTGAAAAGGCTTGATTAACTTCTCCCCCTTGTTTCATTTCTAGTTTCTCCTTTCGTTGGCTCACAATGGCAGAATTAGTGGTAGCGTTTGCATAGTATTCATGAATTTGTAATTGAAGTTGGGTCGGAGCTTCCAATGAGATCTTGTCGACTGACAAAAAAAACCCAACAAAGTAAATTAAGAGAAGTTTAAACTAAAGTTTTACTTTACAATATCATATTGTACTACCATCTTTGAGACATCATTCCATTTGATTACTTAGTGAGACTGTCTAAGACACTCAAAATGTCAGACACTAAGTCCTTAGTTTTAAGAAAATGAAAAACACAAACGACAGTTAGAGTTGTGGTGCAGACTGCAGAGTGAATTATTAATTTGCATTCATTTATTTAAACCTACTTACATTGCTATGACTGATACAGAAGAGTTGGCACTCATCTGAAGTGCAGTTATCAGGAGTTGACTGTAGGCTATCACAGAATATGTAGCACAAACCTCCGGGGGAACTAACTTAATGTTGGCCCTATATAGGCTCCAGGTACACATCTGTTCAGCCACCTGTTGAATATTTAACTATGGGAAGCCCGACGTGAGACGGGCCCCATGTTTTCTGCCTGTTTCCTTGGTGACATGGTGGTGGCAGGTTGTTGGATAGGACAAGGCGCCATTTCCAGCACAACACAATTAGGGTGGCACGCTGAAGCAGATGAGGTCGATAGGAGTGATGGTAATTACATGTTGATCACACCACCTCCGTCTCAGTCAGCAGCCAGGAACTCTAACATAAATGTATCCCTGTGTTGCTTTGCAGAGTTAGGAAACACAAATGTCCACCCAGTGATGACAGCCAACATGCTGGTATAACCACTGACATTGTTTTCACAGTGCAATCAGCAGGATACTTTTTTTTAGCATGTTAATATTACACTCAAATACAGTATGCAGCTGTATAGTACCTTGTATTGCTGCAAGTACAGTACTGCAAATATCACAGAGATAAAGCAATGTATTAGAGGCTATTTATCCGTTTAAAATGTATCATGTAGACTGTAGTTCTATACATTTGCCAAGTTACATATGTCTAATTTGATCAGTTGACCTCCCCAGCTACATTTAGTCAGACAGTTTGCAGTATTTGTACAATACATCACTATCCCCACAAAGAACAGTTTATTTATAAACTCTTAATCACTTTCGTCCACAGTTATCTGCAGGAAGAGCTGTCTGGTCATTCAAATGAAACCCTAAACCTGATGTTTATCCCATCACTCAGGAGGCCTGGGAGTCACAGTTTAAGTCACTGTGCTAATGTATTGCTGGCCCTGCGCAACGCTTACATACTGAACACAGACCTCACATCAACCCTACAGACTGGACAGCTGCTCCTTCTTACACATTGACATTGTACAATGGCATTTTGAAATAGGGATTTATTTAGCCAAATACACCCCCCCCCCCTTCAAATGTAATTTAATTGTCTGAGAATAATTAAACAAAATTAAGGTCGAGTTTGGATCTACTGTATGTTTACTGTTTACATTTCAATTAGGACTTCAGGTTGTTATCCAGTTATTTTGTTGTAATGCACTTTACTTCCAGGTCAGTTTTAGTCCCAGACACGCTCTTTTTTTTCAGATTTAGAAAAGGACTGAGTGAAGTGTGAGATAGTTTCACAGCAGTGTATTTAGAGCAGGCAGCCAAACAGAGTCCGGGCACACTTGAGGATGTCAACGCTTGGCAGAGGAAGAGACGTCTCTCCAGGTGGCTGAGGGGTATACCTGCAGATGAAATCTCATCAGACAAGCACCAGCGAGAGAGGGGTAAGAGGGGGAGAGAGAGAGAGAAAAAAGACTGAGAGTGTGTGAGAGAAATAGAGACAGAGAAATAGAAAAGAAAAAGAGAGAGAGAGAGCTGAGTCTCCCTCCAGGGCAACTCTCCTTTGAACTGGGCCCTGTCTGCGTGCTGACTTCCTATATTGCCCACTCCTTCACTGCCAGTTTGGCAGCACTCTCCTCTCGCACCATGCTCAACATCACCAGCAGAATTGATTCTGGCATTGTGTGGAGAGGGCCAATGCCACCTGCGGCCATTCAGACCTGCTCTGTTCTCTTCCCACTGAGGAGTGCTTAAGTGGCTGTCGCTGCTCCGTGACTAATTCCCAGTGTGGACGCAGGAGAAAGTAAGCGAGAGCAGGACGTAAATGTGTGTGTATGCGTGTGCGTGCATGCTACCTAAAGCATGCAGGTCAAAAAAAATAGCTCTGATGGCATGAGGTCATTTCAATCAAAAGTACAAGTGTCTTCATCGCTTCAGTTGAAAGCTGACCTCAAGAGTTTGGGACATCGTCATGGACGAGGTTGGAAGATGGACACGCTACTTCCTCTTCGCCAATCCCAGTCCTACAGTCTGGGAAACTGTGTTCACTGTGAAAGGAGACCTTCATAAATGCCATATCTCCACTATTCCCATCACATCTAAAAATAAGTAGCATGAGAAGTTGTGGTTATTGGTGACTTTCATCCACACAGACAATGTTGGATCACTGTATGGGAGACAAGGTTTACTCTTTAATTGAATTACCAGCTTGACATTCGTCTTTGGGGTTCTGGGAGTTCAGTACAATGGTTCTGTGGACAGTGGCCAAGTCCTCTGGACATTTTTTTCCACAATAGAAATTCATTGGCACCAATATTGGATTTTTTTTGCACCACAATTCATGTGAAAGTGATGGTCAAATGTAAGCAGAACAGTTAATGTAAGCGCACTACTTTAACACATAATTGTAAATCTTAGCCCTGGCAAAGTTGGGAGTCACTTAGAAAGTTGGGAGTCACTTAGAAATGTCCTTGTTTTTGAAAGAAAAGCATGTTTTTTGTCCATTAAAATAACATCAAATTAACATCAAATTGATACAGTGTTTTTTTTTCTTGTTTTTTTTCTTGTTTTTCCCCCTTTTATTAGTAGTTACTATCTTGTCTCATCGCTACAACTCCCATACGGGCTCGGGAGAGACGAAGGTCGAAAGTCATGCGTCCTCCGAAACACAACCCAACCAAGCCGCACTGCTTCTTAACACAGCGCGCATCCAACCCGGAAGCCAGCCGCACCAATGTGTCGGAGGAAACACCGTGCACCTGGCAACCTTGGTTAGCGCGCACTGCGCCCGGCATTGTGTCGGCATCGCTGGTGCGCGAACCCAGAGTCTCTGGTGGCACAGCTAGCGCTGCGATGCGGTGCCCTAGACCACTGCGCCACCTGGGAGGCAGTGTAGACATTGTTAATGTTGTAAATTACTATTGTAAGGGCAGGTTTTTTATAGGTGAACAGAGGCCCATTATCAGCAACCGTCACTCCTGTGTTCCAATGGCACGTTGTGTTGGCAAATCCAAGTTTATCATTTTAAAAGGCTAATTGATCACTAGAAAAATATTTCGCAATTATGTTAGTACAGCTGAAAACTGTTGTCCTGATTAGAGAAGAAATAAAACTGGCCTTTAGATTAATTGATTATCTGGAGCATCAGCATTTGTGGGATCAATTACAGGCTCAAAATGGCCAGAAACAAAGCACTTTCTTTTGAAACTCGTCAATCTCTTCTTGTCCGGAGAAATGAGAGGAACTGAAGAAATTGCAGAGAAACTGAAGATCTTGTACAACACTGTGTACTACTCCCTTCACAGAACAGCGCAAACGAGCAAGAGGACAAGTACATTAGAGTGTCTAGTTTGAGAAACAGACACCTTTACAAGTCCTCAACTGGCAGCTTCATTAAATAGTACCCACAAAACACCAGTCTCAACGTCAACAGTGAAGAGGCGACTCCGGGATGCTGGCCTTCTAGGCAGAGTTGCAAAGAAAAAGCCATATCTGTGACTGATCAATAAAAATCAAATCAAATCACATTTGGTCACATACACATGGTTAGCAGATGTTAATGCTAGTGTAGCGAAATGCTTGTGTTGGCATTGGCAAGATGCAGTAGAGGGTATAGTACAGTATATACATATGAGATGAGTAATGTAGGGTATGTAAACATGATATAAAGTGGCATTGTTTAAATTGACTAGTAATACATTTATTACATCCAATTTTTAATTATTAAAGTGGCTAGAGATTTGAGTCAGTATGTTGGCAGCAGCCACGCAATGTTGGTGATGGCTGTTTAACAGTCTGATGGCCTTGAGATAGAAGCTGTTTTTCAGTCTCTCGGTCCCAGCTTTGATGCACCTGTATGGACCTTGTCTTCTGGATGACAAGCCAACTTGACACAAGCATTGGACTCAACATGGGCCAGCATCCCTGTGGAATGCTTTCGACACCTCGTAGAGTCCACCTTCAGGCATTTGGAAATTGCTCCCAAGGATGAACCAGACTTGCGGAGGTCTACAATTTTTTGACATAAGGTGTACCTGTGGATGTATTTCAAAGCCCACCTTCAAACTCAGTGCCTCTCTGCTTGACATCATAGGAAAATAAAAAATCAGCCAAGACCTCAGAAAAAAATTGTAGACCTCCACAAGTCTGGTTCATCCTTGGGAGCAATTTCCAAACCCCTGAAGGTACCACATTCATCTGTACAAGCAATAGCACGCACAAGTTTAAACACCATGGGACCACGCAGCCGTCATATCGCTCAGGAAGGAGACGTTTTCTGTCTCCTGGAGATGAACGTACTTTGGTGCGAAAAGTGCAAATCAATCCCAGAACAACACCAACGGACCTTGTGAAGATGCTGGAAGAAACGGGTACAAAAGTATCTATATCCACAGTAAAACGAATCCTATATCGACATAACCTGAGGCCGCTCAGCAAGGAAGAAGCCACTGTTCCAAAACCGCCATAAAAAGCCAGACTACAGTTTGCAACTGCACATGGAGACAAAGATCTTACTTTTTGGAGAAATTTCCTCTAATTTGATGAAACAAAAATATAACTGTTTCGCCATAATGACCATCGTTATGTTTGGAGGAAAAAGGGGGAGACTTGCAAGCCAAAGAACACCATCCCAACCGCGAAGCACGGGGATGGCAGCATCATGTTGTAGGGATGCTTTGCTGCAGGAGGTACAGGTGCACTTCACAAAATAGATGGCATCATGACGAAGGAAAATTATGTGGATATATTGAAGTAACATCTCAAGACATCAGTCATGAAGTTAAAGCTTGGTCGCAAATGGGACTTCCAAATGGACAATGACCCCAAGCATACTTCCAAAGTTGTGGCAAAATGGCTTAAGGACACCAAAGTCACGGTATTGGAGTGGCCATCACAAAGCCCTGACCTCAAGCCTATAGAAAATGTGTGGGCAGAACTGAAAAAGCATGTGCGAGCAAGGAGGCCTACAAACCTGATTCAGTTACACCAGCTCTGTCAGGAGGAATGGGACCAAATTCACCCAACTCATTGTGGGAAGCTTGTGGAAGGATACCCGAAACGTTTGACCCAAGTTAAACAATTTAAAGGCAATGCTACCAAATTCAAATTGAGCGTATGTAAACTTCTGACCTACTGGGAATGTGATGAAAGAAATAAAAGCTAAATAAATAATTTGCTCTACTATTATTCTGACATTTCACATTCTTAAATAAAGTGGTGATCCTAACTGACCTAATACAGGGTATTTTTACTAGGATTAAATGTCAGGAATTGTGAAAAACTGAGTTCAAATGTATATGGCTAAGGTGTATGTAAACTTCTGACTTCAACTGCATGTAAAAATTAGGACCACAATGGAAATAAGTCCCCGACATTATTGTGCAATCCTGGCCACTTCTATCAATCTTTGTGTATATACAGTACCAGTCAAAAGTTTGGACACACGTACTCATTCAAGGGTTTTTCTTTATTTTTACTATTTTCTACATTCTATTTTCTGCACTGTCAACTGTGAGACCTTAAATTGACAAGTGTGTGCCTCCCCAAATCATGTCCAATCAATTGAATTTAACACAGGTGAACTCCAATCATAGCAAAGGGTCTGAATACTTATGTAATTAAGATGTTTCTGTAAACAAATTATTTAATACATTTTAGCATAAGGCTGTAATGTAACAAAATGTGGAAAAGGGAAAGGGGTCTAAATGCTTTCTGAATACACTGTATACACACACACTGTCAAACGTTGACACACCTACTCATTCAAGGGTTTTATTTCGTAAATAAAGAATTGTAGAATAATATTATTATTCTACATTGTAGAATAATAGTGAAGACATCAAAACTATGAAATAACAGATGTGGAATCATGTAGTAACCAAAAACGTGCCAAACATATCTAAATATGTAATATTTGAGATTATTCAAAGCAGCCACCCTTTGCATTGATGACATCTTTGCACAGACTCGGCATTCTCTCAACCAGCTTCACCTGGAATGCTTTTCCAACAGTCTTGAAGGAGTTCCCACATATTCCCACATATGTGGTCCTTCTGTAGCTCAGTTGGTAGAGCATGGCGCTTGTAACGCCAGGTTAGTGGGTTCGATTCCCGGGACCACCCATACGTAGAATGTATGCACACATGACTGTAAGTCGCTTTGGATAAAAGCGTCTGCTAAATGGCATATATTATTATATATTATTATATTATTCAGAGCACTTGTTGGCTGCTTTTCCTTCACTCTGCGGTCCAAATCATCCCAAACAATTTCATCTGGGTTGAGGTCGGGTGATTGTGGAGGCCAGTCATCTGATGCAGCACTCCATCACTCTCCTTCTTGGTCAAAAACCCTTACACAGCCTGGAGGTGTGTTATTGGTCATTGTCCTGTTGAAAAACAAATAGTCCCACTAAGCGCAAACCAGGTGGGATGGTGTATCGCTGCAGAATGCGGTGGTAGCCATGCTGGTTAAGTGTGCATTGAATTCTAAATAAATCACTGATAGTGTCACCAGCAAAGCACCCCCACACATCACACCTCCTCCTCCATGCTTCACGGTGAGAACTACACATGCAGAGATCATCCATTCACCTACTCTGTGTCTCAGAAAGACAAGGCGGTTGGAACCAAAAATCTCACAATTGGATTCACCAGACCAAAGGACATATTTCCACTAAAATCCATTGCTCGTATTTCTTGGCTCAAGCAAGCCTCTTCTTCTTATTGGTGTCCTTTCATAGTGGTTTCTTTGGAGCAATTTGACCGTGAAGGCCTGATTCATGCAATCTTCTCTGAACAGTTGATGTTGAGACGTGTCTGTTATTTGAACTCCGTGAAGCATTTATTTGGGCTGCAACCTGAGGCTGGTAACTCTAATGAACTTATCCTCTGCAGCAGAGGTAACTATGGGTCTTCCTTTCCTGTTGCGGTCCTCATGAGCCTGTTTCATCTGGTTTTTGCAATTGCACTTGAAGAAACTTTCAAAGTTCTTGAAATTCTCTAGATTGATTGACCTTCATGTCTTAAAGTAATGATGGACTGATGTTTCTCTGTGCATAGTTGAGCAGTTCTTGACATAATATGGACTTGGTCTTTTCCCAAATAGGGCTATGGGGGTGGCAGCGTAGCCTAGTGGTTAGAGCGTTGAGCATTGGATCAAATCCCCGAGCTGACAAGGTACAAATCTGTCGTTCTGCCCCTGAACAAGGCAGTTAACCCACTGTTCCTAGGCCGTCATTGAAAAAAAGAATTTGTTCTTAACTGACTTGCCTAGTTAAATAAAGTCAATAAAATATATTCTGGATACCACCACTACCTTGTCACAACACAACTGATTGGCTCAAATGCATTAAGTTCCACAAATTAACTTTTAACAAGGTGCACCTGTTAATTGAAATGCATTCCAGGTGACTACCTCATGAAGCTAGTTGAGATAATGCCAAGAGTGTGCAAAGCTGTCATCAAGGTTACTTTGGCTACTTTGAAGAATCTCAAATTTGTTTAAAACTTTTTTGGTTAATACATGATTCCACATGTGTTATTTCATAGTTTTGATGTTTTCACTATTATTCTACAATGTAGAAAATAGTAAAAAATAAAGAAAATCCCTTGAATGAGTAGGTGTGACCAACCTTTTGACTGGTACTGTATGTATTTTTTTTTACTGACAAATAAAATAAATCAATCAATCCAAATTGTGTAGCGGTCAATTGATGAATGCAAAGAAACATCTGTTACAAAACACCAAAAAGTTGAATGACATTTGGAGATTGTCAAACCAAGCCTTCGATATTTGGTAAGCCTCCAAGGTAGGGAAGGCTGTATTTTCTGTTTGTCCAGATTGACATACTCTTGTTATGTGGGGTATATTTTCTGTATACTGAAGGAGCTAAGGTTCATCATCATCTTAGTGTAATTATACATCTTGAACCAGCAATCCATTTTGAAAAGGACAAAGCAACAATCCTTGAAGAGACAAAGCCAAGTGATATTATTTGTGCTGATACTATATATGACCTGTCCTCATTTAAGACCACACACACATACACATACGCGTGCACAAACTCAAACACACACCCGCGTGCGTGCACACACACACTCACACTTTCCCTCTCCCTCACTACTTTGGTAGTTGGCATTACAAAGGCAGCATAAATCAGGCTCAGTGTGTTCCTAAAGAGCAGCTCTGCAGCAGTAATGGGGCTCTGACAGTGAGGAAGCATAACAACCCAGCTGGCCTTTTCCTCACATGTCAAAGGATCCAGCCGTGTTGGAAGCCAAACCGTCTGCTAGCTGCCTGCGCTGTAAGGCCATTCTAGTCTGTACAAGAATGTAAAAGAGTGTGGATTAATCAGTGGCCGCCACATTGCTTCTTTCACCTTATCTGTTATCAAGCCTGGGCTGGGTCCTTTCCCCTGCACGTTTGCCAGATTAAATAATGTTGGAGAGCAGTTATGATTTTTGGGTGGGGGACTTTGTGACAAATGGATCTCATGGCATACTCAGATCATTCATTGTACGTCTGATCTGGGCACCACCCGTCAAAATATATCCAACATTATGACCCTTAATTAGTGGTGGCACGCACCTTCATGCTGAGAAGTGATCGGTCATGGAGTAGAAAACAATGTTACAAAAATATCACTGTTTTACTATATAAGGCATTACATGGGTCCAAATTAGTTTTTCCTGACCACAGGGTTTGACCAGGAAAATCCTGACTCGACAGTATATAAGATACATCATTTTACAGTTAGGATAACCAGGTTCCCCAAAGGTTATGGTGATTTTCTCTCTCCGTGTGGTCGCCAGTCTCTCCCTGTACTGCGTAGTGCGAGTCGTCTAGTACTCCAGCAGCTCTTTACCCGACAATGAAAACATTGAGAAATCTCTGTGGCTTGCTTTCCTTGCTCGTTGGGATAGAGGAGGATAATTGTACGTTACCCAATGAAAGAGAGTTATTCATTTGACAAACCAACAGGAAAAGTGGTGGGATGCCATAATGTAAAACTACAACGCCGTAGTGGCGCGAACATTTCCCCACGAGAATAAATTATCTTCCCGATTCTACTTGGGCTTGTTTAGCTAACATTGCCACCTTTAACCAACATCATCATTATCTTGAAGTCACAATGAAACATAATGAAACATCATTCAGTTAGAATATGGACAAAGTAAATGCAATGTAGAGAAAACGCCAAGTGCTATTTCTCTCATTTGTGCCAATACTGTATATGACCGGTCCTTCTCAAGACCACACACAAGAAGCAATACTCATACCTAGATCACACACACTTTCAACTAGTCTACTGCCAGCTTGACAACATTATAGGTGCACCTAAATTAGGTGCAGCTAAATCCTCACAATGTAAGCCTGCCAATATACAGTATGTTGACAGGTTGTCAAACATAAATCAAACCATTTCAGGTCATAATGGCTGTGTTTACAAATGCAACCCAATTCTGATCTTTTGCCCAATTATTGGCAAAAGATCTGATCTGATTGGTTAAGAGACCAATAATTGGGCAAAATATCAACCAATGTACACTACTCACAAACCCACAGTGCACACTGAACATTAGTGTGAATCCACAATACATCCTCAGTGTCTTTGGTGACATTCCTACAAATGATAACTTGTGTCATCCACTATATTTATTTGAGGGTGATTCCACACCAGGAAGACCTGAAAGTATTTTTGGGTATGTCAGATTATTCTGACAATTTTTACATCGAAACTTCATTGGGAGGAAGGATGCTTGATATGCTTTCTACATTTGTATCACAAACCGGTTTTGAGAAAGTCATGATGAATGTGACCATTTTAGGCCCCTTTTGACCTATACATACCTCTCTATGATCCGTGAACCACACATGATACAGACAACATCTTGGTATCATTATAGTGTGCTCTAAATTATGAAATGAAAATATCCACATTATTTTGAATATATCCAAAGTACCCTTTTTGATTTATTGTTTGGAAAAATATACTTTTCAATTCAGTACACTTACATTTTTGAAGACATGACTAATTTTATACATAGAAATAGACATAGGTCATTAACCAATCACATTCAGCAAATCACCAGCAGAGTTCCCTTTTAATCAATTTTCGCATTCACTGTGTTGGTGGTGCTCATTTAAAAGATCATAACTTCAAAAGTAGCAGAGCACCCACTCTGGAAATGTGATGTACTTGTAGAGTATATTGTTTTTTTTTTTAAATCACAAAGGGTACTTTTTAGCTATTCATATTAATATTTTTAATGTTGAATAAATTAATGTGAAAAATTGTATTTCAGAATCTAGACATACTTCAAAGTTGAGAGAACACAATAAGGAGTATCATGACACCAAGATATTGTCTGTATCACGGTTCACGGATCATAGGGTCTTACAGAGGGGTGGGCACTAATTTTGGCTCTAGGGCCACATCGGGATTTCAAAATTCAGTGGAGGGCAGCACTGATTTGTTTTAGAAACGATTTGTTCGTCAAAAGCAATTTGCACTCGCCATGGGGCGACGCACAAATTGGCCTAGTGTTGGGAGGGCAGGTAGGGATATCCTTGTCTCATCGCGCACTAGCGACTCCTGTGGTGGGCCGGGCGCAGTGCACGCGAACCAGGTCGCCAGGTGCACGGTGTTGGATGCGAGCTGTGTTAAGAAGGAAGCAGTGCGGCTTGGTTTCGGAGGACGCTTGGCTTTCGACCTTCGTATCTCCCGAGCCCGTACGGGAGTTGTAGCGATGAGACAAGATAGTAACTGCTAACAATTGGGGAGAAAAAGGGGGCTGAAATTGAATTTAAAAAAATTAAAAGCAATTTGCAGGCCAGAAAAAGGGCAGTTATTTGAAAATATTATAATTTATTTCAATAAATAGGTTCTTTGTCATTTCAAAATACTTTCTATCTAGTTTTAGACATTCAAGATTGGCCTGGAGTATTTTTTTTACCCAAAATAATAATTATTTTTCAACGTTTTATATTTTTTACTCAAACCTCCCGCGGACCGGATTGAATGGGCCCAGACCTGGTTTTACAGGAGACGTGTATACAGTGCCTTCAGAGAGTATTCATACCCCTTGACGTGCCAACACAAAGAGGTTGAATACTTATTGACTCCACATTTTGTTGTTACAGCCTGAAAAAAAAAATTCACCAATCTACACACAATACCCCATAATGATAGTGAAAACATGTTTTTGTAAATGTATTGAAAATTAAATACAGAAATATCTAATTTACATAACTATTCAATACTTTGTAGAAGCACCTTTCGGTGCGATTACAGCTGTGAGTCTTTCTGGGTAAGTCTCGAAGAGTGTTCCACACCTGGACTGTGCAACATTTACCCATTATTCTTTTCAAAATTATGAAAACTCTGTCAAATTGGTTGTTGATCATTGTTAGACAACCATTTTCAGGTCTAGCCATAGATTTTGAAGTAGATTTAAGACAAAACTGTAACTCTGCCACTCAGAAACATTCATTGTCTTCTTGGTAAGCGACTCCAGTGTAGATTTGGCCTTGTGTTTTAGGTTATTGTCATGCTGAAAGGTGAATTCATCTCCCAGTGTCTGGTGGAATGCAGACTGAACCAGGTTTTTGCCTGTGCTAACCTCCATTCCGTTCATTTTTTATCCTGAAAAACTCCCTAGTCCTTAACGATTTTAAGCATATCCATAACATGATCCAGCGACCACTATGCTTGAAAATATGGAGAGTGGTACTCAGTAATGTGTTGTATTGGATTTGCCCCCAAACATAACACTGTATTTAGGACAACAAGTGAATTGTTGTATTACTTTAGTGCCTTGTTGCAAACAAGATGCATGTTTTGGAAAATGTATTATTCTGTACAGGCTTCGTTCTTTTCACTCTGTCAATCAGGTTAGTAGTGTGGAGTAACTACAATGTTGTTGATCCATCCTCAGTTTTCTTCTATCACAGCCATTAAACTCTGAAAGTGTTTTAAAGTCAATATTGGCCTCCATCCAAAGTGTAAATAATAACAACACCAGGCTCAAAGGGATATTCAATGTCTGCTTTTTTTTACCCATCTACCAATAGGTGCCCTTCTTTGCGAGGCATTGGGAAACCTCCTTGATCTTTGTAGTTCAATCTGTGTTTGTAATTCACTGCTTGACTGAGGGACCTTACAGATAATTGTATGTGTGGGGTACAGAGATGAGGTAGTAATTCAAAAATCATGTTCAACACTATTATTGCACACAGAGTGAGCCCATGCACACAGAGTATTACACACCGACTGAGTTAGTGCACCGATTGAGTCCACTTGTTCAGCACATTTTGACTCCTGAACTTGCAGTATTTAGGCGTACCAACACAAAGAGGTTGGATACTTATTGACTCAGTACATTTCAGCTTTAAAATGTTTTAATAATTTTGAAAAATGTAGAAGAAGAAAAATGTACATTTAATCCATTTTAAATTCAGGCTGTAACACAACAAAATGCAGAAAATGTCAAGGGGTGTGAATACAAATGTAAAAAACATGTCAAACATCCTTCCTCCCAATGAAGTTTCTATGTGAGAATTGTCAGAAAAATCTGAGATCCCCCCAAAAAAAAAAAAAAAAAAAATGGGGGTCTTCCTGGAGTGGAATCGCCCTTTGCACACATATTGAGCCAGTGTGTTTGAGCCCACTAAGTCAGCTTCCTGACTCCTGTTTGTTTATTCTGACTGCTAGCCAGACAGTGTGTTGCCTTGGCCCCTCAGTGAAGCCTGGCTCCCACTATGGCTTGTGCATAGTCTCTCTTGCTACCCCTTTTTAGTCTCCCTCTTCTATTGTACCACAAACTCAATGTCCTCGATTCTCACCTCTTCCCATGTAATGACATCTGTAGAACAGGTCTTGAGAATGAGAGAGAAAAGAGAGGAGGAGAAGAGAGGGAGGAAATGAAGAACATGAAGAACAGAATGAGAGGGAGGCACAGTGTGAGAAAAGAGGGGGAGTAGAGAGAGGAGAGGTGTGGAGCTGGCAAGGGTTTAAGTGCGATGGGTTGGGAGGAGGAGGAGAGGGGGGTCATGTGAGAGAGTCTGACTGTGTTTGCTGTCCTCCAGGACGCCCTCTCCCCCAACTCTCTCCTCTCCCCATGACCATTCTCATGGCTCCCCAGCCTGAGACTCCCAGGGAGCGGGGCCGTCCGTCAGTGACTTAAGCTGCCCCTCCACCCAAATCACAGAGGCCTTTTTGTAACAGGGGCCCACGCCTGTCACTCGCATTCGCTCCCCTCGGACACGGTGCAGCGGCAGCCCACTGAGGTCGTCCCCGGGGCATGGATCAGGTGACATTCCCACTGAAGCTCCCTCCACGGCTTGCTGCGCTCCCTGCACGAACAACAGCATTGTCTCTGGAGACACACTTGCTTTCTCCCACAACACACTCTCTCTTTCTCTGGGCTTTTTGAAAAACAGACACACATGCAAGCAGACAGAGACTGGCTTAAACATAAACACACACACACACACACACACACACAAACACACAAACACTGCAAGCTCCTTTTCTAAATGAGAAAATAGAAAGTATATTTAGAAAATCTCCTCATCAAAAAGTATATTTTTATTGGAATCTGTGTCTCCAGCCATCCAGATCCTTAACACGTCTGGGAATCTTTCAAAAATGTTTTTAATCTGCTTCTGAATGACAGTAAATGTCGCCAAATTAACTAAATCAGAGACCTAGCTATCTTGATTGACTTCCTATCTATTAAGTTTTTTCTGGCTTCTTATTCTGTGAAATTCTCCCATGTTCATGTGAATGGGTAGTGGCGAGGCGGCCAGGCGCTATCTTAGGGTAAGCCCTTTGAGCCAGGACCCTGGGGGACAAATGGGACGGGTAATGCCATCCCCATGGGCACCCAACCAGAACCAGACCCTCCCTGTACATGAGAACACTGCTCCTTCTCCCTGTAGTGTAGGCTATCAGAATACCTTACCGTCTGGTGGTTATTACAGGACATGGTCATCAGAGGAGGCTGGTGGGAGGAGCTATAGGAGGACTGGCTCATTGTAATGGCTGGAATGGAATTAATGGAACGGTATCAAACCTATCAAACATATGGAAACCACGTTTGCCTCCGTTCCAATTACTCCATTCCAGCCATTACAATGAGCCCTTCCTCCTATAACTCCTCCCGCCAGCCTCCTATGATGACCATGCACAATACACAGTGATGTGTGCTTTACGATCAAGTTAAGCGTTGCAAATCTTTTATATGATTTCATAAGAGATTTGAAGAAATTCGTATTGCTTTATTACGCAAACCTGTCAATTCGGTAGAGCAATGTTTTTGTGTCCTGGCCTCATGGGGAGCAGACAGGCTATGAGATGCCCTTTGGTCCAGATGATCATTTATTAGATACAGCTGCCCTCTCACATCTCTATCTGCATTAGTTCCACAGCTGACCGACCTATAGATACAGTATCTGCACACCGTAGCATTGCTGGAATCCAGGCCAGCAGCACACAAACACCCCTGTAGAATGACTAGACTAGGCCATGGTATTACTACTGTACTCTTCACACCATAGACACTGAACTGTACGACACCAACCCAATGCCCCAACCAGGCCTCTGTCAGGCCTCCAGGTATTCATGTCCCAAGCATGCATGTCCCATTCACATATGCTGACTCATGGTGTTCCATGCCATTTTGAACGTTTCATAACTTCGCTTTGCACTACATCACTGTTGCCCGTTGCCATGGCACTAGGGCTGAGGCTGGGGCCTGGGGCCGGAGAAGCACAATGGCCCTCTAAGTGAGCACGCTCAGAGCCCTTCCCACTGTTGTGCAGGGTGATCCCCTCGGCTGATACCAGGCGACCCCTCCACCTTCTCTCACCACTATCAAGATCTGGAAGCGTTTCCACGGCACTTCGGTTCCCACATGGCTTTGACACACACTTCCTCTGTTCCACTGAGACCTACGCCCCTACTGCCACCGCATACAGCCACAACATACACAGCATACAGCCACAGGCGAGGCCAGGGAAATGGGGGAATGCCAACCTGACCAGCAGAAAAGGTTGCATGTTTGCAGTACATTTGGGTGCATGTCTATGCTATGGCAAGTGGCAGAGGAATTGCCCAAGACATTGCTCTGAGAGAGACTGACTGTCAAGGTCCATAGATTTGTGTTTGCAATTAGTGCAAGAGACAAATCATTAATGAGAGACTGGAGAAAATGAAGCCGTAATCCTATTCATTAGTTTTAGAATATGTCCCTTGATATTGGAAATGGTTTTGTTGTGGAGTTTCAATTCTCATTTCCCATACTAGCAGATTGATTCCTTGTGTGGGTGAGTGGCTGATAGAAGAAACACAATTTGAATGGATCTGAGAGAACTGGTTTGGAGAATCTTGAAAGGAGCATGGTCTTGTGGGTGAGGGAGAGACAGAGAGAATAACATAATATAAAAATGTCTCATTGATGTTGCTTGTTTTGATCTGAAAAAGTATTTCAAAGTGCTACAATAGAGAAATTAAGACATTAATTTTGCCTTTCAAAATGTCAGTGTTGCAATCAAATCTCTAAACATTAAAGTAACTGCCCAACAAAAATAAAAACATTTAAAACCTCATATTCTTGTTGCTCATACCCAAATAATGTTAATGACTCGTCCTTTACTTGTAGTTGTGGCCAAAGCATAAATTAGAGAAAAACCACTCAGTCAAACAAACCCTTTCAAAAAATGCTTGAAATTTGCTTTGATGATGACATCATTCTCTTCGGCCGAGACAAGCCCATGTGTGATTGGTCCAACAGCTTTTTCATTTTTTTTTCAAATTCTCCGGTAGGGAGGATCCTTCTTGAGACTTGGGAGACATGGTCTCAGGAGGGCACACATAAAAGGAAAATAGAGCTCTTTGGCAAAGCACATATCAAAATCCACAAAGAAATGGTTAATTGGCAACAAAATCAGTCTCCAGACTTGAAACCCATTGAAAACATCTGGTTTGAATTGGAAAGGGCAGTCCATAATCGAGGGATATCAAGGATCTGGAAGGATTCTGTATGGAGGAATGGTCTGAGATCCCTCCCAGTATGTTTTGCAACTCATAAAACATAGACACGACTCCAGAGTGCACAGTCCACTGCACCAAGGTCTGCACCCTCGTCAGTCAGCGCCTCGACTATCAATAGTTAAGGAGACTCTCGCTCCAATTGTGGAGCCACACCCAGTTGCTGCCATGGGGCCTGTTCTGGATGCCGTTGCGGAGTCGTCCTAGTGGGGATCCTCTGCTAGTCGAGGCAGACACACGGGTTCGACTGTCTACTGCCTTGGAACCACAAAGTCTCCACCTGCCTCTCCCGCTCCTGGCCTGGAGCCCAATCCAGCGGTGGATGCTTCGCCTGCTCCTAAGATGGTGCCACAGACTGCAGCTACTGCAGATGTCAAGTACAGCCAGGACATTGGGGCCTCTCCACCCCTGCCTGCCAGCACCGTGCGAGTTCCAGCCCCGAGGGTCCTGCTACCTCCAGGCCTTTCAGACCTCGCATCAGGGGACCCGCCAGACATCACCCCGGGTGACACAGCAGAAGTCCCCCTGATGTTGCCCCTGACCTAGATGTCCAGTTCCCTGCCACCACGATAAGGTCACAGTTCCTTTCCTTTCTGGTAGGGTCAGAGTTCCATTTCCTCCCGGTAGAGTCAGAGTTCCCTTCCTTCCTGGTAGGGTCAGAGTTCCCTTCCTTCCCAGTACAGTCAGAGTTTCCGTTTCCTGGCTACCTGGAAGGTGTAAAGTGTCCAGCCTTTGAGTGTCCTGCCCCTCAAGTAGGCCCAGTGTATCTAGCCCCTGTGGCCTTCAGCCTCCTGCCCTACTAGGTCACAAGGTACCTGCGCTAGGCCCTCAGTCCCTAGCACTAGGTCCTCAGTTGTTCTAGCCGTTCTAGGTCCACAGTCTCCTCGTATACCCTAAGTTTGCTGCTCTGACAGGCACTAGGTATCCTACCAAGCTAGGCCACACTTTTTCTTTGCCGTCAGGTCTGCAGTCTCCTGCAGGGGTTGTTTGGAAATTAAATAATGAGACAGAGTCATTGATGCGAGAAACCAGTGTCGTTCAGCACATTGCAATACATATGGGTATATCAAGCACACCGGTAAAAACACTGGTGTTGGGAGTAATTAACATTTACCAACACATCTTACACCAATAACATCTTCCCTTTTATAAAATAGGACAGGAGCTGTCAATTCACTAACAAAACTAACCTAGTAATAATATCCAACATGAACAGTTTTTTCCATGTATAAAATAAACAACACATTTTGATAGTCTGTTCACTTTTTCCATTTTTGTTTCTTATTTTAAATATATATTTTTTCTCTGTCTGTCAACAATCTATAATAGAAAACATTACAGATTAAATATTTTACGTGGCTGGGACAACCGCCCACAGCGTGAAAAGACTTTCCTGTGAGGACTGCGGGGATCATGCACACGTGTGTCACCTGACTGTCTGAGGGGAGTATTAATGGGCAATGGAGTGTCCACCCTGTGTTCCCTGGCTCTTCGCCCAGTGCCTCAGGCAACCCCTACAACCATCAGGGTTCTGAGTCGGTGCTGGCTCAGCAATCCAAAGGTCAACCCTGTTCCGACAATACAGTGATCCCTTCACTTCGACCAAGTAGGAGTGTGGTCCGAATTTCGGCACACAGGATCTGAGTCTCCAGAGGCCCGTCCAGTCCCCTGGTAGTGGTTTCATCTGCACCGCTTCACCCAACCCTGAGCTCAGGTAAATCCTTTGCTGATTTGTCATTGACAAACTTGGACACCTGTCTTCTGTGATGAAGCTTTTCCAGCACGTCTGTCACCACACAGAGCTCCAGGAGAGTGTTGGCTACTGGCAGGGCTGCTTTTAAGTGCCGTGCAATGAGGCTCTGGGCCGGGCTGCTATTAACGCCTTCCGTTGGGGTATTGTGCCACTGCAGGACTGTTTTCAAGGCATCCTTTCACTCTCACAGAGATTCTTTGCATTGGGTGTCGTGGTGATGAGGCGATGTGCTCAAATTCCCATTCTGCAGCAAATGTACACACCTCAAAGCAGGATTATTGGGGTCCATTATCTGAGATTACCCTTTCTGGATGTCCATGGTGAACAAACTGAGCCTTGCAGCGATTGAGCATTGTCTCTGCTGTGAGGTCGGGGAGGAGGTCAATCTCGTAGAAGTCTGAGTAATGATCGACAAACAGAAGAAATGATTTGCCACTGTGCTGAAAGAGATCTAGACTTACTATCTGACAGGAGTGCATTGGTAGCTCATGGGACATCATTGTTCTCTCGCTGTTGTTCAATGGTGTATTAATTGCAGATTGTGCATTTACTGACATAGTTTTTCATATCACTCTGTATACCTAGCCAATACAGTGTGTCATGTGCTTGTCTGTAACAGGCCTCACCTCCAACGTGACTTGAGTGTACACACGCCAACATCTTAGGGCGCAGGGGCCGGGGAATAACGACTCTCTGACCCTTGAATATTACCTCACTTTGAACACTGAGCTCCTCTTTGATTGGCCAATATTCTCTGACAGCTAGCGCAGTTTCTTCCTTGCAGTTGGGCCAGACCATCAGAATCACAGACCTCAATGCCTGGAGGTGCTTGTCCCCGTCAGTGTGCTGTCTGATTTGTACAAGGCACTGGTCCGTAACAGTGAGGTAGTCAGTCTGGTGGATGTGTTCAACATCCACTTGCTCTGTTCGTAAGCTGCACATTGTGTATTGTTCATTCATGGAGCGTGTGTGTGTGCCTGATGCAGAAGCCCTCCTGAGTGTGTCACTCACATACATCTCCAGCCCTGGCTTATACACAGCCTTGAGGTCGTAGCTTTGTAGAGCCAGTAGCATGCTCTGCAGGTGTTTCGTGGCATTCAGGAGAGGCTTGCTGAATATAGCAATAAGAGGCTTGTGATCTGTCTCTGTGGTAATGTTGTTGCGGCCGCACAGGTAGTGGTGGAAGCGTTGGCATGCAAACACAATGCCGAGGCACTCCTTCTCTATCTGGGCATAGTTCTGCTGTCTGAGTGAGTGTCCTAGAGGTGAATGCCACGGTCTGGCCCTCCACCATGAGGCAACAGCCCAGTCCATATTGGCTCGCGTCACTCTGAATCGTGGCAGGTTTCGACACCAGCAGTTTGTGCTGTATTCGCTGATACACCTCTGGAGCCACGGAGACCCCAGACAGGAGCTTCAACCACCTTTTCCAGCCCCAGGGTGTCAAAAAGGTGGTCATGTTGCTGCTGGGCTCGTCGAGCTTGCACTGCAGGAAGGCATTTCTGGTGTTCACGAGCGTGAAGAACACTTGTAGAGAACATCCTCCAACGTGGACATAATGTAATGTTAACGTTGCAGAGACCAGTTGAGTGTTTAGGATACATGCATTTCCGTAGCTTGTCTGGTTTCTTGACGATAACCATATTACTTATCCAGTCTGTGGGCTCAGTGACGGATGTGATGTGGCCATCTACTTCGTATTTGTCAAGCTGAGTTTTTGCAGCTGCTTTCATGGCCACGGGTACATTGCGGGGTGCACACTTTAAAGGCTGGATTGCTGCGTCCAACTCAAAGTGGACTTCACCGGGAACTGACTCTACCGGTGTGTTGACGACCTCATGGTATTTGCTCAGCACTGTCTCTTTGCTCAGGGGCCCAGCCTGGACTTTTGTCTATAGTGTTAAGGTCTGCTGTGATGGTGAAGTTAATAAGCCCGAGGCTCTCGCATGTTTACCCTGACAGTAATGGCTGCTGACTAGTCTCAACTATTTTAAACTCAAGGGTGTGTTTCTGGCAACGCACAGCACACTCTGTCACATACAGGCCTAAAGAGATCATCAACTGGGCTGAATAGCTGGCATTGCTTGAAGAGAGACAAACCACTTTTGTCCTTTGGCCCTCACTGCCCCTATGCACTCACTAGCATATACATCATTCTCAATGCTGTTGTTCCTGTTCATCTGTGTTTGTTTCAATTGAGTGCACTTTACCCTCCTTTCTCTTGCTTTTCATGCAGACCCTCGCAAAGTGATTAGCTGTACCACGGGATTTGCACATTTTCCCATAGGCTGGGCAGTGTTATTTTCCACATCCATGAGAAATGCCACACTATCTGCACGTATTGGGGCTGTCTATTGCAGAGTTGGCTATAATATTAGCAGTGGCAAAGGGGATTTTCTTTATTGGCTGCCTGAATGTAGCATTGCCATTGTCCATATTTCTAGCTCCATGGACCTAATCCGTATATCAGTAAGCTCTGCTGCATGGCATGTCTCCAGTGCCAAGACCAGTCTCAGGTCACGTTCTCTCAGCAAACGTCTGCACTTGCCCTCATCATCTATACCGAGCACTATCTTATCTCTGATCAGTTCATTTTTTTAAAAGCACCATATTCACATGTTGCTGCCTTTTCCCTTAGCCTGGTGACAAAGCTGTCAATGGAATCCCCGTCCTCCTGTTTGCAACAGCAGAAAACATAATGCTCGTGGATAACATTCTTTGCTCCTTGCTGTCCCCAGTCCACCTGGCCATGCTGCTGCTCCAGTTTCAACTGGCCTGGGCCCTAGGACCATGTCCCAGGACTACCTGACATGATGACTCCTTGCTGTCCCCAGTCCACCTGGCCATGCTGCTGCTCCAGTTTCAACTGTTCTGCCTTACTATTATTCAACCATGCTGGTCATTTATGAACATTTGAACATCTTGGCCACGTTCTGTTATAATCTCCACCCGGCACAGCCAGAAGAGGACTGGCCACCCCACATATGCTCTCTCTAATTCTCTCTTTCTTTCTCTCTCTCGGAGGACCTGAGCCCTAGGACCGTGCCCCAGGACTACCTGACATGATGGCTCCTTGCTGTCCCCAGTCCACCTGACTGTGCTGCTGCTCCAGTTTCAACTGTTCTGCCTTATTATTATTCGACCATGCTGGTCATTTATGAACATTTGAACATCTTGGTCATGTTCTGTTATAATCTCTACCCGGCACAGCCAGAAGAGGACTGGCCACCCCACATAGCCCGGTTCCTCTCTAGGTTTCTTCCTAGGTTTTGGCCTTTCTAGGGAGTTTTTCCTAGCCACCGTGCTTTTACACCTGCATTGTTTGCTGTTTGGGGTTTTAGGCTGGGTTTCTGTACAGCACTTTGAAGTGTAAATTTGATTTGATTGGATTTGAAGTAATGTTCAAGAGCATCAAGAACAGCTTTTGCTGTTACCTTGCTGAGCTGCTGTTAGGTTCAGGTTGTGTTTGTGTACGTGTCGGCATTCAACTATAATTATAGTCCTCAAAGTGGCAGTCACTACATCATTATCCTATTCCAGAAGTCCCGTGTCTATTGCACAGTCCTCCCATTCACCTCTGAACGTATCCCAGTTCGTGCTCCAAACTCTGCTGAGCTTCATTACGGTGGAGGGGAAATGTTCACTGCCGTGTTTATCCGATGCTAACAACACTGAAGCTAACTGCTAAATAGCAAACTTACTGTAGCTAAGGTTAATTCCGGTTAAAGGAAGCATTTTTTCACCCATGACATGGGTGTCAATAACTTTGACCCCTCAATTTGAGACAAAATATTATTACTTGTTAATACAATCTCTACCTCTGAGCAATCATACCAGTATAAAATAAAACTGAACATACAATATAGGTCAGGATTTGAGTGATTTATTTCATACAGTAATTTTTGCTCATCTTCATCACGGGTGTCAATCATTTCGGACCCCACTGTAGGTAGCAGCACTGGCAAGCTAGCTAGCTAGCTTCATGACTATCTAGCTAGCTAGCTAACAACAACAGTATCAGGAATATAGTGACAAATGACTCACGCTTGTGAAATAATCTGTCTGCATTTATTGCTGTTATAGTAAAGTGCCCTAGTAGGTCCATCATGCGCCTCCAAATCCTGACCGACTCCATACTATTTGACTTGACGGGCTTGGGAAGTCTGCCCTGGTGCTCCCAGGTGGGAGCTAAACATCCAAGTGTATGCACGTCTAATTGACTGAACTATCAAAATCAGCTGTTTTTGACATGTATATATCCAAAGTATTCCTAACAAGCCAAGCTGGGTCACAGAGAAAAGCAGCTTTTTAACATCCTTAATTATATTTTTTGGGAACAACATCTATTTAATTAGTATTCTAATACATTTCAGGTAATATTTCATGGAAAATCTGAATCACTAGACAAATATTTTACGAGATAAAAAATGTCTGCCAACAAAAAAACATTTGAAGTTAACACAACAAACACTGGTAAAACAAAAGATGGGAATTGACAAAGAGAAAGAGGGAGGGTAGCAGTCAATGTCATAGGAATACATCCTTATTAGAGAGTGAGAGAAAGCTTACAGAAAAAAACGGAGCTCGCTGCTCATGCCAATGATTTAGTGCTATCATTCATCAGGCGAGAGAGGGCAGGCGAGAGGAGGTGGTGGGTGTCTTGAGGGGGATGTAGAGACTTGACATGGAGCTTGAATACGTATTGTGGTCCTGCATGGCTCAGTTGGTAGAGCATGGTACTTGGCCTACCAGGGTTGTAGGTTTGATTCCCAGGGCCACCAATACGTAAAATGTATGCACGCATGACTATAAGTTGCTTTGGATAAAAGCGTCTACTAAAGGTCATACAGTGAGCTCCAAAAGTATTGGGACAGTGACACATTTTTTGTTGTTGTTTTGGCTCTGCATTCCAAACATTGTAATGACTATGAGGTTAAATGCAGACTTTAATTCGAGGGTATTTTCATCCATATCGGATGAACCGTTTAGAAATTACAGCACATTGTGTACATAGTACCCCCATTCTAGGGGACCACAGGTATTTACTTACAAGTTCACTTATATGTGTATTTAAGTAGTATAAAGTTAAGTATTTCATAGAACTGACTACATCAAGCTTGTGACTACAAATTTGTTGGATGCATTTGCTGTTTGTTTCAGTTGTGTTTCAGATTATTCTGTGCTCAATGGAAATGAATGGTAAGGGCGCTATGTATAAAAAGTAATTTCGAAATGGTTCACCTGATTTGGATGAAAATACCCTCAAATTAAAGCTGATAGTCTGCACTTCAACCTCATAGTCATTGTATCATATCAAATCCAAAGTGCTGGAGTACAGAGCCAAAACAACCACACAAATGTCACTATCCCAATACTTTTGGAGCTCACTGTATATTATTATAATAAATAAAGTGCTGTCGGAAACAGTGATGGGGGCTGAGCAGGCAGGCAGGCTTGGTTGGGAAGTCATGCCGCTGGGCTGCCGGTGCCGGGTGCACGGGGCGGCGAGCGAGCAAGGAAGAGGCGGGTGCTGAGAGCCAAGGGGGAAAGGCTGCATCTGGCCTCTAATGAGCCTTTCAGGACCAGCGACGTTCTCATCAGCTCTGTTTGTTTTCACAGGCTGCTCCGTGTTGACTCACACATTGTTTTCCTTGGTCGGTCTCACCATCATTCTCAGGCTCTAGGCCCTTTTATTTATTAAGTGACTGCCCTTTTTTCTCGTCTGGGGCGGCGTGGACAGGCCGGGTTCTAAATATAACATATTTTCCTTCTCTATTTCACTGCGACCATGCAGGGCCCCTGGCTCACAGCGGCCGGCGAAGCAGCACAGCACAGAGGGGAGCTGGGGGAGCAGGGGGCCGCTTCCCATTGCTTTAACCTCCCCCTGGCTCCCCTCCAATGAGAGCAACGCCGACAGGATATAGTACACACACTTCCTCCATGTTTTGTGTGTGTGTGTGTGTGTGTGTGTGTGTGTGTGTGTGTGTGTGTGTGTGTGTGTGTGTGTGTGTGTGTGTGTGTGTGTGTGTGTGTGTGTGTGTGTGTGTGTGTGTGAGAGAGAGAGAGAGAGTCTGGCTTCCACAATACAGATAATGCATCATACTGTAATTCTTCTGTTATAAAGGAGACAGCTGATTTACTGTATTTTTGAGAACTATCATACTAAAGGTCAGTATTCCTTACAGAAGGATAAATCTTCATATTATTTTGAAGTATTATTTTTCAACCAGCAATCCATAAAACAATATTTATACTGAAGTGTTACAAGTCAGAGGTGTGGACTCGAGTCACATGACTTGGACTCGAGTCAGACTCGAGTCACAAATATGATGACTTGCAACTCGACTTTGACTTTAACACCAATGACTCGTCACTTGACTTGGACTTGAGTCTTTTGACTCGACCTGACTTGATACCCTCCCTAAGTCCAAATATGAAAAATTGTGCTATTAAAAACAGTGTGCAGCGCATCAACTCTTCATTTAACGGATTACAGTTTCAATCGGACAGCAGCCAATCAAATTGTGCCAGCTGAGAAAAAGTTGTGCGTGGCAGTGCAGAGGAACGTCGGGGGGTGAATTCAGTTGGAGCCCCTGGAAAGATGATACCCAAAATTATTATTTTAGGATATAAAGAAGACGCTGTATCAACAAAAAATGGATTGCAATTTGCAAAATATGTGGGAAGAAAATTACAGATGGAGGCGCAACAATTTCCAACCTTGTTTCGACATTTGAAGCTGCACAAAGAACGGTAGTCGTGGCTAATATAGCCGACAGCTATAAAATGTATAACTTTGCTAATGTAGCATGTAGGCTAACGTAACTTTAAATCAATGAGCCTCCACACAGTCAGTCAGTGCGGGAACGTGATCATTGCACCAAAGATTAAGCTACAACTGGCTAGGCAGCTGGTAGCCTAAATCCTGCCTGATGCTACTGCTGTTCCTAAAACCAATGACAGTTAGCCTACTGTAACCACACACAGAGAGTGTGTGTGTGCTAAGGTTGGGCTAAGGTTGGGCGATTGTGTACAGGCCCACATCGCCTGATTGCGCCCCATAGCGATCCTTGACAGTCAATCACTATTGGGGGGATTCTCATTGCTACCCATGTATTTCCATGGAAATAAAACGTTTGAAAAGTAATAAATATATAGATATATTTTAAATCATTCATGATTTGCGTAAATGTAATATACTAACTATTACTCTTGTTAAAAATATAAAATTGTATTACGTTTGGTGAAAAGCACATTATGACTTTATGACTCGAAAGTCAAAGTTTTGTACTTGGGACTTGACTTGATACTTGTCAGTCTTGACTTGAGACTTGACTCGGACTTGCCTGTCTTGACTTGGGACCTGACTTGGGACTTGAGTGCTAAGACTTGAGACTTACAAAACAATGACTTGGTCCCACCTCTGTTACAAATCATACACCACATGTATTTTGGAGGGACTGCATGTCAGCTTATGAAATACAGCTGAATCTTTTTTCCAAATATGGTATAATTATGACACCCACTTTTATCTCCATGCCTGCTTCCTTTCACAGCAAGCATTGCTGAGATGACTGCAGTACACCTGGTTACTATATGTCATCGGTGGTCCTTTATCGTACAGTTACAATGAATGGCAGGTCCATTATCATCAACAGTTAGCTTCTGAGCAGAGCAAATATAGACAGTTACAGATTAAGACTGTGAACTTTCACCTGGCACATAACTGAAATTCTTGAAATATCTTTATGCCAATCCAAATGTGACTATCGTGTATTTAGTCGACACTGTCTTTCTTTGATGTCCCCACAGGGTTTTTAAATAGCAAGTTGGCGGAGTTATGATCGTTAGAAAGTTATGTAAGGGGAATTTTCCCACTTCCATTTGATCTCTTATTTAATTAAATAAAAAAGGTGGTTACACCCACAGACTGTGAAACGATAACGTGCACAGCAGTGCACCCAAATGAAAAGCTTGGTTATCAATTAAGATAAGTCTTGATCATTTTAATGACCTAATTTGGGTGAATTCAAAGGAAAAGCTGGAGCACGTAGACACACTGACAACAACGTTTTCACAAATATTGTAGAGATGCTTATCTGGAAAACTTTCTCATGACTTTATCCTTTAAATAGCATGTATGGTCTTATGTTCAGTATAATTAACATATTGACAGTGATGACTTGCAACAGTCATTTCCTGTACTAATTCTGACACAAGATGGTTGTCTTTCTGGGGGGGTTCTCCCATCTCCACAGAGGAACTTTAGAGCTCTGTCAGAGTGACCATCAGATTCTTGGTCACCACGATGACCAAGGCCCTTCTCCCTCGATTGCAACTGTTAAATGATCCAGTTTGGTAAAACTCCTGCTTCCAACACTGTTGTCACCTCAGCAGTGGATATTAACTGGGGTCATCTATTTAGCACGCTTTGAAAAAATAACAAGCCTGTGACTTGTGATCTTTAAATCGTGCTTTTGGCATGACTTTCACTGCCATAACTCCTGAGCGGTGATCCTGAAATGCTAACGCTAGTTGTTTTGTTTTTGTGGCTCACGGCAGGAGCTCCTTTTGATGGTGACAGATGGAACGCCACAACAGTTTGAAAAGATGAAAGTTGTTCCTGCGACCCTATAATACACCCTGAATACCCATTCAGGTTGTCTGCACAGGGGGCTCCGGCGCTGTTCCACACTTTGTTATCGAAGGCTGCTGTTCAAATGTGAGAGAGAGACTTCAGACGGTGTCTGATTCAATGGCTGCAGTCGCCGGCAACAGCGGCCCATTGGGCACACACCATCACATGCTCGTAGGCTAAATCGTCATGACCTGAGATTTCACCCACCCTGACTTCCAGCTCCTTTTCCCAGGCTACTCTGACTGACTGACAGTCCAGTCCCAGCTCTAATACCCAAAGTCCCCACACTGAGTCCCCCTTCTTTTTTCCAATCTCACAAATGTTACCCAAACAGCTTTGTTCTTTTAAAACTACAAAAAGAGCAAGAGAAAACAGTACAAGTAGATAGATTAGCCTGTTACGCAACAGGGCCAGTGGCAGTAGCCAGCCAGCCAGCCAGTCAGCCAGCTAGGCAGGCCGTGGGTACGTACGGCAGACAGTGGCGCTCTGTGTGTGCAGCCTGGGAGGAGGCATGGTGGCAAGGGGTGGTGAGGGCTCTCTCTCAGCAACCCAGAGGGCTGGCACTGTGCTTGGAACAGGGTGATCTGGCGGGGCTGGAGCCGTGGGACCAGAAGCCTCCTGGCGCTATGTTCGGCTCCCTCTCTGTCCCTTTATCTGAGACGCAGAGTTGAGAAGTGGGTCACCCACGGCCAACAGAGGTAGAGTTAGTTACAGACAGGCCAGCCTATGTTTTTACGTACCTTTGTGGGGGGGGTTGGCCCTCAGAGTTGAACATCAACATTTAGGTGTCAAGTTTAATACAGTGCACAACATCAAATAATTTGCATTTTGTATCCATTTCAAAATGGATAAATCCTCTGGAATTGAAGAGCACTGGATATGCTTAGAGAGACATGAGAATATTGGAAATAAGAATGAACAAGTTTCAAAACAACGCATCAACAACAACGGCTGTAAACAAAACATCCATCACACTGTACTGAAGTGCCACAAACAGACTCCGTAAATCCTTTTGTTCTGAGGCCCATTGGTGTGATGGTGTTGGGCTGGGTGTTGCTCCCTCCGAGGTATTCAGTGGCACAGGCACAGCCCACTGTGACGCATCGCACCCCACAGAGCAGCTGAAAGGGCTGCTTCGTAAGACCAAATGCAGGGTTAAACGTCCTGTCACACCGCCAATAAATCTAAAAACAATCACTCTCCCCATTCAGTTACCAGTGAATAACAACTCCTAACTACGTCGGGATAGAAACAACAACTTGTTTTCAGTTTCCGATGGATGATTATACATGTCTATACTCCTTCTTGGAAAATACAGGGTTAAAAAAGATATACAGAGTATTTGGAAAGTATTCAGACACCTTGACATTTTCCACATTTTGTTACGTTACAGCCTTATTCTAAAATGTATTCAAAAAATAAAAATCAACATCAATCTACACACAATACCCCATAATGACAAAGCGAAAACCGTTTAAAAAAATGTTTGTCAGTTTATAAAAAATTAAAAACACAAATATAATTTTAAATAAGTATTCAGACCCTTTGCTATGAGACTCGAAATTGAGCTCAGGTGCATCCTGTTTCCATTGAGATGTTTATACAACTTGATTGGAGTCCACCTGTGGTAAATTAAATTGATTGGACATGATTTGGAAAGGAACACACCTGTCAAAATAAGGTCCCTGACAGTGCATGTCAGAGCAAAAACCAAGCCATGAGGTCGAAGGAATTGTCCATAGAGGTTTGAGACAGAATTGTGTCGAGGCACAGATCTTGGGAAGGGTTCCAAAACATTTCTGCATCATTGAAGGTCCCCAAGAACACCTCCATCATTCTTCAATGGAAGAAGTTTGGAACCACCAAGACTCTTCATAGAGCTGACCGCTCGGCCAAACTGAGCATTCGGGGGAGAGGGGCCTTGGTCAGGGAGGTGACCAAGAACCCGATGGTCACTCTGACAGTGCTCCAAGAGTTCCTCTGTGGAGATGGGAGAACCTTCCAGACAACCATCTCTGCAGCACTCCACCAATCAGGCCTTCATGGTAAAGTGGCTCCTAAGCACACAGACAAGACAACGCAGGAGTGGCTTCGGGAATGTCACTGAGTGGCCCAGCCAGAGCCCAGACTTGAACCCGATCGAACATCTCTGGAGAGACCTGAAAATAGCTGCGCAGCGATACTCCCCATCCAACTTGACAGAGCTTGAGAGGATCTGGAGAGAAAAATGGAAGAAACTCCCCAAATATAGTTGTGCCAAGCTTGTACTGTCATACCTAAGAAAACTTGAGTCTGTAATCGCTGCCAAAGGTGCTTCAACAAAGTACTGAGTAAAGGCTCTGAATACTTAAGTAAATATTACATTTCAATTTTTAATTTTTAATAAATGTACCAAAAAAAAGTTTTTGCTTTGTCATTATGGGGTATTGTGTGTAGATGGATGAGGGGGAAAAAACGATTTAATCCATTTTAGAATAAAGCTGTAATGTAACAAAATGTGGAAAAAGTCAAAGGGGTCTGAATACTTTCCGAATGCACTATACGTATCTGTTATCCTAACCTTTTGATAATAAACCTATCCTTATTTGCCAACAATGTATTCTCAAATGCATAAATACAACATTCTATGGACATTGCAAGTTCCACCTCCCTCCTCTTTCCGTAAGTGAACTAAGCTGTGCTTTGGGCCTCCTCAATGAGCCTAACATACTCAGCCTCTCAAAGTCTCTAAATCAAAGGAGAGGAGCCATGAATTACAATGTCCCTTTCTTCCTCCTCTCCCAGAGAAGAGAGGAAAGCCATGTGTGAGCCCCCAGTCAGTCCTCTTCTCCTCTCCTCCTCTCCCAGTAAAATACAGATTTCCCCCGTCTTTCCCTGTGAACTCTGTTTATGACCGGCCCGAGGTCGCTCACTTCAAGGCAGTGCTTTGCTCTTTTGAGGTGCAGTCAGCAGTGTTGCTGGGTCTCATGTTTCACCTGCCCTGGCCCTAACCTCTCCCCATTCACATGGCCTGCAGGGACACAACCCTCCTCTGTCTTACAGACTCTCCACACAAAGAACTGACAAAGCAGTGCAAGTGATGCTATTTGCCACCATGGTTTTCCACAGCAGCGTTGTTGTTGCTGGTCGCTGACTGGAAGGAAGCTGCGCTCTGGCAAACAGCATGTTCTGACACCCAGAAAGAGCAGTTTGGGGGTTCCAGGGCCTGGGATGTATTACCTGTTGCCGAGGTAACCCAAGCAAAAAGGATGCACACTACTTGATTGAATTCTCCGTGAGGCCCTCCTGGCCAGAAGTCTTGTCTATAGCTTGTTAGTCAGGCATATCTAAGTATGCTTAACATGCCAAATATCACATCAATAGATCGAGACCAGACACAACCTGCATTTCTGACATTCTCTGGTTTAATCAACCTTTAATACCACCTTTTGGTTGTGAGAACAGAAAATAAATAAACACAAATGTAAAATATAAGTTGATCCAAATGGAACTGAAATTCATCACAAAATATGACTAAAATGCCAGGATCATAAACTAAATCAAATAGGAAAAAGATTTGTGAAACTCTGAAGTGTGTTACTAATTGTGTCTTCTCCCTGAGTTTAGGGGCCTGCTCTTTACTATGTCACTCAACAACAGTGGCTAGATCAGTAAGCAGTGATATAGATAGCAGAGTAGCCAGCCAGGGAGGAAGACATGGGGGATACAATAATAGCCTGGTGCATTGAGCAAGTTCTCGGTGGTCTTCAACACGCCCAGCTGAGTGATGCTCACGCGTGCGCTCTTCGTAAACATCCCCCCGCACGCCAAACGCAAGGCGGTACGGCATTCTCACGAGAAACTAGTCTGCTGTGTCCCAACGTCCAGACAGCCTCTACGTCACCACCACTCTCACCGAGGGGATTCTCAGGATAACCAGAGAGCTGCAAAATCCCCCTAAAGATTTCCCAGACCATTATTAGTGTCAGGTCCTAAATTTAGAGCCACTAGGGTCAAACTGAGGAGTCAAAGGTTAGGAGGATGTCTTAAAAGCCCCAAACCGTAACACGGCCAAAAAGCTCAAAATAGAGGATGGGACAACACATTAAGAGATAAGCAGTCTGTAGCTAGCCTAGCTGTCCCTCTGGTCAACTGGCTGGGTCTATTTTCTATCCCACAGAATAGAGGATGGATGGGAGGAAGGACATCCTTGTTTCCTGTAAATAAAGGGAGGAGTGCAGCAGCTATCATTGTTTTGACAACATGATTAGAGTGGATGTTGTTCTTGTCTGACAGTCGTCACATTGACCTATGAAGGTAGTCTTTCTCTACATGCCCTGGGGTAAATTTGAATCAGCCACCCGTTGGTTTATGAGATTCTTAGCAAAACTGTAGGCAGATGAACGGCTTCTTGACTAACAGGAATGCAGGCAATGTTTGAATGATTTCACTGAGAAGGGTTTCGTCTGACCTGGGAACTTGTTCCATCTTGAAGATGAAACCACACTCAGGGGGAACAAATGGCACTCTGTCAGCAGCTTAGAAATCCAACGGCAATGACTCAGAAAGGTGAACAAAATAGTCTGCTTAGGGGCTAATGACCATGAAAACTTTTGAAGGATTATTTCTCAGGGTCATCAACCCATTCCAATGTTGGGAACAATTACAGATATGAGCTGACTATAGTCTATCATTTCAAACATAGGCATTACTATACAAGGGAAACAAGAGTTGTCAAATACTTAAATTACTGCTGCGCTACAATCCACATAAAAGCTGACGTTGATGGTCGCATCATCCAATAAAACCATTTGACCCTCAGTCGTGCCCCAGAGAGAGCCCCTTCCAGGCTGGGTCTGTATTGTCTACCATGCCCCCAAATAGGGTGTCTGCCTGGAGGAAACCATGTGGGGAGGAAGTGTGGTGGCACAGGTAGATGAGGAAGTGAGACTGTCCGTGTCTCCCTGACAGGACACACACACCCTGGATATAGCATTTACAACCCAGAAGGGAGGAAAAGACCCATATCCTTTGCCATCATCATGATGAAATATAGGCTCACAGCTGCTTGGTTGTAAAGATCCTGAGAGACACAACTTAGGGAGGGCGACATTTCGTGGGGTATTCTATGTCCAAGTGTCGTGGGTTAAATATTTGGCAACAATTTAGAACACAAATATCACAATATCCCACCAGATATCTCACCTGTCTCCCCACTCTCTCTTTGTAGTTCTGATATGTAATGTATTGATGTTTGGTTTGGAATAAGAAGCCAGTGATGAAATGTGAATGGAATCCTAATGTTCCTGTAACAGACATATTGTATGCCTCATCATACGTGCCAAGGCCACAACTTCTAAAGGCACAGGGGAAACTAATTTAACAGTTACAGAAGAACAGTCAAAATATTCTACACATTGTATATATTTTGAAACGATGAACACACTATTGGTAATTTCTACAAAATGAACCTGACTCTATCAAACAGATAATTCCTTTAGAAACTTTGATAGTTCTTACACATTTGGGGAAACTATGTGAATAGGTCAGACGTCATAATGCAAAGTTAAAGGCATTTTTCTGATATGAGAGAGATTCCTGATATATTGTTTAGAAGATTCATTTCCTGGGCATTAAGCCAAACTTAATGGGCCAGTGTAGTCAAAAACATGATTTTCCTGTGTTTTATGTCCACATTATGTGAAATTGTGAAAATTATAATAATGCCCTTTTAGTGTAAGAGCTGTATGAAAAGATGGAGTTTTGGCCTGCCTGATGACACCACGATGCGGTAAATGAGTTAATAGACCAATAAGAAAGAGAGTTTCAAACTTCTCTGCCAATAACAGCTAATAATAGAATGTTGTTGAATTTTTAACCATTTTAAGTAGAGAAAGAATATCATATGAAGGTACTTAATTGTTACCCAGAAATGATTTGATATTGCGATAAAAACTGCTGCATAGAGTACCACGAATGAGTCATAATACCCATAAAACCTAGCAGGAGATTAATTACATTTCTAACATATAAAACGCAGGACAATTTCAATATATTTGTATTTACCCCCCAAAACGAAATGCGAATTAGCTGCTAATGTGGCTATCATAAATAACTAAAAGTGCCATGATGATCTGGACGAGACTGCCGAAGAGAGGCAAAGGTAAGAATCTCTGGATTGAGCTAAATGTACTAATTAATAAATTGGCTACATTTCTTTAAATTGACAATTCTGTGAACTGTCTTGATAACATTTTAAATTGACACAATACCTGTTAGCAAAGGTGTCAGCTAGAGATGTCTGCTAGAGGCGTTATATTGCTCATAAAAATAACTCATAAATAAAAAAGGTCTATGTACAGTGTGTGCAAATGGCATGATGCCTTTTATGTGTTAAGTGTAATTAATTTTCAAATAAACAATCTGTACATAATGTATACTAGGCCCAATAAGACACCAATTCTGCCAGTGCTGGGTTTATGCTTTGTGCATTGCCTTGTTTATGATGCCATCTATTGGCAAGATTTGAGAATTACACACATTTCTGGCCATGCTTTTATTTACTACCGGTTCGACAAGATATCAATGGCCGCGTCCATAAACTCCGACAGCATGAAAAATATGTTGCAATTTATGAAACTTATTGGGCAACTGAAAGTAAGCCATTGATTACAATAAGGTTTATTTAACTACACTATTCATGTGATAAAGCACAATTTCAACCCACGTTTGTTTACATGACGTCAATGAATAGTATAACTTACCCTACCTTTTTTATGGCTGCTTTTTGTCAACAATTTCTTTACCCCCATCCTGCAGCGCGTGCCACGGACGGGCTGGGTGTACAGGAACGTGAAACAGCCGGAGAGTGTGTCTGACCACATGTACAGAATGTCCATGATGGCTCTGACGATAGCAGATCACAACGTCAATAAAGAAAGGTAAAGTTGTTCTGTACACTAGCTCATGTTCAAACTTCAAACATCGCAGCTGTAATATAATTTGTTATAAACGTTGCATTATTTTCTTTGACTTTTTCACGCTTAATTACTAGGTAAGGCCTACAATGAAGTATTGTATTTGATTCAGGTCTTTATGGAATCATTTTTGTAATGAATTACCTACATTTCTCTGGAAGGTGCATGAAGTTGGCCTTGGTTCATGACATGGCAGAATGCATTGTGGGTGATATTGCACCTGCAGACAACGTTAGTAAAGCAGAGAAACACAAAAGGGAAGAGGTAGGTTATTCTTACAAATCTTCCATGGTGTCAAAATGTAGGATATTGTAGATTTGTAAATTCCTCAGAAATAACCAATCTGTCCTTTCTCAGGAAGCAATGAGGCACCTCACTGGTCTTCTCCAGGAGGGCTTGAGGAAAGAGATCTATGAACTCTGGGAGGTCAGTCACAGCTGTTTTCCACTTCTACATTTACCTTTATGTGTTTGTTTCTTCTCATCTCTCCAATCAACCAGCGGTTAAATTGGTCATTTGAGGTGGTGGAGCACTATCCCTCCACATCCCTAATGCTAGCCTCAACCCAAATCCTACCCCTACCTTCATGTCCACACCCCAGCGCCACCCTAACTGTAATCTCCAATCTTATACATTTTTTTTGCTATCTAGGCAAACCCTTTGAAGAACCATTTTTGTTTCCAGTTAGAACCGTTTTGGGTCATGTAGAACCCTTTCCACAGACAGTTCTATATGGAACCCAAAATGGTTCTACCAGGAACCAAAAAGGGTTCTCCAATAGGGACAGCTGAAGAACCCTTTTGGAACCCTTTTTTCTAAGTGTAGTATCAACCACAATGCTATACCTTTATTTCCAGACCCCAGCTCAACCCTAACCCTAGCCTCAACCTTTACGCTAATCTCGTTCCCAGACACTTCTGCCCAAATGCGCAAACAGTCTGGTGGACTAACATCAAACTTGGCCTTCGTTACCATTAGTAAATACAGAGAGCCATGAGAATCTCCCGGTGCATAGGCATTGGCGCAATCATCTCCCACAACACCTTCATCCTAACCCTTCCTTGTACGCGTCTTGTGCACCTCAGTTTACATTCCGCCTTGGAGACATGTGATTCACTAAAATGAAATGATTATCAACATTTTTCTCAGGTCACGCCCACAGAATTCTATCGTCACCCCCACTAAGGCCGTTAAATTGTTGATAACCCAGGCTTAGGTTACCCTAACCTTAAAGTGGAACTGATACCATTTTAGCAACATGCAATCATATTTTTGGGAGTTTAAATTTTGTTTTATTTTTAATAAATGTATTTTACCCCTTTTCTCTCCCCAATTTCATGATATCCAATTGCAATCCAATAACGATCTTGTCTCATCGACGCATCTCCCCAACGTGCTCTGGAGAGGCAAAGGTCGAGTCATGTGTCCTCCGATACATGACCCGCCAAACCACGCTTCTTAACACCAGCCCGCTTAACCCCGGAAGCCAGCCACATCAATGTGTCGGAGGAAACACCGTTCAACTGATGACTGGAGTCGGCCTGCAGGTGCCCAGCCCGGCACAAGGAGTTGCTAGAGCGCGATCGGCCGAGTAAAGCCCCACTGGCCAAATCCTTCTCTAACCCAGATGATGCTGGGCCAATTGTGCGCCGCTCTATGGGACTTGCAGTTATGGCCGGTTGAAACAGCCTTTGAACGAACACAGGTTTGTAGTGACACCTCAAGCACTGAGATGCAGTGCCTTAGACCGCTGCGCTACTTGGGAGGCCCCTCAACATGAAATCTTATTAAAATGTGTTCATATACACCCCCAGGAAAAATATGACTCTTTTTCTTTCCTGACAAGCGAGCACTTAGATATGGTCATTTCCACATTTTCATAAATTCTTAGAAAGGTGGGGATACCTAGTCAGTTGTCCAACTGAAATGTGTCTTCCGCATTTAACCCAACCCCTCTGATTCAGAGAGGTGCGGGGGCAGAACGACAGATTTTTACCTTGTCAGCTCAATATTTGGAAATTACGTATATAAAGACATTTGTGAAAATTCTATAACAATAAATATAGTGTGTGTAAGCTGCCATGCGTTTGGGAATGTAATAGTAATTGCAGGAAATAGAACCTAATAAAAACATCTGTCTCGTCCAGGACAGGAGTCAACGCAGACCGGTGCGTCATAGCCAATCTGACCTTCAGAAGGCCTTTATGCAAATAAGCCATTTGCCATCAAGGCCTGCCAACATGTACTTCGAACTGGACTGTGTGTTTTAGTAGCAACAGCGCAACTCTAGATCATTAGAACACATTCGCCAAAAGCCACCTGAAAGGATTTCTGCAAATATGTAAATACTATGGGAGTCCTATTACATTTGGGAACTTTTCAGTCCTTTTGATCAAACAACCATGAAACGGTATGCTCTATCCCTCAGTTATCCACATCAGCAACAACGAGATCAGCAACTAATGCTAGCCAGAGCGAGATTAACTAAAATATAGGGAACATTAGATAAACTCTCTCAAAATGTTTAAGCTTGTTGGGCATCAAAATTGCACTAATGATGGTGGAATAGTTGCCTGCTCGTCCTTCTGCAACTTGCCTGCCAAATGTGTGCTTATCCCAACCTACTTTTTGCCAACTGAATGGGTACTTGCCTGCCTGCCCCTTTTGATCAATGCAAAATATATTTGATTGACAAATAGATAAGTGTTCAGAGCGCACATTTGACACTGGAGGCTCTGGCCGAGGAGTAAGTAGGGTTGATCCGAGCGTTCCTCACAATGGCAGTCAAGCACCCAAGTTAACTGGCTAAATTTGGCTAGCTTGCTAACTACTTCCAGACACAAATGAGAACACCTCTCTGACCATTTTACTCGCCCTAGCAGAGCTGGTTAGGCTCTTTACATGTTATCTAGAGCGTTGGTGACTTTTTTTTGCCTACGTTTACTGACACCGCTCATATTCAGTGCGTTTGTAAATTCATCAATTATTCTGGCACACTCGGACGAAAGTGAAATCTGAAATCGGATTAGATAACATTTCTCTTGCGTTTGTAAATTCACTCTGGCTAACTAGATAAGTCATTCAAGTAGAGCATAGCTAACTAGCAAAGCGATTCACATTTTTTGCTAGCTAACCAAATAACACCAACAAAGATGGCTCTGAAAGGCACAAGTGATGCTGAAACGTTGGTAAATACCCCTTCAATTTGCTGGGAGTTTATATATGGAGTGTTCGACTTTCTTTATTTTGATAGTTTATGAATTATATTAATCGTGCATTGAACTGCATCAATTTATTCTGACAACAATGCCTTAGTGTACGTCATGGAATTTTGAGTCAAATAGAGCCTATTTGGAAAACTTCTTTTAAACTTGGTTTTGTAGCATAAACCTGGGAATTTGATATGTTTGACTGATATTATGATTGTCTGTTTCATATCTGCAAAGTAGTTAAAACGCTGTCAGTTCCACTTTAACCCTAGCTTCATGTCCACAACCTGGCTCAACCCTAACCCTCAACCACAACTCTAACCCTAACTTCCCTACAGTGGAGGCTTATGAGGGGAAGACTGCTCATAATAATGGCTGGAACGGAGTAAATGGAATGGCATCAAACACATCGAAACCATGTGTTTTATGTATTTGATACCATTCCACTCATTCCGCTCCAGCCATTAGCTCGAGTCCGTCCTCCCCAATTAAAGTGCTTGCCTAAACCTAGCTTCCATAACCCTTACCCTATTTGGCATAATCCGAACCTTGGTTTATCCTACTTTTATGATTCTACTTTTTATCCTACTTTTTTCTTTAAACGAAGGTGCCTGAGTTGCAGCTCCGGGTAGCTCCAGCTCGGTTAAACCACTGCTCAAACCCCTCCCACACTGTGTGTCCCCAGGAGTACGAGAGCCAGACGAGCGCTGAGGCTAAGCTGGTGAAAGAGTTTGACCTGCTAGAGATGATTCTGCAGGCCCACGAGTACGAGGAGCTGGAGGGGAAACCAGGCAGGTTACAGGAGTTCTTTGATTCTACACAAGGTAGGTACTATATCTCATTTAACCTGGTAGTGAGGGCTGATGATCGGCTCTATGGGCTATCTAAAGGTGGTGTAATTTGTTATTTAAATCTCCATCCACCTCAGGCCGATTCCACCACCCAGAGGTAATCCAGTTTGTGAAGAGTCTAAATGAAGAGAGAGCTGGTCACTTGGCAGCTGGAGGTGATGGGTCGTCTGGGAGCTCAGAGTCCAAGAAACCAAGAACCGACTCCTCCTGACTTCAACATTTCCACTGAATGATGCTACACTCCGCTTGTGTCAATGATGTTGTGGTAGCCACTGTTCTAACTGATCCTCACATGACGTGGTAGAATGTTGTCATGGAAACCTGGTTCTGGTTGGTGAGTTGTAGCAAAAGATGGGCTATCCTAGAAAACAAATGTGTGCCCTGTTTTACTCCCAAAGTGCTAATTTTATTTGACATAGATGGACAAGACTTTGAAAGTCATTTGTCTATATTGAACGTTTCTGGATGTGCACATATTTCGGCTGTACAATTCCTGTGCTGCATCAGAAGATGCACCTATTTTGTTTTGAGTTGTTTGACCTCTTAAGCTGAGGCTTCATTAAAACCATTGGTTATAATTATTACTTATGACTATACATTTTTTTCTTTGAGAGAATTCCCGTAGGCCTACATGTTCTAATCAATATAAACTGCAAATACCTGGGGCTCTATTTTACAAAACCTGACGCAATGGTCAGTCTAGACACTGGGCGGTTTTATGCACCTCTAAAGCATGGCTAAAATAATGTAGGCCTACCTGCAATACATAGATACTTTTGTGTATATATAGTGTATGTGGACATCCCTTCAAATTAGTGGATTTGGCTATTGCAGCCACATCCATTACTGACAGGTGTATAACATTGAGCACACGGCCATGCAATCTCCATAGGAAACATTGGCAGTAGAATGGCCTTACTGAAGAGCTCAGTGACTTTCAACGTGGCCTTGTCATAGGATGCCACCTTTCCAATAAATCAGTTTGTCAAATTTCTGCACTGGTAGATCTGCCCCAGTCAACTGTAAGTGCTGTCATTGTGAAGTGGAAATGTCTAGGAGCAACAACGGCTCAGCCGCGAAGTGGTAGGCCACACAAGCTCACAGAACAGGACAGGCGAGTGCTGAAGCGTCTCTACTCAGTTGCAACACTCACTACCGAGTTCCAAACTGCCTCTAGAACTGTTCTAATTACATTTTATTAGTCACATGCACCAAATACAACAGGTAAAATGCTTACTAACCAACAATGCAGTTAAAAAAAAATATGAATAAAAGTAACAAGTAATTAGAGTAGAAGTAAAATAACAATAGCAAGACTATATACAGGGGCCACCGGTACATAGTCAATGTGCGGGGGCACCAGTTAGTCGAGGTAATTGAGGAAATATGTAAATGTAGGTACAGTTATTAAAGTGAATATGCATAGATAATAACAGAGTGTCATTGGTGTAAAAGAGGGGGTGGCCAATGCAAATAGTCTGGGTAGCCATTTGATTAGATGTTCAGGAGTCATATGGCTTGGGGTAGAAGCTGTTTAGAAGCTTCTTGGACCTAGACTTGGCGCTCCGGTACCGTTTGCCGTGGGGTAGTAGAGAGAACAGTCTATGACTAGGGTGGCTGGAGTCTTTTACAATTTTTAGGGCCTTCCTCTGACATCACCTGGTATAGAGATCCTGGATGACAGGAAGCTTGGCCCCAGTGATGTACTGGGCCGTACGCACTACCCTCTGTAGTGTCTTGCGGTTGGAGGCCGAGCAGTTGCTATACCAGGGTGCAGCTGTAAAACCTCCTCCCTATCGGCTGTCTCGTTGTCAGTGATCAGGCCTACCACTGTTGTGTTGTCTGCAAACTTAATGATGGGTTCGGAGTCGTGCCTGGCCATGCAGTCATGAGTGAACAGGGAGTACAGGAGGGGCCTGACCTGAGTTGTGTTGAAGATCAGCGCAGCGCATGTGTTGTTACCTACCCTCACACCTGGAAGCGGCCCATCAGGAAGTCCAGGATCCAGTTGCAGAGGGAGGTGTTTAATCCCAGAGTCCTTAGCTTATTGATGAGCTTTCAGGGCACTATGTTGTTGAAAGCTGAGCTGTAGTCAATGAATAGCATTCTCACATACGTAGGTGTTCCTTTTGTCCAGGTGGGAAAGGGCAGTGTGGAGTGCAATAGAGATTGCATTATCTGTGAATCTGTTAGGGTGGTATGCAAATTGGAGTGGGTATGGGGTTTCTGGTATAATGGTGTTGATGGGAGCCATGACCAGCCTTGCAAAGCACTTAATGGCTACAAACGTGAGTGCTACGGGCCAGTAGTCATTTAGGCAGGTTAGCTTAGTGTTCTTGGGCACAGGGACTATGGTAGTCTGCCTGAAACATGTTGGTTTTACAGACTCAGACAGGGAGAGGTTGAAAATGTCAGTGAAGACACCTGCCGGTTGGTCAGCGCATGCTCGCAGTACACATCCTGGTAATCCGTCTGGCCTTGTGAATGTTGACCTGTTTAAAGGTCTTCGACCTGCATGAGAGCACCAGCTGTTCAGACTGTGTGATCACGCTCTCCGCAGCCAATGTGGAGGATCGGCTGCGGAGAGCGTGATCACACAATTTCAGTGTTACTTGCCTCAAAGCGAGCATAGAAGTAGTTTAGCTTGTCTGGTAGGCTTGTGTCACTGGGCAGCTCGTGGCTGTGCTTCTCTTTGTAGTCTTATGGTTTGCAAGCCCTGCCATATCCGATGAGTGTCTGAACCGGTGTTGTACAATTGGATCTTAGTCCTGTATTGATGGTTCATCGGAGGGCATAGCAGGATTTCTTATAAGCTTCTGGGTTAGAGTCCCATTCCTTGAAAGCGGAAGCTATAGCCTTTAACTCAGTGCGGATGTTGCCTGTAATCCATGGGTTCTGGTTTGGGTATGTACGTACGGTCATTGTGGAGACAACGTCATCGATGAACTTATTGATGAAGCCGATGACCAATGACTGATGTGGTGTACTCCTCAATGCCATCGGAAGAATCCTGGAACATATTCCAGTCTGTGCTAGCAGAACAGTCCTGTAGCTTAACATCTGCTTCATCTGACCACTTTTTTATCGACCGAGTCACTGGTGCTTCTTGCTTTCATTTCTGCTTGTGAGCAGGAATCAGGAGGATAGAATTGTGGTCAGATTTACCAAATGGAGGGTGATGGAGAACATTGTACGCATCTCTGTGTGTGGAGTAAAGGTGGTCTAGAGTTTTTTTCCCCCCTTTGGTTGCACATTTAACATTCTTATTAGAAATGTGGTAAAACGGATTTAAGTTTCCCTGCATTAAAGTCCCCGGCCACTAGGAGCACCGCGCCTGGATGAGCGTTTTCCTGTTTGCTTATGGCAGAATACATCCCATTGAGTGCGGTCTTAGTGCCAGCATCGGTCTGTGGTGGTATGTAGACAGCTATGAAAAATACCAATGAAAACTGTCTAGGTAGGTAATATGGTCTACAGCTTATCATGAGATACGCTACTTCAGGTGAGTAAAACCTTGAGACCTAAATATGTACGTTGGGAGCTTCATGAAATGGGTTTCCATTGCCGAGCAGCCACACACAAGCCTAAGATCACCATGCTCAATCCCAAGTGTTGGCTGGAGTGGTGTAAAGCTCATCGTCAATGGACTCTGGAGTAGTGGAAAAATATTCTCTGGAGTGATGAATCACGCTTCACCATCTGATGGACGAATCTGGGTTTGGCGGATGACAGAAGAACACTACCTGCCCTAATTAGGGCTGTGGCGGTCATTAAATTTAGTCAGCCGGTGAAGCAAATAACTTCCAAGGTAATTGCCGTTAATTAACATTAACACATTTTGCATCTCCTGGGATTCCACACACAAGCCACTGATGTAGACCTTTGGAACATCTAAAGTCTAATAAATCCATCACAATAAATCCATGATTTATTTTAGACAGGTCTAAAGAAACATGATATGAAGAAAATGTAGTCTGTTTCAGAAGAACAGAATACTTACTCTTGAGTTGTCCTGATGCTAGGCCCTGATCTGGCTTATGCCATATGCCTGTGGGCTACAGTAGTTTATTTAGCCAACTAGATTTGCTTAGATTTCTTTGGCATTATTTTATAGTATGAATAATACAATGAAACAAATAAAAGGATATTTTCTCCAAAGTATTTGAGGGAGTTCAACAACAACAAGCAGGACTCACATGATATTCTCCAAACACCCCACAGGGCAGACATCCCAATTATGCTTCACAAAAGGAAGCGAAGCAGAGGACGAAGAGCCGGGTGCCTCGTACGGACCTGCAGAAGGCGAGTAGGAAAGCTGCCGTTACCGTCAATATTACTAGCCAACGTGCAATCATTGGACAATAAACTAGACAGAGGTACGATCACGAATATCCCACCAACGGGACATCAAAAACTGTAATATCCTATGTTTCACGGAATCATGGCTGAATGACGAAATGGATATTCAGCTAGCGGGATACACGCTGCACCGGCAGGATAGAACAGCACACCTGTAAGACGAGGGGGGGCGGTCTGTGTATATTTGTAAACAACAGCTGGTGCACAAAGTCTCTATTAGAAGTAAGTCGCTCTGGATAAGAGCGTCTGCTAAATGACTTAAATGTAAATGTAAATGTAAGTCTGAAGTAGAGTATATTGTGATAAATTGCAGGCCACACTACTTGCCTAGAGAGTTCTCAGCTATACTTTTCGTGGCTGTTTATTTACCACCACAGACATTGCTGGCACTAAGACTGCACTCAGTCAGCTGTATAAGGAAATACGCAAACAGGAAACCACTCACCCAGAGGCAGCGCTCCTAGTGGCTGGAGACTTTAATGCAGGGAAACTTAAATCAGTTCTACCAAATCTCTATCAACATGTTAAATGTGCAACCAGAGGGAAAGAAATTCTAAATCACCTGTACTCCACACACAGAGACGCATACAAAGCTCTCCCTCGCAATCCATTTGGTAATCCGACCACAACTCTACCCTCAGGATTCCTAAAAAAGTAAAAAGATTTGGCATGCGTCCTCAGATCCTCAAAAGGTTCTACAGCTGCAACATTGAGAGCTTCCTGACTGGTTGCATCACTGCCCGGTATATGGCAACTGCTCGGCGGAAGGAAGGCCCTAAAAATTGTCAAAGACTCTATTACCACATGGCAAGTGGTACCGGAGTGCCAAGTCTAGGACCAAAAGGCTTCTCAACAGCTTTTATCCAAGACATAAGACTCCTGAACAGGTAATCAAATGGCTACCTGGACTATTTGCATTGTGCTCCCCCCCAACCCCTCATTACACTGCTGCTACTCTCTGTTTACCATATATGCATAGTCCCTTTAACTATACATTCATGTACATAATACCTCAATTAGCCCGCCAACCGGTGCCTGACTATAGCCTCGCTACTGTTATTATTCACTGTCTTTTTACTGTTGTGTTTTATTTCCTTACTTATCTATTGTTCACCTAATACCTATTTTTTACTTAAAAATTGCACTGTTGGTTAGGGCCTGTAAGTAAACGTTTCACTGTAAGGTCTGTTGTATTCGGAGCACATGACAAATAAAATTTGATTTGAAATGTTGCACAACATGAAGGGTTTTATTTGATTTTGGATGACATTTGCATTGATGTCAGAGTGATAAGAGTGACAATAGAGTGCTGGCAGTTAGCACGTTTGGTGGGCTACTAATGACCATCAGAGCTTGGAGAAGCCTAATTACTGTGACTAAATGGTCACATGGAATTTGTCTGCCCATCATGACTCATGATCGCTGGTCTGGCAGTAGTAAAGTGTCAACTGTAAAGTTTGGTGGAGTAGGAATAATGGCCTGGGGCTGTTTTTCATGGTTCGACCTAGGCCTCTTAGTTCCAGTGAAGGGGAATCTTAACACTACAGCAGCATACAATTACATTCTAGACAATTCTGTGCTTCCAACTTTGTGGAAACAGTTTGGGGAAAGACCTTTCTTGTTTCAGCATGACAATGCCCCCATGCACAAAGCGAAGTCCATACAGAAATGGTTTGTCGAGATCGGTGTGGAGGAACTTGACTGGCCTGCACAGCGCCTTGAACTCAACCCCATCGAACACCTTTGGGATGAACTGGAATGCCGACTGCGAGCCAGACCTAATCACCCAACATCAGTGCCGACCTAACTAATGCACTTGTGGCTGAATGGAAGCAAGTCCCGGCAGCAATGTTCCTAGTGGAAAGTCTTCCCAGAAGAGTGGAGGCTGTTATAGCAGCAAAGGGAGGACCAACTCCATATTAATGCCCTTGATTTGGGAATTAGATGTTTGACGAGCAGGTGTCCACATACTTTTTGTCATGTAGCGTAAAAAGGGAAAGTCAGCTCACTGTTTTGCTCTTATCGAATTTGATAATTTAATAAAGCTTTGGCGATTAAGATTTATTCCAAGCCGTCTCACCAGCCAAACACAGCATTTTTGGACGGTCTTACTTGATTACATTGGGCAGGACAAAAAGAAAACAGCCTTCATTGAGAGGGGAGGCTATGCTTTCTTTTTAATAAAAGAAAATGGGGAACAAACATTAGTGTTTGTTTCTAACTATTAAGTATACAGGCACCAAATCACATCTTGTTCCATGCACATATGGGAAATGTGCGGCACGGCTGGATAGGCTGCGTTTCCGCTGTCAAAATTCATGCCATAACCAACTGTGTTACCGTTAAAACCAGATTTTGGTTGGTCTTAAATAGGTCTGGATAATGCCAGTGGCCAGTTTTTACATGACGACCTAACGTGCGTTTGACACTAGTGCTGCCTTAACGCTAGCCGAAAATAGCGTCTCACATGTTCCGTACAAAGGCATTAGTTTAAGTACTTGAGTCAATGGGATGCTATTTGTCAATTACAGTACATTTCAAAATGTGTTTGGGCTGTCTTAATACAATTGATGTGTTCTTGAGTGTTTTGTTTTAGTAGATTAGTAGCATGTAATTTAAGTTATGGTATTTATTTCAATGTCATAACATACGACAAACGGCCTTAGATTGGTTTGCAACAAATTGTTTAATAGTCATACTGCAAAAAACAGTTTATTCATAGTGTGTTATAATCTTACTGGGATACAGTTTTGTTTAAAAAAAGCAGAAGTTGCTAGACTACATTTAAATCATACTTACAGTAGTGAATGCATACATTTTCATACTCCCCCCCCCAATACTAGTCCCCCGTGAGAATCGAATCCACAACCCTGGCATTGCAACCGCCATGCTCTATCTACCGAGCTTCACAGGACTGCACTGGGACTATAACAACTGTTATTAACCTTTGGGTATTACAGCAGTCACATTCAGGAGAGGGCAACTCTGCTGTTGACAAAACGTAGTCAAAATGTCTGAAAACATTATCACCTAAATGTCTGACAAACGTCTAGTCACAATTAAGTTAAAAACCACAGCAACCGAGAAAAATCAACTTGAACAATAAACACAAGGAGAAAATCATATGACAAAAGTGAATTCTGTAAATAGAAAACCAGCTGTTTGGTCCATTATTGAAGATTAGCAGTAATAAACAGAAGAAATAACCACATTTAAAAATAGACATATAATCCCACAGTGTGTCAAAGCATCTACACTGCCTGACTGCTGTGATAAGTATAATTTAGGTCCGGATTTAGGAGACCCCATCAAGGCTCAAGTGCAAACAGTGCACAGTTGGAATAAAGGAGATATTAGTGTGATTCATCGGGATGACAGTGTATTCAGTAGATTTTCAGCACGAGGCCTTACTTTGGTCCCCATTACAGTGCAGTATAGGCCTACAAATCCAGTACTTGCAATTTCAAGTATTAGTTTAAAATATAATTCCCTCCCCCAATAGTTTTATGTGACTGTCCACTCTTGGAAAGTAGGTGTCATCATGAAAATGTTGTTTTAGTACTGGGAAAAAAGTCACTACTTTTTGTTTATCAAATACATTGATATAAATGTAACACATTTATTTTTATTAAAATACAAAAGGTAATAGCTGTATTCATAGTAATAAAATATCAAGGGCAGGAGTGCTTTACAGATTGGAAACACAAAGGCTAAGAAGCCATTAGATAATACACATTTGTGTTGGTACTTGATGTGGCTTTGGATAGATAGGCCTACTGTTTGTCATGCTCTCCTCATCAGGTAATGTAATGTGGCCTCTGGGCCAGTGAGGGGCAGTAGAGTGCTAATCCTGGTTTGGGAGGTTGTTTCAGGCTCTGGTCTAGCAGGTCCGCTCATGATCACTGCTCTCAGACAGGTTGTTGCTGGGGGTTTCTTGGGCACTGGCGTGGGCAGCTGAAGACAACACCTCCTCAAAACTCCCTCCACCTCCTTGGCTTCCTACCTTGGTCTGCTCCAAATCCAAAACAACCCCAAATGCATAGGCACACAAACGCACACACACAAAACAACATTTTAATATAGGCTATTGTCGAGAATCTGTTTGAACTTTCAGCAGGGTTGTTAGAAACACCAGAGATTACGACATCAGGCTCAAATGCGCACATTCAAAGTGGAGCAATTGTTCTCCTGAGGGTAGTGTTTAACCTCAATTAGCTGAGCTGTAAAAATAGCCAAGTTTTCCTGAGCTAAAGGAAGTGAAGTTTAACAAGAAAGACCTCCATAATGTTTACTCCCTTATATTGAGTTTACTTAGGCCGGGATTCAATCCGATTGTTTTGTCCGCAATCGTGCCATTTAAAGGTCAATTCAGATTGAGCCGAGACATGCAGCGTTCACTGTGAATGTGTTCCTCTGCAAACCTGGGAACATTGCCTTTAATACGCGCATTGCGGACAAAGCACGCTCGGATTGAATCCCGGCCTGACTTCAACATTACGTAAATCGCCGTCACTGCTTTGACAGCAACATGTGTTATATCTCACATTACCTTTATGTTGGAAACGGTGCTTTCAACCTTCTCCTCAAAGGACTTGAAACTGGGAGAGTTCCTAATGGGATGAAAAGCAGTTCAGTTTCATGCAATACTATTACTTTAGTATACAACATGTATGTTTATATCTATCTGAGCCACCATACTGTACCTGTACTTTTGTGTACACTTAAAGCTTCCTGTATTTACAAGTGCTCTGCTAAAGCGGTCAGTATTTACAAGTGCTCTGCTAAAGCGGTCTGTATTTACAAGTGCTCTTCTAAAGCGGTCTGTATTTACAAGTGCTCTTCTAAAGCGGTCAGTATTTACAAGTGCTCTGCTAAAGCGGTCAGTATTTACAAGTGCTCTTCTAAAGCGGTCTGTATTTACAAGTGCTCTTCTAAAGCGGTCTGTATTTACAAGTGCTCTTCTAAAGCGGTCTGTATTTACAAGTGCTCTTCTAAAGCGGTCTGTATTTACAAGTGCTCTTCTAAAGCGGTCTGTATTTACAAGTGCTCTTCTAAAGCGGTCTGTATTTACAAGTGCTCTTCTAAAGCGGTCTGTATTTACAAGTGCTCTGCTAAAGCGGTCTGTATTTACAAGTGCTCTGCTAAAGAGGTCTGTATTTACAAGTGCTCTCCTAAAGCGGTCTGTATTTACAAGTGCTCCCCTAAAGCTGTCTGTATTTACAAGTGCTCTCCTAAAGCTGTCTGTAATAACAGTGCTCTGCTAAAGCGTTCTGTAATAACAGTGCTCTGCTAAAGCGTTCTGTAATAACAGTGCTCTGCTAAAGCGTTCTGTAATAACAGTGCTCTGCTAAAGCGTTCTGTAATAACAGTGCTCTGCTAAAGCGTTCTGTAATAACAGTGCTCTGCTAAAGCGTTCTGTAATAACAGTGCTCTGCTAAAGCGTTCTGTAATAACAGTGCTCTGCTAAAGCGTTCTGTAATAACAGTGCTCTGCTAAAGCGTTCTGTAATAACAGTGCTCTGCTAAAGCGTTCTGTAATAACAGTGCTCTGCTAAAGCGTTCTGTAATAACAGTGCTCTGCTAAAGCGTTCTGTAATAACAGTGCTCTGCTAAAGCGTTCTGTAATAACAGTGCTCTGCTAAAGCGTTCTGTAATTACAGTGCTCTGCTAAAGCGTTCTGTAATTACAGTGCTCTGCTAAAGCGGTCTGTATTTACAGTGCTCTATTAAAGCGGTCTGTATTTACAGTGCTCTATTAAAGCGGTCTGTATTTACAGTGCTCTATTAAAGCGGTCTGCATTTACAGTGCTCTGCTAAAGCGGTCTGCATTTACAGTGCTCTGCTAAAGCGGTCTGCATTTACAGTGCTCTGCTAAAGCGGTCTGCATTTACAGTGCTCTGCTAAAGCGGTCTGTATTTACAGTGCTCTGCTAAAGCGGTCTGTATTTACAGTGCTCTGCTAAAGCGGTCTGCATTTACAGTGCTCTGCTAAAGCGGTCTGCATTTACAGTGCTCTGCTAAAGCGGTCTGTATTTACAGTGCTCTGCTAAAGCGGTCTGTATTTACAGTGCTCTATTAAAGCGGTCTGTATTTACAGTGCTCTGCTAAAGCGGTCTGTATTTACAGTGCTCTGTTAAAGCGGTCTGTATTTACAGTGCTCTGTTAAAGCGGTCTGTATTTACAGTGCTCTGCTAAAGCGGTCTGTATTTACAGTGCTCTGCTAAAGCGGTCTGTATTTACAGTGCTCTGCTAAAGCGGTCTGTATTTACAGTGCTCTGCTAAAGCGGTCTGTATTTACAGTGCTCTGCTAAAGCGGTCTGTATTTACAGTGCTCTGCTAAAGCGGTCTGTATTTACAGTGCTCTGCTAAAGCGGTCTGTATTTACAGTGCTCTGCTAAAGCGGTCTGTATTTACAGTGCTCTGCTAAAGCGGTCTGTATTTACAGTGCTCTGTTAAAGCGGTCTGTATTTACAGTGCTCTGCTAAAGCGGTCTGTATTTACAGTGCTCTGCTAAAGCGGTCTGTATTTACAGTGCTCTGCTAAAGCGGTCTGTATTTACAGTGCTCTGCTAAAGCGGTCTGTATTTACAGTGCTCTGTTAAAGCGGTCTGTATTTACAGTGCTCTGTTAAAGCGGTCTGTATTTACAGTGCTCTGCTAAAGCGGTCTGTATTTACAGTGCTCTGCTAAAGCGGTCTGTATTTACAGTGCTCTGTTAAAGCGGTCTGTATTTACAGTGCTCTGCTAAAGCGGTCTGTATTTACAGTGCTCTGCTAAAGCGGTCTGTATTTACAGTGCTCTGTTAACAAAACACTGGGAGAAGTCCTGTATGCTCATCAGTGTTATAGAAAGGTCACTTTTTCTAGTGTTACGATTCCACACATTTATCTTTGGATAAACAGGTCAGATAGCTAGAAATGCATGAATCTTCTCCTGATGATTGCAGCAGGATATGCCAATGTTACAATGCAAGCCTGCTTCACCTATAAATTCTGAACCAATACCAATTCTACTCACAATGCTTACAAACGCTCAGCCTTAAGACAACGAGAATGGGTGGGTGGCTAAGGACTGGGATCTAGTGGAGGGTTAAGTCTATCACTACACACAAAGTAGGCTACACACAATTACCTCATAACAGGCATGCTCATTGAGTGGCGGATAGAGTAGCTGTCCCAAGAGAGCATGGCCCAGGTAAGAGAGGAGTTAAATCATTAACATGAATTTACAGACAGCGGAAATCACACACGCAATCACACATGTACGCACTCACACACACACAGCAAGCACTCCCTCTAGTCTACAGTAATTCAGCAGGGCAACTTTCTAGGCATTTCTATAATGTAGATTTACCCATCATCTGATTGCCTTAAAAAAAATAGAGATATTTTAGAGGAATCTAATGGCTTATATTGTAATATGATATATGTTCTTAGACAACTCTGTCATATCGTATCGATGACTCATTCATGTGTATATGACTAACAACTTCTACAGAGAACTAGCAATGCTATATCCACAGAAGGTACAAAAGAGAAAGACAAATTATCTAAAAACTGTAACTATACTGAGCCGCCCACAAGTAAAACATGCTATGGTCAACAACAGTCAAAGTCATGCATGCCTACTGGTCAGTGTGCTACAGATCTGAGGAGTTCACTATGAGGTTTGCGTGTATACACATTCACACTAGGTTATGATGTGACTGCACTGGAACTAACTGTGTTTCTGACTAATCAAATCAAGGGATCCCTGGAATTGATCCCATTCAGTTGGTAGTCATCTTCTTACCATTATATCTTAAATCCCACTCATATTTATGTAAGCAATGGCCTTTGTCCATCTTCTGACTAGTTTCAGTGCAGTCACTGCTAACACGCATATCTGACTCTAAATCAGAGGTATAATACAACCAATAACACAATTTCTTACCCAAGTGAATTTGATCTTTGGATGCATAGAAAAGGATGAAGAAACAAAGACATTTAAGACATTTGTCCTGACATTATCGAGCGTCCTACCAACACTTTACATCAGGCTACTTCATTTTGGAATCACGACAGAGTTTCATTGAACTTCTATTCAAGAAAAGACTAATTCAAAGATCCAGCGCTGGCACACACTTCAAACACACAGTTAACCAATCATTAAATCATCAAAGCTCTGGTTATCATGCCATATACTGTATATACTGTATCCTTACATTACTGTATACACTATGCATTAGTCATTATCACCCAAGTAAAGCCCACAGCAAACTTCACCCCCAGGAAACATACTGTACCTTGCTCTCCATGGTTCCTAATAGCTAAATATTTATTTCACTGGGCAACATAGTGAACAGGGTTCATGAAAATAACGTGTTCTACTGTATTTTCAATTCACACGAATAGTCCACACAGGGACAAACTCATTTGCATGCACACACACATGCACACTAGGTGGCATACCTTCTGGGATACATTAACTCAAGGCCAAACATGCTGCAATACACAAAGGAATATCTATTTGTCTCTCTGGATCATTGTTCAACGTGATTTTATACATAACGTTGGTTGGTTAATACACTTTTATAAACCTGCGGTGGTGAGTATTTTGTTATTATCATGCAATAATGATGACGACATTAAAATAACAAAACAAAGACTCTGACACGTCTTCAATACACACTAAATGACATGGACAGACATAACAGTAAATCACAGTTTTTCTTTGTCATGGCTAGTCTGAGTATTGTATTACTAGTGAACCCGGGGCCAGCTGTCTATGATATGATAGCTCCCCAGTGGCTGAGTGTGCCCCTGCAAAGCCAGCATACAGGCCAGCAATGAATCTCCATTGTGCCACCCTGCCCAGTCAGAACTCTGGGTCTTCAAGGCAGAGAGTGGTCAGCAGACACCCAGAGGGTTACTGACCCCCCCCACTCCAGGCCCGCATCCAATCTGGCCTGCAGAAAGCTGCTTACTCTGGGCTTATGCAACATAAACATGCCCCCTGCAACAGACTGTCTGGGTCAACCCCAGCAACAATTAGGAATGGGCACACGACAGACTGGCTGCAGAAAAGTGAAGATGAGGGAGGAGGGTGGTCATTCTGACTGGAGGCCACCTTGTATTCTGTCTCAATAGCTGTAGGCTAAAAGATGTAGTCATAGTGTAAGGCTTCAGTTGATTGGATATGAAAGATGTTGTTGTGTGGTTGCTATAGGCACCAGTGACACCGTACCTCATATCCCCAAACTTCCTGCTGATGGCTGTTCCCAATGTGGTGAAAGCTGCTGACGTTTTCTGCCCTGCCGTGCTCAACGTCTCCGACGTCTTTTTGTACCTGGACAAATGAAAAGACAAGACAGTGATGATCAAAAACAGACAGGACACCACAGGACAGCCACACCGGTTCTCTTCTTGTCCCTGTCCGGAGCACTGTTCACTCCACACACACGGATTAGTTTCATAGTCAGAGCCGGAGCCAGGGTGCAACTGATACTCCAGCTCAGTATCACAATCAGTCAGGGATTCATACATCTATAAAAACAGGATGAGGGAAGCATGGCACAGATAACAAAGACTCAGTGTTTCCCCATGCTTTAACTCCTATTGATGCTGCAAAATCTCTGGGAAACAGAGGAGCGCATCACTTTGATTATTTGTACAGCTTATACCACTGTTAGGGCACTGGCCTACAAAGAGAAGCCATTGATTTTCCTCTTTATTTTCTAGTTCTAAAAGCCTGCTTGCCTGCAGAGTGCCTGGCTTCCAACCTCTCACATCCCCAGCCCCTAGAGCCCGATTACCTTTCAGTGCATTACACACAGACTGCATGGAAACCTAAGAAACTCCTGCACTTCCCTGAGCACCAGCCCATGCCATCACCTTATCGGATTTGAGTCCTTCTATTTCAAGACAAAGAGCTTACTGCATTTGTAAGATGCATTAAGTGCAATGCGTTAATCTGGCTAACGCTTTTGCTGTGGGAGGTAATTCTAAGAAGAATGTGGTCCGCCAGCTCACTTAGGTACTGAGTCTAACTAGTGTGGCGCCTGAAGTGAAAAAGACTAGAGAGAGAGAGGAGAGGGAAAAGAAAAGAGAGAAGAAGCCAGAGAGAGAAAGAGAAATATTGTCACCTAACATCAACTGATGCCAACAACAAACCACACTGACAATAGATATAGCTCGGCCGTTATGACGGAGTTGCTCACCTCCTTTACACTTGGCCCTGTTGCCTTGGTTTTGCATTGGTGTCGAGACTGGAGATTGAGGAAGTGTGTCGTGGCATTTACACAGTGGAGGCCCATTCTTCTCCTCTCCCTCCAGCCAATGATCTCTCAGCACCACCAGATCTGCTTGACCCTAGCGGTTTGCAGTTCCCCCTCACCATGGTAACGGTGATTGGAGAAGGGTGCTCTGCCCATTTGAGCGCCTAGTTAAAGCGTGACTCTGGTAACTGAATAGCTAGGGACATACAAGGCCAGTCTGTAGACGCAGGCAGAGACGGAGGACTGAAATCTAGGCCTATTGTATAGCTGTTCACTGAAAATGGCTATATATACACAGTACTGACCTATATGAGCCTGAAGCTGCTGCTTGTTTTTACTGGCTTGCCCCCGTGGATAGATGTGTCCTGGGCCAGGCAGCCAGCACTGTGCAGCTTTAGATGTCACATCACCATTAGGCCGCTTGCTCCCTGTCATTATCTGCCTCAATGAGCCCGATCAAACCGGATCCATACATTCATCACTCTGTGACGCCCATAAAGACAATCTCTGGTGACAGGAGCAAAACATCTAGAGGGCGCGAGTGCTATTTCTCGCTTTCCTTCCCAAATGCCAAACGTAGGCACTGTCACTGAGACAGCCTTTGGATGGCAACAATAGGAGTCTAGTTGAGATTCTCCCTCCCCCTGGCTTTATGCACGCCGGCGTGTAACATATTTGATACCTGCCACTCAAGCGTAATACACACAGCGAACGATGTTGGGTACTCACGCAGTGGAAGTCTGCATGTCATACCAGCTCCTGTTGAAGTTCTGTTTGAGCTCACTGAGTGGTGTTATCCCCAGTTTGGCTTTGAGGTCTGAGTGGTGTTTCTCTTTGGAGGCCAACACTTGCCTCAGGGTGGAGATTTCTTCCTCTAACTGGAGGCATAAACATAGAAAGAGAGGAGAGAGAGAGAGAAATAAAGACATGAGAGATAGAGTAAGAGAGTGATGCTAATTTCCCCTAGGGCTTAAGTATTCCAAATGAATTATCCATAAAGCAAATAAGGTAACACATGGACAAAATGTGTTATATCCCACTCCTTATCAGCAAATAAAGTATATTTCTTGGATGAAGCTTACTATACTACAAATGGCTATAAAAGGCAATTTCAGCTACATATACGTGTTGGTAATATAACTATAATAATAATTATAATAATATGGTGGTAAATTGAGGGAACTGAAGTACAGAACACTGGCTCTTCCTTAAAACACAGCATAGTGTATTTGGCCTGAGGTCAACACCAGGGGAAACAACAGTGATGAAGAGTAACAACTGTAAACCCAAATCCTAATTGATGCCGACTCATATTATGCAAAAAAGCTCTGCTGCAAGAGCTGCCAAGATTTACATAACTCATAATGCCCTCTACTTCCGCTCCTATTTCCAGTTAATATATCTCTCTCCCATGGTCCAACACAGTTTCCCTATGTGAGAGAGATCAGTGTACCAACTTCTTAACCATCTCTCCCCTCTAAGGTTGAACAGAATGTATCCATCTCCAAGACAGCGCTTCCTGAATCCAACTCGATCAACATGCCAAGCTAAACATTGAAAAACAGAGCGGTGAAAAGTGCTGACGAGAGGGACTACCTTAGTGAGTTCACTCAATATTTCCTCCCTCTCCTCATCGGTCACAGTGTTGTAGAGGTCCACTTCCGACACCATTTCTTCATCTACTTCTGTTAGAGGCTCTGGGTCCAGCAAACCTGAGGAGAGATAAACGATTAAACACAAAACAACCCCCAAAAGTCTGAAGTGTTCTTACTTACAGTACCACTCAGTCAAGGGTTATTCTTTATATTGTAGAATAATAGTGAAGAAAGCACAACTATGAAATAACACATATGGAATCATGTAGTAACCATTCTCTCCACCAGCTTCATGAGGTAGTCACCTGGAATGCATTTAAATTAACGGGTGTGCCATGTTAAAAGTTAGTTTGAGGATTTTATTTCCTAATTAAGGCATTTGAGTTAATCAGTTGTGCTGTGACAAGGAAGGGGTGGTATAGAGAAGATAGGACTATTTGGTAAAAGACCAAGTCAATATTATGGCAAGAACAGCTCAAATAAGCAAAGAGAAACAAACGACAGTCCATCATTACTTGAAGACACCTTTTAAAGTTTCTTCAAGTGTAGTCGCAAAAACCATCAAGCGCTCTGATGAAACTGGCTCTCATGTGGACCACCACAGGAAAGGAAGACCCAGAGTTACCTCTGCTGCATAGGATAAGTTCATTAGAGTTACCAGCCTCAGACATTGCAGCCCAAATAAATGCTTCAGAGTTCAAGTAACAGACACATCTCAACATCAACTGCTCAGAGGAGACTGTGTGAATCAGGCCTTCATGGTTGAATTCCTGCAAAGAAACAAATACTAAAAGGACACCAATAAGAAGGAGACTTGCTTGGGTCAAGAAACACGAGCAAAGGACATTGGACCGGTGGAAATATGTCCTTTGGTCTGATGAGTCCAAATTTGAGATATTTGGTTCCAACCGCCGTGTATTTGTGAGACGCAGAGTAGGTCAAAGGATGATCTCCGCATATGTGGTTCCCACCGTGAAGCATGGAGGAGGTGTGATGGTGCTTTGCTGGTGACTGTCTGTGATTTATTTAGAATTCAAGGCACACTTAACCAGCATGGCTACCACAGCATTCTGCAGCGATACATCACCCCATTTGTTTTTTAACAAGACAATGACCCAACACACCTCCAGGCTGGGTAAGGGCTATTTGACCAAGAAGGAGAGTAATGGAGTGCTGCATCAGATGACCTGGCCTCCACAATCACCTGATCTCAACCCAACTGAGATGGTTTGGGATGAGAGTTGGACCGCAGAGTGAAGGAAAAGCAGCCAACAAGTGCTCAGCATATGTTTGAACTCCTTCAAGACTGTTGGAAAAGCATTCCAGGTGAAGCTGGTTGAAAGAATACCAAGAGTGTGCAAATCTGGCATCAAAGCAAAGGGTGGCTACATTGAAGAATCTCAAATATAAAATATATTTAGATTTGTTTAACCCTTTTTTGGTTATTACATGATTCCATGTGTGTTATTTCATAGTGAAGACATCAAAACTATTATTCTACAATTTAGAAAATAATAAAAATAAAGGAAAAAAACCTTGAATGAGTAGGTGTGTCCAAATCTTTGACTGGTACTGTACATATACACTGAGTGTACAAACATTTTCCTAATATTGAGTTGCACCCCCTTTTGCCCCCAGAAAAAACTCAATTTGTCAGGCATGGTCTCGAAAAGTCTCCACAGGGATGTTGGCCCATGTTGACTCCATTGCTTCCAACAGTTGTGTTAAGTAGGCTGGATGTCATTTGGGTGGTGAACCATTCTTAATACACACGGGAAACTGTTAAGTGTGAAAAACCCAACAGCTCTGCAGTTCTTGACACACTTAAATATTTTGTCTTGCCCATTCACCCTCTGAATGGCACACATACACAATCCATGTCTCAAAGCTTACAAATCCTTTAACTTGTCTCCTCCCCTTCATCGACACTGATTGAAGTGGATTTAACAAGTGACATCAATAAGGGATTATACCTTCCCCCTGGTCAGTCTGTCATGGAAAGAGGAGGTGTTCCTAATGTTTTGTACACTCACTGTATTAGTGGAGAGACAATCACATAAAGTATGTTTTTGCAAATAACAGAAGAAACTCAGGCACCCATTCAAATCGTCTAACTCGAAGAGATGATTCAGGCTACGGCAAGACATAACCCCCAATCTGTTGCCATCGTAACACGACCACAGTACGGACAGATTTAACCTGAACGCCAACCTCCATCACTGTGACAATGGCAATATTCCCACACGTTTAACAACCACCTTTCGAGACACCGACTGTAATTATCTACACTCGAGCTTCCATTTCCAATCCTCTGTTTATTTTTATGCATGTAAAGCTAAGATATATTCTGGATAGTTTAAAGAAAAGTAATGCTTATCCCCTTCCATAAGGCCACCAGTTGTCTGCGAGAGTAACCGTCCTGTATGTTGTCTCTACTTAAAACATTCATTAATCAATGTGTATGACTAAATAGGAGCACAAATCTATTGCTTATTGTTTTTTTATTACATCGTTTTCTTTTCTTGTATGATTTTATATATAAAAAAAAATATTCAGGGGGAATATCTATTGCTTATGGAACCTAATGGTGATCTAATTACATGACAATATATGTGTGTGTGTGTGTGTATGCGTTTGTGCGTTTCCAGTTACAATACAAGCTAAAACAGACAAACAACTTCCTGGTATGTGAAGCACTGAGTGTCTGATCAATATCTGACTGATGAAGTAATGGCCAAAGCCCCGGCATGGTGTACCCTCAGCAGATTAAATCAGCCATTAATAAAGTGAATTCGAACTCAAATTGGGAGTATAGCTTTACCCAATTTCTGCCTAATTTTGTGTAACTTCAAATGTCTGTCCCCACAACCATTAGTCTCTTATAACTGCATAATATAATATTACAGTAAAGAGACTCTGGCTTTAAAATTCTATACTAGGCTACAGTAATACAACTGGGTGAAAGGCTCTGAGTTTATGATACTATTTCAATCACCAGCAACATAAAGCCAGGACATAATAACATATTATAAACTTGGTGGTTCGAGCCCTGAATGCTGATTGGCTAACACCCGTGGTATATTAGACCGTAATAAACAGGTATAACAAAACATTTACCCCTCCCCATTATTGCTTAAATATAACATCTAAACCTAAGAGATGTTACTGAGCAGGGACCAGCGTCCTAAGATGACCGTAGGTAGGGGATGTTTTTGTCAAGACACAGAGGACAACAAACAAGCAGGAGTCACATCTTTGAGGCCTGGCCTCTCATTACATCAGCAGATGATTGGAGTGGCGTGGCACAGAGCTTGTGATGCAGTTTGGCCACATAACCCAATCACTTTCTCATCAGAAGCCTTTAGAGAGGATCCCTTCGCTTGGAGCCCCACCATGTACACAGTATACATTCTAGCACTCTTCATCACTCTTCTCTATTGTCATCTTGCCAGGCCTCAGTGACTCTAATAGTAGACGTATTTTAATAATAATAATAATGATAATAATAATAATAATAGCCTGGACTTGTCTTTTCCTACTTGCACAGTGTTGATAGCTATTTTATTGAGGAAAAGTGTACTTACTACGATTGTGATATGTGGTTGTCTCACCTGGCTATCTTAAGATGAATGGACTAATTGTAAGTCACTCTGGATAGGAGCGTCTGCTAAATGACTCAAATGTAAAAGTTAATTACTCTACGACTTTATCCTATTTCTCTAGAATGGGACAAGTTCAGTTTGAACAACTGTTTCTATGTTTTCACTGTGATGGGTTAAGAGTGCATTGCCTAGCAACTTCCCATGCAGACGAGCAAGCCCAATCATCATCATTGATTGAATCCTTGTGTTGTCCTTAAGACACTTCAATCCTTCAACACCGGGCTGACTCATTTAATTGAGCAAACAATCCCCGTCTTTACCTTAGAGGACCACAGACAGTATACACACCCTCGTACAAAAGTGATGTTGTTTGTGTTGCCAATGTGAGGTTCCATCCATCAGTATTGTTCCTGGGGCACTGAAAGAGGTCCCTATGATACATTAACATTGGCTCAGGTTCATTAAAAAATCTATATGGTAATCAATATCAAAGAGCATTAACAGGAAACCATGCAGGCTTGACTGGGGCGGCAGGGTAGCCTCGTGGTTAGAGCGTTGGACTAGTAAGGTTGCAAGTTCAAATCCCCGAGCTGACAAGGTACAAATCTGTTGCTCTGCCCCTGAACAGGCAGTTAACCCACTATTCCTAGGCAGTCATTGAAAATAAGACCAACAACCTGCCCGCTGCCGACCAACAACCTGCCCGCTTGACCCTATCCCCTCCTCTCTTCTCCAGACCATTTCCGGAGACCTTCTCCCTTACCTCACCTCGCTCATCCCTGACCGCTGGCTACGTCCCTTCCGTCTTCAAGAGAGCGAGAGTTGCACCCCTTCTGAAAAAACCTACACTCGATCCCTCCGATGTCAACAACTACAGACCAGTATCCCTTCTCTCTTTTCTCTCCAAAACTCTTGAGCGTGCCGTCCTTGGCCAGCTCTACCGCTATCTCTCTCAGAATGACCTTCTTGATCCAAATCAGTCAGGTTTCAAGACTAGTCATTCAACTGAGACTGCTCTTCTCTGCATCACGGAGGCGCTCCGCACGCTAAAGCTAACTCTCTCTCCTCTGCTCTCATCCTTCTAGACCTATCGGCTGCCTTCGATACTGTGAACCATCAGATCCTCCTCTCCACCCTCTCCGAGTTGGGCATCTCCGGCGCGGCCCACGCTTGGATTGCGTCCTACCTGACAGGTCGCTCCTACCAGGTGGCGTGGCGAGAATCTGTCTCCTCACCACGCGCTCTCACCACTGGTGTCCCCAGGGCTCTGTTCTAGGCCCTCTCTTATTCTCGCTATACACCAAGTCACTTGGCTCTGTCATAACCTCACATGGTCTCTCCTATCATTGCTATGCAGACGACACACAATTAATCTTCTCCTTTCCCCCTTCTGATGACCAGGTGGCGAATCGCATCTCTGCATGTCTGGCAGACATATCAGTGTGGATGACGGATCACCACCTCAAGCTGAACCTCAGCAAGACGGAGCTCCTCTTCCTCCCGGGGAAGGACTGCCCGTTCCATGATCTCGCCATCACGGTTGACAACTCCATTGTGTCCTCCTCCCAGAGCGCTAAGAACCTTGGCGTGATCCTGGACAACACCCTGTCGTTCTCAACTAACATCAAGGCGGTGTCCCGTTCCTGTAGGTTCATGCTCTACAACATCCGCAGAGTACGACCCTGCCTCACACAGGAAGCGGCGCAGGTCCTAATCCAGGCACTTGTCATCTCCCGTCTTGATTACTGCAACTCGCTGTTGGCTGGGCTCCCTGCCTGTGCCATTAAACCCCTACAACTCATCCAGAACGCCGCAGCCCGTCTGGTGTTCAACCTTCCCAAGTTCTCTCACGTCACCCCGCTCCTCCGCTCTCTCCACTGGCTTCCAGTTGAAGCTCGCATCCGCTACAAGACCATGGTGCTTGCCTACGGAGCTGTGAGGGGAACGGCACCTCAGTACCTCCAGGCTCTGATCAGGCCCTACACCCAAACAAGGGCACTGCGTTCATCCACCTCTGGCCTGCTCGCCTCCCTACCACTGAGGAAGTACAGTTCCCGCTCAGCCCAGTCAAAACTGTTCGCTGCTCTGGCCCCCCAATGGTGGAACAAACTCCCTCACGACGCCAGGACAGCGGAGTCAATCACCACCTTCCGGAGACACCTGAAACCCCACCTCTTCAAGGAATACCTAGGATAGGGTAAGTAATCCTTCTCACCCCCCTAAAAAGATTTAGATGCACTATTGTAACGTGGCGGTTCCACTGGATGTCATAAGGTGTATGCACCAATTTGTAAGTCGCTCTGGATAAGAGCGTCTGCTAAATGACTTAAATGTAAATGTAAATAAGAATTTGTTCTTAACTGGCTTGCCTAGTTAAATAAAGTTTTTTATTTTTTATTAAGAGTGGGTTGATGGGCTCGTGACTTTCCTTTTTGACAACATGTCACCTGGACATCATATTATTGGTACACCGATGACTCTAAACCTCACCCCGGCCCCGCACCTCCCACGCCTCAAGTCTGATTCAATTAACCATCACATACATGACTGAGGGAGAGAGAGAGAGAGCGAGAGACTCTGGCCAAGGAATAAACACAGAACCACACCACAATCAGTAGGGGTTCAGTAACACTACATTAACTCTCAAAAGGACACCCATCCTCGTTTTCTCTCTCTGATTTGGGAATATATTTCAGATAATCTGAGGCCCCATCCAAAAAATGGCATTGTCACATTCCGAGTCCGGGTCAGCTGGTCTGGAGGCATTTGCCGAGTCTCGCCCACGACGTTGTCCTGAAAGTAGGAGCCCCGCGGCTCAGTGACTGTGGCGTGACAACTCATCCGCACCCAATTCACACTCATCATACTCAGCAGCACAGGGGCCAGAGCTGGAGAAATACACTCTTTTTCACATGCTAGGTTCTCAAAGGGATCATTGTTTTTACTCTACAACCCTTATCCACAGATACAGTCGTTAGCAGTGACGGCTAGCCTAGGGTTGTTCACACAAAATCAGTCATCTGCGTGGAGACCTGAGAGTAACCTAAATGCGAACAGAGAGGCCTGCCTCTCACACTGTGGCTGCTCTAGCCGTGCTAAAGTCTCTGTCATCCAAGGTAAACTTTCTGGCTATAAGTGATGACATCACAGTGGGTGTCTCTCAGAAGAAAAGCAGGTTGTCTTCCATTTTGATGACACATTTACTGATCCTCTCTCGCCTTGTACATAGTAGCACTCATCTCATTATGGACTATTATCACCCCTCTAACGCGACGATGTTCAATGAGTTGACTCATGCAGTAAAATGACCTGCATTCTGTACTGACTGAGGAAGCAAATCCTATAAGCTTAACAAAGTGTGTCAGACTCAGCAGGCAGCAAACACAACTGGAAATGTTACTGGAAATGATCCCCAGTCCACTTACCAATAACGAGATCGCTCATAACCATGGTAAATAAAATGTAGCATTTAGTAAATAAACAGATTAAGTTATCTGGAAATTAGTTCCCATTTTTGCTTCCATTTTAGGCCGTCATCTTGGCCTGTTACGTCATTTCTGGCCTGGCTGTAGTAATCAGTGGGATTTTCCCCTTGGATTATCCAACTAGATTTACCAAAGTCCTTCACCTCAGCCACGGCAGAATTAAGCAGTGCGATATCTAGCGAAGTCAAAGATCCCATTTCAGATAGTCCTTTGACTGCAACTTCATCAAATGTTTGCTCTCAAACGCATCGTTGGAATAAACACTGTCAGGGGTGTTTTTGTCCAATTTGTGGAGGGGCCAAAGTGTGGTGAAAGTGAGTCAATCATTCATTCATTCATTCATTCCCTCACAATAAAGAGACATATTTAAAAATGAATCAGGGATACTGTATACTTCCACATCACGTGAACATATCTGTGAAGGGCAGTCAGCTAAACAGAGAAGCAAGCATACCTGTCCTGAGATGTCCTTGTCCTCTCTCTTCATTTGGTAGCAGAAACAAGGGGGAAAGATTACATTCCTTTAATGAAATTAGTAATAATTGATCAAAATAGATAGGCCTATGCTACTTTGTCCGGGGAAATCACAAGTTATAAAAATATACTCCATGCCTATAACATGTTCATACCAAGAGAAGAAATGCTGTAAAACAAATGTCCCAAAACATTTCTATCACATACGCAGATTTTTAAAAAGTTCAAAATCAGAGGCGTTTCATGCTTTGCCTGATGAAGTTGACCGTTGTTAGGCAATTCATTTACAGATCCTTTGAGGTTCTATGCGTACAGGGAACATTTAGTAATTGGAAACACCACAAGACCTAAAACATTCAGCTCAAACACAGCATGCAACTGATTGCAAGAGAACTGGAGTATTCTAAAATGGGGGTGTGTCCATCTACGGAGCCAAGAAACATATCAAGAGGACATTGGCCTATTTTCTGGTTCAATTGTGCAGCATCAAGACAAATTAATGGATATAAATCCAAATCATTCTATTTATCGGCACATGCTATTACAATCCTGAAAGTATAAAAAATATGCAATTGATGCTGCACAGATTTACTGTTCCAACGTGGGCCAGAAATACTACAGCTACTGTAATACTACCAATAACAGGGGAAGTAGTCTAGTCTACAGATCAAAGGCCTGTCACCTTCAGGTTGCAGATGCACCACAAACCCACTGGGCATAACCCACTCATCTGAATATGAGGTCTTACCCCATTCCCCTTCACCATCGCTCAGTACACTAGAGTCGCTCAGTACACTAGAGTACAACTCTGATGACGATGCATTTGATGTCCATTAGGCAATGAATGGGGTGAAATACAAAATAGTGAGTTACACATAAACACAGGAGCGCACACACACAATTGGTGTATAGTGTAGGTTACAGTGTTCATTCAGGCTGACTGTAACCTGATAACCTGAGGTTGATAAAAAACAATGTGTATACCTTGTTTGAACCAGAAAGTTGATTATAATAGCCAGTGTTCAACTGATAATCTAGTGTGCACAAGTTAAGACAGACATCTTGCTATTTGGATAATAGGGCCAACTACAAAGAAAGTCTCTTCAAAGCAGAATATCTATGGTCACAAGATTTCAATTATTTGGTCAGGTGGTCACGGTGGAAAGGGAAAATAAGTGGCCTTGAGCCAGTCATGGTTTGCAAAATATATTTGAACCTAACAGAAGGACAGAGCAATACTACATCCAAATGAACATGATGTTTTATTACCATGTTGCAATGTTACACATAGAGCTCGCCACCTTGTAGTCCTAAAACCGGAAAATATGTTACCTCTGGTTCTTTCAGCCATTCCTATGGAGAAAATGAACCGGGGAAAGAATAGGGTTGTGGGATAAATGTAGAAAATAAGGTCTGAGGTTAACACAGGCTTAGGAGATCTTATATGTTTTGTTCTATGATATAACAATATCTGTCAGTTAAAATTATCTTTGTGAATTAGTAAGCCTTTATGTGCTTCATTAAATGACATAAATGCTTCAAAAATTTAAAAACAATAAAAAAGTGAAGAAAAATGAAGACCATCTCATTGAAAAAAACCGTATAAGATCTCCTAAACCTGTGTTTACCACAGACCTTGTTTTCGGCGTTTATCCCAAAACAGCATTCATTTCCCCTATAGGCTTTGTCCAATGAACCATGGCAGGGGGTTTAGTGCCTAAAAAAGATGGCATTACTAATGCTCTCTATTGGACAGAAATGAAACGTTAACCACGTGCTCCATTAAGTAGATGCGTCATGTGATAACTGGTCGAAAATGGCTACTCTATTGATACAATTTTGTCTTTTGAGGTAGAATTTATTAAAAGTTTACACTTAATGTCACCTACCAAGACTATCATCACATATTAAAGTTAAACTGTTTAATAAGGTTATTTATATATATTTTTAAATTAAGATTAAGGCTATCAACTATGAATTCAGTAACAACAGTTTTCGTTCATCCTGTAAATAACAAATAGGCTAAATACACAATTGAATAAATGCAACAACAAAAATCCATAATGTGTAACATATTATTATACATTTTTCAAGAGCTTGAACGCTCACTCACCCTGTTGTCTGGTCTCCATTCGAAGCAGTGTGATGCAGTTGGCTTACTTGAAGTAAATATGAATTGTTCTTCTGAAACAACGCTTTAACGTAGATACAGCAGCTCACTGCTGCACTGTCAGACGCCAATGTTTACGCCAGTTCCTTCACTAACAATTACGGCACCGCCTCCATTGGCGGGGCTTCCAACATACACCAATGGCTGTGCGCTCAATTACTGAAACAGCGTTGTGACGTCTTCAGAGTTCAAATACTCTTTCGTGTCGAACTAGGCACATGATTTAGACTGATGATGCCAAATATGCAATATGTTGAACTATATTTCTTGACAGAAAATCTCAAATGTAATCTTAAAATACTGTCAGTTTCATGTACACTTAAATACATGATTACCCAATGTTTCCGGTGAAGTGAAAGTGTAATGTATCCAAGTTACTTATTTAGGCTAGTTTGGGTAGTTTCATTACAGAATGCAACGACGCCACCTGCTGATACTTTGTGATTCTAGGCTTTGAGAATATCTGACCAATTTACACCCTCGTCTGTCAGAGCAGGGTAAATACATCTCCTGTAGTAAATTAGTTACATGAGATGATAGACATGAATTTTGATTAAACAGATTCAACAATTACTTTGCCATTTCCTGGTTGCTAAAATGTTAATAGTTTGCCTAATTTCAGTTTATGTGACAAAACAAGCAAGTGTTGAGAATCATTGTACCATCTAAATCGCTGTGAAATATATTTTCAAAAACCAAAAATATTGTATTTTATTTATTTACAATTATGGCCAGGTAAAAATGTATCAGTAGACATTTAATTTATACTTTTCAAAATTATGCTGAATATATTCACTTTCTAAGAAGCAAAACATTTGATAGAAGATAAGACTCTCAAGATATCAGTCTTTCAGATGCAATGCACCATTCATCTTCAACTGGAACTCTTGATCATTCATTCTTTTTTTTCATACATTTTTACAATACAGCCAATTTGGACTTTGGCCTGCTAATTTCCTGCAATTCTACATGTTTTGCCATGACTTATGCCAGGTTCAGATGATATCTGAGTGAGAGTAACTAACAAAATCAATGGGGGCACCCTAGGTGTCAGGACCCCTGGGCACGTGCCTTGATTACTATAAGGTTTAGATAGCTGGCTAGACTAACTTACCTAGCAATCTATAAAATGTTTGCTGACATGGGCTAATTGAGTGACTGTCAGTGACTGGCATAGCTGCTGATGCACTACCACATTCTGAAATTGCAAGTTGTGTATTTTATGATCTACACTACATGACCAAAAGTAAAGTATGTGGACACCTGCTCGTTGAACATCTCATTCCAAAATCATGGGCATTAATATGGAGTTGGTCCCCCTTTGCTGCTATTAACAGCCTCCACTCTCCTGAGAAGGTTTTCCACTAGATGTTGGAACATTGATGTGGGGACATGCTTCCATTAAGCCACAACAGGATTAGTGAGGCTGGGCACTGATTAGGCCTGGCTCGCAGTTGGAGATCCAATTCTTCCCAAAGGTGTTCCATGGGGTTGAGGTCAGGGCTTTGTGCAGGCCAGTCAAGTTATTCCACACCGATCTCGAAAACAATTTCTGTATGGACCTCACTTTGTGCACGGGGGCATTGTCATGCTGTAACAGGAAATGGCCTTCCCCAAAATTGAAAGAACAGAATTGTCTATAATGTCATTGAACGCTGTCACATTAATATTTCACTGCATTGGAACTAAGGGGCCTAGTCCGAACCATGAAAAATATTCCCAGACCATTATTCCTCCTCCACCAAATTTTACAGTTGGCACTATTCATAAGGGCAGGTAGCTTTCTCCTGGCATCCGTCAAACCCAGATTTGTCCATCGGACTACCAGATGGTGAAGCCTGATTCATCACTCCAGAGAACGCGTTTCAACTGCTCCAGAGTCCAATGGCAGTGAACTTCACACCACTCCAGCCGATGCTTGGGATTGAGCATGGCGATTTTAGGCTTATGAGTGGCTGCTTGGTCATGGAAATCCATTTCATGAAGCTCCCGACGAACAGTTATTTTGCTGACATTGCTTCCTGGAACTCGGTAGTGAGTGTTGCAACCAAGGACAGGCAATTTTTACTCGCTACACACTTCAGCACTTGGCAGTCCCATTCTGTGAGCTTATGTGACCTACCACTTTGTGGCTGAGCCGTTGTTGCTCCTAGACATGTCCACTTCACAGTAACAGCCCTTACAGTTGACCGGGGAGCTCTAGCAGGCCAGAAATTTGACGAACTGACTTTCTGAACAGTGGCATCCTATGACGGTGCCACATTGAAAGTCACTGAGCTCTTCAGTAAGGCCATTCTACTGCCATTTTTGTCTATGGAGATTGCATGGCTGTGTGCTCGATTTTATACACCTGTCAGCAATGGGTGTGGCTAAAATTGCTGAATCCACTAAATTGAAGGGGTGTCCACATACTTTTGTATATACTGTATAGTGTATCTACAAAGTTGAGACCCCGACTTACTTCCAAAACAAACAAAAAAGCCGATTATACCGCTTATGCCTAGAAACAGCACTGAACACATCTCCCTCAAAGCAGCAGCTGCTCTTTTCAGCTCTGATGTGTTTTTGAAAAACCTTGCATTCTGAAGCTGTAATCTTTCCGTGAAAGTAATTTCAAATGGATTTTAAAGATTAAATGTTTCCCTGTCTTATCAAAACACCATATGAAATTCTGTAATTCACTGGGAGTTTTAATATGGGTGTGCTTTATTTCATGCTGTACCAGGAATCAGTGTGGTATGTACTAGTACTGGTAGCTGAGCTCCCCTCTGCAGCTCTGCCAAGTCTTATTCTGTCTTAGCTCTGTCAACAGGATGTCTGTGTCAGCTAGTATGAAGACAGAGGAGCACAGCCCCACACCATGAGGAAACAGTCCCACAGACAGACATCAAGGCCACATTACAGAATGAAACAGGAGGCAGGATATTCAATTGACTGAATGGAATTTTCATTATGATTAACAATTATTCAGATCACATTGGTTTATTATTGTGACATGAGGCCCTTGCATCGGGCAGAACATCAACAAAAGCCTATATTACTACTGTATGTAATATTGCTAAAGCATAACCACTAACTACAGGCAATTCTCATTAAATGTGTTGTATATTTCATAGCTTTTTCAGCTCTGCTGAGCCTCTGTGTTGTTGAATTTGTTTGATATGGAGTGCTGTATATTTACACAGCTGTTCACAGCATTCTAATCACACACAATAAATCAGATGATCCCGATTGGAAGGAAGGAACCAGCTGGGAGCTGAGTCCACAGCCACAGAGCTTGGCTGTTTGAAGGCCCTGTTATAACTACTTCCCCATCCCCCAGGAATCCTCCTCTTGACCTGTGGGTCCATAACCAGCTAGAAGTCATGACTCACTTTCTCAGTGGCCACCACAGCTGGAAGGTCAGCTGATCCCAGAGTATGTATTGCTGAGTAAGCACTGGCCCCGGTTAGGTCACATGACGGTTGGGGAGCTGCATGTGCATCCCAAATGCCACCCTATATACTGTAGTGGTCGACTATAGGCCCTGGTCAAAAGTGGTGCACTATAAAGGGAATAGGGTGCCATTTGGGACTTCTCCTGTGTCTGTCCATCCAGGGAAGATAGAGTGGACAGGACAGATAACAAAACAGCTTGGCCGGGCTGGTGTGGTGTAGGCTACTCTCAGAGGGGGCAAGCACTAACGGAAATAAAAGGTGATAATGTTTCTGTAAAAACAACTTCTGAATAGGACATCTTTGTGGATGGATGGAATGGGGTTTGGTCAGGGAGGGAAGGGCCAGAGATCTTTTAAAAACTATACATCACAGTTGGTAAGTGCAAGACAGTGTTTTTTGTTGAGCCATCAATTGGTTTACCTGGCTTAATACAGGAAGAAGGTGGATTATTATAACTCTTTTCTTTAGGAGGTAGATCAGCTTTAATATTGCATATCTATAGCTTATCGTAGCTTCAATCAATGTAATTGTCTGCATCGTGTCCAATTCCCCAAGGTTCATTTGTTGATTGTATTGCCTTTGACGTGATCCAATAAAAACAATTGTTCACACAAAAAAAGGACATATGTTTTTGGCGTTTTAACCATCACTTTTTAATGACTCCACAATTACATCTGACACAAACAGCTAAACGTGAATGACATGAACTGTGAAGATAGTGGTGCAGCAGCACAGAAGAACCACAAACAAAAGTAGAATACAAATCTGTGCATTTGATTTTCATAAACCAACCAATACATGAAAAACGACTATTGGTGTTGTTGTAGCTTTAAACTACTAGATAATTGACATCTACTATGGGTAGATCAGGAGAAATTTACCATTTCAGTTGTGCAAGCTACAGACGTTTTTGGAGCAGAGATGAGACCGTCAAGCCTATATCAATGATCTTTGTAAAGGCACCAGTCATATTGTTATGGTAACCAGGCCACAATGGCACGAATAGGGGCTTCAGCCCGCCGATAAGCCCCCTGGCGAGTTCAGACGTCAGAGGTGGATCCTCCACCTACCCAATCCGATGTCAGATTAAAATGTAACATGTATACACTAAAAGTGGCATCAAACAATGACATCTTAATATACAGTTGAAGTTGGAAGTTTACATACACCTTAGCCAACTACATTTAAACTCAGTGTTTCACACTTCCTGACATTTAATCCTAGTAAAAATGCCCCGTCTTAGGTCAGTTAGGATCACCACTTTATTTTAAGAATGTGAAATGTCCGAATAATAGGAGAGAATCATTTAATTCAGCTTTTATTTCTTTCATCACATTCCCAGTAGGTCAGAAGTTGACATATATTCAATTAGTATTTGGTAGCATTGCTGTTAAATTGTTTAACTTGGGTCAAACGTTTCGGGTAGCCTTCCACAAGCTTCCCACAATAAATTTATTGTGGGCGAATATTGTCCCATTCCTCCTGACAGAGCTGGTGTAACTGAGTCAGGTTTGTAGGCCTCGTTGCTCGCACATGCTTTTTCAGTTTTGCCCACAAATTTTACAGAGGATTGAGGTCAGGGCTTTGTGATGGCCACTCCAATACCTTGACTTTGTTGTCCTTAAGCCATTTTGCCACAACTTTGGAAGTATGTTTGGGGTCATTGTCCATTTGGAAGACCCAAGCTTCAACTTCCTGACTGATGTCTTGAGATGTTGCATCAATATATCCACATAATTTTCCAACCTCATGATGCCATCTATTTTGTGAAGTGCACCAGTCCCTCCTGCAGCAAAGCACCCCCACAACATGATGCTGCCACACCCATGCTTCACGGTTGGGATGGTGTTGTTCAGCTTGCAAGCCTCCCCCTTTTTCCTCCAAACATAACGATGGTCATTATGGCCAAACAGTTCTATTTTTGTTTCATCAGACCAGAGGACATTTCTCCAAAAAGTATGATTTTTGTCCCCATGTGCAGTTGTAACCCTATTCTGGCTTTTTATGGCGGTTTTGGAGCAGTGGTTTCATCCTTGCTGAGCGGCCTTTCAGGTTATGTCAATATAGGACTCGTTTTACTGTGGATATAGATACTTTTGTACCTGTTTCCTCCAGCATCTTCACAAGGTCCTTTGCTGTTGTTCTGGGGTTGATTTGCACTTTTCGCACCAAAGTATGTTCATCTCTAGGAGACAGAACGCGTCTCCTTCCTGAGCGGTACGATGGCTGCATGGTCCCATGGTGTTTATACTTGCGTACTATTGTTTGTACAGATGAACGTGGTACCTTCTGGCGTTTGGAAATTGCTCCCAAGGATGAACCAGACTTGTGGAGGTCTACAAAATAATTTCTGGGGTCTTGGCTGATTTCTTTTGATTTTTCCATGATGTTAAGCAAAGAGGCACTGAGTTTGAAGGTAGGCCTTGAAATACATCCACAGGTACACATCCAATTGACTTAAATTATGTCAATTAGCCTATCAGAAGCTTCTAAAGTTGTGACATCATTTTCTGGAATTTTCCAAGCTATATAAAGGCACAGTCAACTTAGTGTATGTAAACTTCTGACCCACTGGAATTGTGATACTGTGAAGTATAAGTGAAATAATCTGTCTGTAAACAATTGTTGGAAAAATTACTTGTGACATTCACGAAGTAGATGTCCTAACCAACTTTCCAAAACTATAGTTTGTATAGCAATTTGTGGAGTGGTTGAAAAATGTGTTTTAATGACTCCAGCCTAAGTGTATGTAAACTTCTGACTTCAACTGTATTATCCAGGTGATGACTTGGTGAGAAAAATGGTCAAAATTATATCTGGCGTCAGGTAAGATACATCTTTAAAACCATGTAAAAACAAACAATATGTGTGACAGGTTTTGATCACAGAGTAGAGTGGCAGCTACAGGAGCATGCAGGGAAAGACAGCCGTGGAGAATGGTAACTGAATGCTCCCTGAGATTAATTACAAAAGCCTAATAGAGTTCAAATTCTGTCCATGATCTTTGACATTGTGGTAACTGAAGTCCACACGGTAAGTAGTGACCGAGCATTCATCGATCTCCATCATCATCATCATCATCATCATCATCATCATCATCATCATCATCATCATCATCATAGTCTGTGTCATTAATAACACAATAATAATCAATGCAGAGCTGAATGTCTGATATATACAGCGCCCACAGTGAGAAGGTTGGGGATTTGGGGGGATAGGGGGGGAAGATGTTGGACAGGCCCAATGTTGCCAAGTTACATCCTTTTAAGATTCATAAAATCCACCATTCCCCTGGCACAGCTCCAGGTCTATTGTGTGGCTTTCAAAAGGGTACTTACATCAAAGGCCACTTTTTTTTTTTAAGTCTAAGAGATACTTGATTGTCATCTGTGTTACAAACACGACTGTTTTTCCTGTGATGATGTTGTGCACAAATTGACTTGGTGTTAGGTTAATTACCATTCCCTATTGTAATCAGTGTTTTATATTAAAATGGAGAATGGACGATAGTTAATTATTAATGATGTCAAGACACCGGGATTACAAGCCACACATTTGATGTGAACAAAAACCCCTGACATGACTAGTATGAACTTCATGGACACATTCATATACAAATAGCATGTACGACACTTTAACTAGATTTAAATAATGGAAGACTATGGGAAAGTGGTTGTTGCAAGCAATCTAGTGAGTTTGAAAGTGAGTTCCTTAAATAGGCTCCTCAAGGTAAATAACAAAACCATGACTTCTGGATCATTTACGGTTCTTACGGTCTGTCTGTCCATTGTTCCGTCCTCCACAGATATGTTTTAAATGTGTTTTTAGATCTATTCTCACAGAAAACATCTGATTTTGACCATTGAAGGAGGCAGAAAATGTATCCAATGTACATTTTCAAAACATATAAATATATTGCGGCACTTTTCGGTTATTGTCTGTGAACACTCAAGACTTCTCCCATTCGTTAAATTGGACCACATTTGTCTGGATCATTTAGGACAATGGAACACTTAGTTAAACAGAGATAGGGTAAAAACCCTACTTTGCAAGTATGGATGAGATTATTGATAAATGATTACTAGGCATCAAACAGAAGTTATTTCAACAGTGCTGTCCCCATTGTTTTCTACAATGAAAAAGACTTAAATGCATTTTGTTGACGATGCAAATACCAGTGTGTGTGTGTGTGTGTGTGTGTGTGGGCACAGCACTCCGAGGTTGGCAGGGGCGGAAGCGGCTGAATGGAGCCGGAATCTCACTTACAGGAAACCGTTAGGGATTGGTCCTTAACAATGAGAAATCAATTGTTTGATGTGATGTAACTATCTATGTTTGCACCACAATACAATCCCTGATATTTGCAGGTTCTCAGGGTGCGCAAAAGGCATTCTACTGTACGCGTAACCAATAGAATGGTGCTAAACTCACCCACATACCTTGAGGGACTCTTTCCCATTCTATCCAATGTGTTTTTGTTTCACTATCCATGCTATATCAGCCCAGACAAAAAAACAAAACCAAACAACAGTACTAAAAACCATTCAATAAATAACCTCAAACTTTTCTAAAAGAAATTGAGTGGCTTCTTGATACCAGAGGCTGTACCTGCCTGTCAGTTGGCCTTTCCTCAGCAATCCTGGTCACTAGTGGGAGGGAACAGTAGTAGACTGCTCTGCGTGCTCTGTGAGCCTTCAGATCCACAGGCTGGAGGAGGAGCCACAGACAGTTTTGTGGTGGACATAAAGGAGAGAGAGGAGCCCACTCTAAAGCATGGTTCTTCTCAGGCTGGGGCTAGAAACTAGTGGGGCGTGTTGGAAGGACCCCTCCCCCAACCCTGTGTCCCCTCGCTGGGCCACACCTCTGGAGCAGGGTCCTGACCACACTGTCATGGTCCTCAGCTCAGAGCCAGCGGCCTGTCCCCTGGGTGCGCTTCCGTCTCTTCTTACAGATGTAGTAGATAGGGAAGGCCACGAGGCCTGAGAAGAGAGCGGAGCAGAGCAGGAGAGAACAGGCAGGTTAATATATAGAGCGAGCAGTAAACTCAGTGAAATGACTGACAGTTAATGCATGCAAATGATGTGACAATTCCCACAAGGAAGTGGCCTTTTATTGTCCCCAGCACAAGGTGCACCTGTGTAATTATAATGCTTGGAAGGGGGGGCAGGTAGTCTGGTGGGTAGGAGCGTTGGGACAGTAACCCGAAAGGTAGCCGGTATCAAATCCCCAAGCTGACAAGGTAAAAATCTGTCGCTCTGCCCTGAGCAAGGAAGTTAAACCACTGTTCCCGGGCGCTGAAGATGTGGATGTTGATTAAGGCAGCCCTCCGCACCTCTCTGATTCAGAGGAGTTGGGTTAAATGCAGAAGATACATTTCATTGCATTCAGTTGTACAACTAACAAGGTATCCCCTTTTCCCTTTAATCCACTTCTTGATATGCCACACCTGTCAGGTGGATGGATTATCTTGGCAAAGGTATGCTCACTAACAAGGATGTAAACTAATTTGTGCACAGCATTTGAGGGAAATAAGCTTTTTGGGCGTATGGAACATTTCTGGGATCCTGAAACATGGGACCAACACTTTACATTTGATATTTTTGTTCAGTGTACAATATTTTTGATCTGGAAGCTTTCTATTTTGATATTGCTACTATGCAAGTAACCATTTCACTGTACCATTTACACCTTCTGTATCCTGTGCATGTGACAAATAAAGCAATAAATAATAAGATCTCCAGTAGGTGTAGCAAAACATTCAAGGACCATTTTCTCAAAGGTGGGATAACAAGTTCATCAACTTTCAAAGCAGAATTACTTTCCCAATGTTCCTCAACTGCACTGTGTGATATAGCTTAGAGTGTTGACTTTTATCCAACGTAAATAACGACATTTCAAATTTTGCCGGATTAACAAGTGACTGTCAACAGCTTTATATCAGCGTGTCATCCTCCCACCGCCCAGTGTCGCAGAGCTATCTGAACAAGCAGACACTTAGCTGCTTCTATCTGTTTACACCAAGACACAGGTGGCCCTCGCCAGCACACCACAGCCACTGAACAAGCCGAGTCACACTACATGTACCTACCTGACCCAAGAGAAAGTAACACATTATAGATTATATCTAAAGCACCACTGGTTATCTAATGTGTCAAGTTCTCTTGAGGATTAGAACAGGATGTAACAGTGCTTACCTACGACCAGGGATAAAGCTCCAACCACCATCACCAGGACTATGACAACAGGGGCCACCACCACTTTACTTACTGGAATTGCAGGAAGACAGAAGAGACAACACAGGTGTTCATAACGGGTCAGGACAAGTACACACATGAAAATGCATGAGGAGGACAGGGGAGTTTGGAATAGCAGCCTCGTAGACAGCACATCAACATTTTCAACAGGCTATCAAACATTGGTTGAAATAGGATCCTGCACAATTACGGGGGGGGTGCGGAGGGGGTCTTCCTAATAAAAACAAAGATAGTTGTTTCTAGTATTGCGCCTGCATATGGGGGAAACATTGTCAAGGCTGTGAAAACAATAGAATGTGAGTTGTGTGAGCAGTGCCTTAAAAGAAGGTAGAGAGGGGTGTTAGAGCCCCTCTGAAGGCCACATTAGCCCACAATCAACCGTGTGTCAGATGTTTCCATTGGCAACCTGCAGCCTCTGACTAACTTTAGCTAACCCCACTCGGGGAGCAACAGCTGAGGCCCCGCATGTCACTACACGCCACACTGCCTGAGCCCCTGGGGATACGACAGACACCGAGTTGCAGTCAGAACACCTCTTAGAAAGCTACTGCATCTCTCGGGAGAGCTGTTTACTATTCAGAGACGGCAGGCAGGGTCACAGAGACACGCGTAACCTCAGATAAGGACGTTCTGCTGATAAGGGTCATGCAAACCTCTGTGGTTGCTACTATAGTACGCCGGTATTGTTCTGACTTCAGAGCCGTGACAACAATGCAAACTTTTAGCAGAGGCAGTAATTGTATAGCGAAAACGGGTTTATGAAAGAGTCATATCAGCAGCAACAAGCTAGTACATGCCGTTTTGATCGTCTTCATTATTGTGTGAATTATTCATAAGCAGCGGGATTTGATTAAGAGGATGAAAGGCCACCCACATGGTAATTGAAGTTTCCTCGTCGCCCCCGCCTGCCTATCTATCTCTCTGAGTCTGATCACAGAGACAAAGGAGGAAAGTCACGGGAAGTGTCATAACTACATTCAGCAGTCAGGCATAAGGCCAAAAAATTACAATTGCTAATCAGAGCATCTTTTTAAATCAGCACTAGAGGGTCTATATTTTCTATATGCCAGATTTTCAGAGGCTACTGATTGCTTGATCACCTAATAATAATAACCATAAAAGGTAATGGTTAATAACTTAGTGAATCCCAATGTGTCCCTTCTATGAAGGCTTTAAGGGCCTCTGGGGCCCGGGCTGAGGCTGGGTAGACTCACCACACACGGACCCCCGGACCAGCCGGCGGAGGTGGGGCTTCTCAGGAAGGTAGCGGTACTTGCAGCCGAACACGCTGAGGTTGGACGTGTGATCCCCGAAGAATCGCAGGTGGCGGTACTTCTCCCCACAGCGATAGCAGAAGTTGGTGCTGCACTGGGTGCAGTTCATGTGATCGCAGCCCTCCGTCCTCTGGATGTGGATCTGGGGAGCGTGACATCATCGGGGAGTGACATATGACTTCATGAATGCTCCATCTATAAAGCCTTTAGAAGTCGTTGTTCGTCTCAAGTGAGATCCTAACTTCTGCACAAATTAATAACTCTTGAGAATATGTAGCAATTACGAGACTATCAGTTAGTTCATCGAAGATCTTTTCAGAATATAAAACACAGGCTTTAGCCTATACTTCAATCTGTGTGGTGGACAAAGTGTTTTGGCTTGTTTTAAGGAAAAATAATGAAACATTTTGTCCTGATATCTGAGCCTCACTCAACCCCTCTCCCTGACTCATGCCGACTGACAGTACATTGAGAGGAGAGTGCTGCCATGGACAGACAGCCAGCTCGCAGCCTACACATCAGTGATGGATCCCAACACCTTGAAGAATCAGCAGTCCTGTGTTGTGTTTGCTGTTGTTGCTCTCCAAAAGGCCCATCACTGTTCATGAAACAAAGAGCTGATGTGGCCCACTAAATCTAATTTGGTATGGACTTTCTGCCCTCAGGCTCAGTCTTATGACTTCCTGGAATGCTTCATTTCTAGCCATCGTTACAAGTGGACTAGGGAGACAAAGACAACAACAATATCTCTCTGTCTCTCTCTTTCCTAACCCTGTGTCTGAAGCTCTGAGAGAGAGAGAGAGAGAGAGAGAGAGAGAGAGAGAGAGAGAGAGAGAGAGAGAGAGAGAGAGAGAGAGAGAGAGAGAGAGAGAACATGCACTGAGGACACTGTCATGGCTGGAGAACACCTGAAAAGCACATCTCTAATCACCTAATGTAGACATAAAGGGCTGGAGAATTGTCGGTCCTCTCTTGAGATTCTTTAAACACAATTAGCAGGTTTTTCTGAGATACGGGGCTTGCTGTGTTTGCTCACTTTAAACACCACCTTCCTAGTCAAGTGAACACCCTTTAAGGACCATTGTTTTTCTGCAAAACTGTCGACCTAAATCTCCCTCAAGGAGCAAGGTTTGCCATTTTTGTAAATTCTCCTGGCCTTATCACTCACTTTGCAGCGGGGGCACTTCTGGGCGTTCCTCTGGCCGTGCTCGATGACGCTGGCCCAGTGACGCAGCAGCTTGTCCCCCTTCCTGTAGTCCCGGCACTTCAAACCGTCGTGCCATGGGGCTTGGCACTTGAAACACCACACAAACTGACACTTGGTGCACTGGATCTGCAGAGGGCATAGACATGTGATCGGCTAGATGCACGGCATACAGTGCATAGATGTGCCTGTCTGCACAGACTAAAGCCTCCATCATTAATTATGCACAATGATGCACTTTGTCAATGATTTAAGGAACCCAAGCGTTTCCCAAAGCAGTACACAAGGTCAGATTATATGCATTCTTCAGAAAGACATGTTATTCAGATATTTTCTTATTATTACTGTATAATATCAGGGTTCGTGCTAGAAACAGCAGAGGCCCTGTACTCACCTTTTACTTGGGCTCAGTCCTTCTGTATAATATCTGATCTCAGAACAGTATAGTCCCTCTCTCTCACCTTGTATTTGTGGTCTGCCTTGCTGGGGGTGCGTCCTTTCAGCGAGGTGAACTGGCTGCACTGGGGACAGGGTTTGGTGCTGGAGTCGACCCGGCTCAACTCCAGGAAGTACTTGTATTTAGCCACTTCCTCGCTGCCCAGGTGGGACACCACCAGGCTCTCCTCCAGGTAACCACTGCACTCCGTGATGGGGCACACGATGTCCGCTCTGCCCACCCTGACCTGGGGCAGACATAGACATTACACAGATCAATGAAGAGAGATGTGGTTCATGATCTACACTAAAGAATGCTGTATGACAAATTAGGATCGTCTACCGAATGGTCAGTGGTCATACGTTACATGAAAACACATCGCCATTGGCCTTAGATCCGGTAATCAAATATTGTCAATACATGAAGCTACTGGATTGTGTAATGTGTTATGAAGATGAAGGGTAGACAAAGCAATACAATTACATACAATACAGCAGTGTTGCGGTTCTTGACACACTCAAACCGGTGCACCTGGCACCCACTACAATACCCTGTTCAAAGGCACTTACATTCATTCACCCTCTGAATGATACACAATCCATGTCTCAAGGCTTCAAAATCCTTCTTTACAATCGGTCTCCTTCCCTTCAATCTACACCGACTGGAGTGGATTTAACAGGTGACATCTATAAGGGATCATAGCTTTCACCTGGTCAGTCTGTCATGGAAAGCGCAGGTGTACCTAATGTTTTATACACTCATTGTACATGGCCTGGCAGGTACTGTAGGCTAACTGACATAAGGCAAAGTTAATTGTTACCATAATACCCTTATAATAGAAATACTGTGTGTGTGAGTGTGTGAATGGGGGGGGGGGGGGGGGGGTGCTTTCTCATTCCTCTGTGACCTCCACTGGTTCCCAGAGGCAGGAGTAGAGCAGGGAGCGAGGAGAGATTTCTGGTATCAATAAGGTCTCATTCCGCCCACATTGTTCACGTTGACGTGGTGTCAGACTGGGACTTCCTGGGTGAATCTGGAAGGCTGTAGAAAACAACAGAGGAAGAAGGGCCCTAGTACAAGGTCTCAGTGAGAGTCTTAGCCCCCACCCCACTACCACCGAAGGCATGGTACAGACAGAAGGGCAGGCCAGGTCCAGGCCTCCCAGAGGATTAGTACACAGTATTGCTGCTCTGATCTAACTAATCCTCTGCTGGCTAGGCCTGTAGTACATACAGTAGACTAAGCAGACACTAGAGCAGGGGGTCAGCAACAGGTGGGCCAAAACTGACACACAAGTTTTAAAAACAATGTTTTTTTAAATGTTTGTCAAAATACACTGTAAAATCACCAGGAATCCAGCGAAAAATTTGCTTAATTTAGGAAATCTGTTCCCAAGTATTCCCACAAATATATATATATTTAAAAAAATGTGATCATGTCTCAATGTAATCAAGTTAGGAAAATATTGTTATTTTCAAATCTCTTTTTGGCCCTATTTGTGGCAAATTGGAGTGTACAAACTATTATAATTATGCTCCAAGCCCCCCCGACCATCTGTTCTGACAAAAACCGGTCCACGGCTGAATTTAGTTGCCTACCCCTGGACTAGAGAGTGACACAGCATACCTCTGGGGTAATGCCCAGCAGACTGAGCAGGCTCCTAACACTATGACAGTCTGACCTCTGGTCCTATGGGCTGTTACTGGCCCTGCACTCAGCTCAGTTCCTCAGGGCCAGGCTGTCTACTCTGTTCTGCTCTGGGGTTGCTAAGTGCACCGCAGCAGCAGCTCAGCCATTGTTGCCCAATGAGCTCACATGAGAGGTTGGTGGTCAGAACTAGGTAGGCCTAAAGTGAGAACAAAACACAGACTGTTCTTTAGAGATAGCTGATCGAAAACTCTCCAAGAAAGAGGAGTCACAGTGCAACTGAGATGATAATCTGGTGAAACAGTGGGATATCAATAATACACTGTTCTTTCCCGGAACTATGAAGTCAGCCAACTCCTGTGGAGTGGGGACCTTCATTTGACTTTAGTCCAGCTGACTGGTCTGGGCAAAATAACCTGTATTAGCTAAAAATGTAATACGTGTATTTATTCATTACAGGCTTGGTTCCTCTAATAATATGTCTGGCCTAATGTAACTAACCCTGTATGGGCACCAGCATGATATTTACGTATCTTCTAGGGCTGAGAATTACCAGGGACCTCACGATACGATATTATAATGATACTTAGGTGCCGATACAATATGTATTGTGATTTGACATGTTGGCTCACTATTTAAAAAAGAAGATGGAGAACGAGCTATAGGATAAAACATACTGGAGTTTTGACCGACTAGCGCTAGCTAACGCTACCTACAGTAGCGTTTTTTGTTTTACAAATCAATACCTTGAGCCAAAGTTAATATAATATTGTTGAAAAATAATATTGAAAAATGTGACTGTATCAATATTTCCCCCCCCCATCACTAATAACTACTGTGTGTGTAAATAAAATAAAAGGAAGTGTATTGTTGTGAAGTTTGTGTTGTGGCTAAACCTGCACAGACAAGGTCACAGGCTTAGGACGAGCTAGGCTGTGATGCTGATGAGACGAGACAGTCAGTAAGAGAGTCGCCACCTGTGAAGGTAGTGCCCAGTGACTAGGGTGTCTCCTGGGCGACCCTGGAGCCCAACTCTACACCCATCAACCAGGCCACAGGACAGTGACCCTGTCAGCCAACACGGCAGGGACACTAGAGCAGTGTCAAGGTGTGAAAAATATATAGGCCTATTACATCTACCTTCCCCTCCAAGAGCAGTGTGCCCCTGGATTTCACCAGGGCATACCATTAGTGGTCTAGTGCTGTTTTTTAATTTTTTATTTGATTTAACCTTTATTAAACTAGGCAAGTCAGTTAAGAACAAAGTATATTTTACAATGACGGCCTACCCCGGCCAAAAAGCCTAATTTAAATGGCTAAATTCTTCAAATACAGTTGAAGTCGGAAGTTTACATACACCTTAGCCAAATACATCTAAACTCAGTTTTTCACAATTCCTGACATTTAATCGTTGTAAAAATTCCCTGTCTTAGGTCAGTTGGGATCACCACTTCATTTTAAGAATGTGAAATGTCAGAATAATAGTAGAGAGAATGATTATTTCAGCTTTTATTTATTTCATCACATTCCCAGCATTGCCTTTAAATTGTTTAACTTTGGTCAAAAGTTTCGGGTACCCTTCCACAAGCTTCCCACAATAAATTGGGTGAATTTTGGCCCATTGGCTGGTGTAACTGAGTCAGGTTTGTAGGCCTCCTTGCTCACACACGCTATTTTAGTTCTGCCCACAAATTTTCTATGGGGTTGAGGTCAGGGCTTTGTGATGGCCACTCCAATACCTTGACTTTGTTGTCCTTAAGCCATTTTGCCACAACTTTTGAAGTATGCTTGGGGTCGTTGTCCATTTGGAAGACCCATTTGCGACCAAGCTTTAACTTCCTGACTGATGTCTTGAGATGTTTCTTCAATATATCCACATAATATTTCTACCTCACGATGCCATCTATTTCGTGAAGTGCACCAGTCCCTCCTGCATCAAAGCCCCGCAACCCCGTGCTTCACGGTTGGGATGATGTTCTTCGGCTTGCAAGCCTCCCCCTTTTCTTCCAAACATAACAATGGTCATTATGGCCAAACAGTTCTATTTTTGTTTCATCAGACCAGAGGACATTTCTCCAAAAGTACGATCTTTGTCCCACTGTGCAATTGCAAACCCTAGTCTGGCTTTTTTATGGCGGTTTTGGAGCAGTGGCTTCTTCCTTGCTGAGCGGCCTTTCAGGTTATGTCGATATAGGACTTGTTTTACTGTGGATGTAGATAATTTTGTACCGGTTTCCTCCAGCATCTTCACAAGGTCCTTTGCTGTTGTTCTAGGATTGATTTGCACTTTTACGTTAATCTCTAGGAGACAGAACGTGTCTCCTTCCTGAGCGATATGACGGCTGATTGGTCCCATGGTGTTTATACTTGCGTACTATTGTTTGTACAGATGAACGTGTTACCTTCAGGTGTTTGGAAATTGCTCCCAAGGATGAATCAGACTTGTGGAGGTCTACAATTTTTTTCTGAGGTCTTGGCTGATTTCTTTTGATTTTCCCATAATGTCAAGCAAAGAGGCACAGAGTTTGAGGTTAGGCCTTGAAATACATCGACAGGTACACCTCCAATTGACTAAAATGATGTCAATTAGCCTATCAGAAGCTTCTAAAGCCATGACATCTTTTTCTGGAATTTTCCAATCTGTTTAAAGGCACAGTCAACTTAGTGTATGTTAACTTCTGACCCACTGGAATTGTGATACAGGGAATTATGAGTGAAATAATCTGTCTGTAAACAATTGTTGGAAAAATTACTTGTGTCATGCACAAAGTAGATATCCTAACCGACTTGATAAAATGAAAGTTTGTTAATAAGACATTTGTGGAGTGACTCCAAACTAAGTGCATGTAAACTTCCAACTTCCCCTGTAATAGAGCCAGATGCGTGTCCTTAGTTCATCGCTGGGCCAATTGTGCACCGCCCTATAGGACTCCCAATCACGACTGGTTGTGATACAGCCTGGATGCCTCTAGCACTGAGATGCAGTGCTAGAGACCGTTGCGCCACTCGGGAGCCTAGTAAAGCTGCCCTGCTGCTTCAGAGCCAAACACATGTGAGCAGAGGAGAAACTGTAGTCCACCACAGTCTAGCAGGGATAATAATGAGCGATCTCCGGGAGTGCGTTTCCATCCCTTTATTAGGCCTAATTTTAGCCCTGATTTCACTAATGACCAGAGGTGCAGATTAACTTTATTATGCTTCTGTCCTCAGGCGACCCCCCAGGCTAGAGGTCTCTTTCTCACTGTCCATTGCTCGCACGCACGCACGCACGCACGCACGCACGCACACACACACACACACACACACACCTGTCCATGGTGTTCAGTCTGAGCCGGTGGAACCAGCTTTGGTAGAGGAGTGGCACAAGATAAGACTGGTAGCAACGTGACAATGGGCAGCAAGAAGCAACACAATGAATACTACCTAGGGTGGCCCCTTCTATACTTCCTTATGCTATGTCACACTTCAGCTATGCTCATGAAACGATTTGCGATGCTGACGTGAATCTACAGATACTCAAACGTTCAGCGTCGGTTTGAACACAGCTTTGGAGAATCAGTCACGTCCCTACCAGTATTATACTGTCCGTGTTCGTCATAATAAGATGTTAGGGATACTATTACGTAACCATGCAGAAAGACAAGCGAATTACAATGTGTCTTGCAGCATCTGCAATACTTTGATATGTACTGAGAGGAAAGTCTTCATATTCTCTGACAGGGATGACAAACCAGTGGTATGCCAAGCTCATGTATGTAACGCCTCTGAGCCAATGTGAGGGACAGGATTGAGACACGTGGCACCACACCGGATCTAGAGGGCAGGATAACGTCCTTCCTGGATCTTGGCAGAAGGTCAGAACATTGCAATCGTCAAAGACTGACCGGCACACAACTACTTATCAGCCTCTTCTCATTGAGATTCATTGAGGCATGTTTATTTAACACAATTAGACAGACTAAGCCTGATAGGAGTTTCCTCTACAGTATAAAGATGGCGAGCCAATAACAACGAGTCCCTTAATCAAAGGAAATAGGAAGTAATAATATGTTGTAATCAACCAAAAGGGGAAAAACGAGTCGGAAGTAGACAATACATGGCTCGGCTGTGACAGGGCTCAGAAAGCAAGGAGGAACTGATGATACGCTTGTGGCTCGATTATATGAAGAATTAGCCATTTCAATTAGGCTTTTTAAAATGCAGTGCCTTTTTACACCCAAGACATGGTGAGGAGATTGAACTATTTGTATTTCCATCCCTTTGATCTGGCAGCATCACATGAATTGAGAGCAATTTCGTGGTATCCAATTGGTAGTTACAGTCTTGTCTCATCGCTACAACACCCGTACGGACTCGGGAGAGGTGAGGGTCGAGAGCCATGCGTCCTCCGAAACATGACCCAACCAAGCCGCACTGCTTCTTAACACAACGCCCGCTTAACGCGGAAGCCAGCCGCACCAATGTGTCAGAGGAAACAATGTACACCTGGCGACCGTGTCAGCGTGCACTGCGCACGGACCGCCACAGGAGTTGCTAGTGTGCGATGCCGGCCAAACCCTCCCCTAACGCGGACGACGCTGGGACAATTGTGCGCCGCCCCATGGGTTTCCCGGACTGGACTCGAACCGAGAATCTCTAGTGGTACAGCTAGCACTGCGATGCAGTACCTTAGACCACTGCACCACTTGGGAGGCCCCTCACACAGCCTATTATAATCAGACTATAAGACATAGAGGCTTTTATCATCAGACCAGACGTCACCCTAACAGGAATACGAATACAGATATTAAAAGCAATGACAGTTTTAATCATTGCAGGCAAAGCAGCTATCAGAACTCCTCCAAAGGGAGAAGAAAAGACACTGTAGGACTCAAGAGCTGGTAGGCGTGTACATCAAGCCCACATCGGTTGAGACAGAAAACTTTGACCAATTATTGGACACGTTTTGGAGAGCAACTAGGCCTAAACTGTAGGATAGGATCCATAGAACTCACACAAAGCAAGGAATGCCTAAAACTCTTTGAATCATAGAATGTACTGTCCGCAGGTCACTGGAAACGCTTAGAAACCAGTGCACAAGTCTGAGAGCATTTGAGCCTAAGAGAGCCAACAGCAAATCCTCTAAATCAAGGTTTAATGCACTGAAAAGCAATAGGCATGACAGACACTGCCACTTTATGAAGCAGTTGAAGTTACTGTGTTTAACGTGTTAATGTACTGTAACAGATATTACACTTTGTTTGGCGCAGGAGAACCATTTCAACAGGCAGGTTTTACAGGTTAGCACTAGCAGATTCATAACTGCCAAAGCCAAGCCAAAGAACGCAAGACAAACCCTAACAGTAGAACAAAGGGCCCTGTCATTCCCCAATTACATCCATTAGACACAACAATGTCCACACAGTGCCTAATCAATTGGGCACATTTTGAATTATACAGCTATTATAGCATAATAATATCACTGTGAGCAGTAGCAGCAGCAAACCACATAAACTATGGTTGGACAGAATGACTGTGCTGCTGCCCCTGAAACCCTCAGCCTGCTCATTACAGCCTGGAAACAATTGAATTTGCCAATTCAACCCTAAAGAAGCCCATGTGAACATGGAGGAATTCCACGGTAACGGAATTACTCTTTGACACAGTTTTTTTTCTTCTCTCAATTAAAATGTATGCCAAACAAAAAACCACGAATTTCTATGTTTAACAAACCATACAACTCCATGCACACGGGACTACTTTGAACAATTTCCACTGAAAAATGTAGAGGCTAATTTGGTGGAAGAACTGTGCAGATGTACACTTTAGTAACATAATTACTGTAAAATCTCTTTAAGGTTTGTTATGTGACCACGTTTTCCAAAAACTCTGTTACAGTGCCTTTAGAAAGTATTCATACCACTTGGACTTTTTGTTAATTTTGTTGAATTACAACCTGAATTCAAAATGTATTACTTTTTTCCATCATCCATCTACACACAATATCCCATAATGACAAAGGGAAAACATGTTTTGATACATTTTTGCAAATGTATTGAACATGAAATACAGAAATAACTAATTTAAAGTATTCACACCCCTGACTCAATACATGCTAGAATCACCTTTGGCAGCGATTACAGCTGTGAGTCTTTCTGGATAAGTCTCTAAGAGCTTTGCACACCTGGATTGTACAATATTTTGCATTATTGTTATTTTTTTAATCTTCAAGCTCTTTCAAGTTGGCTGTTGATCATTGCTAGACAGCCTTTTTCTTGCCATAGATTTTCACGACGATTTAAGTCAAAACTGTAAGTAAGCAACTCAGGAACATTCAATGTTGTCTTGGTAAGCAACTCCACTATATATTTGGTCTTTTGATTTAGGTTATTGTCCTGCTGAAAGGTGAATGTCTCCCAGTGTCTTTTGGAAAGTAGACTGAACCAGGTTTTCCTCTAGGATTTGGCCTGTGCTTATCTCTATTCCATTTATTTTTATCCTAAAAAGCTCCCTAGTCCTTGTCAATGACAAGCATACCCATAACATGATGCAGCCACTGCCATTCTTGAAAATTTGAAGAGTGGTACTCAGTGATGTGTTGTGTTGGATTTGCCCCAAACATTACACTTTGTATTCAGGACATCACTTATTTGCCACATTTTTTGCAGTTTTACTTTAGAGCCTTATTGCATACAGGATGCACATTTTGGAATATATTTTATTCTGTACAGGCATCCTTCTTTTCACTCTGTCATTTAGGTTAGTATTAGTATTGTGGAGTATGTTGTTGATCCATCCTCAGTTTTCTCCTATCACAGCCATTAACTGTTGTGAACCATTGGCTTCATGGTGAAATCCATGAGCAGTTTCCTTCCTCTCCGGCAACTGAGTTCGGAAGGACGCCTGTATCTTTCTAGTGACTGGGTGTATTGATACACCATCCAAAGTGTAATTAATAACCTCATCATGCTCAAAGGGATATGCATTGTCTGCTTTCTAGTATTTTTACCCATCTACCAATAAGTGCCTTTCTTTGCGAGGCAGTGGAAAAACTCCCTGGTCTTTGCGATTGAATCTGTGTCTGAAATTCACTGCTTGACTGAGGGACCTTACAGATAATTGTATGTGTGGGGTACAGAGATGAGGTAGTCATTCAAAAATCATGTTAAACACTATTATTGCACACAGAGTGAGTCCATGCAACTTATTATGTGACTTGTTGGTGAAATTCTTACTCCTGAACTTCCTTGCCATAACAAAGGGGTTGAATACTTATTGACCCAAGACGATTCCGCTTTCACTTTGAATTAATTAGTAAACATTTCTAAAACATAATCCCACTTTGACATTGTAGGGTATTGCGTGTTCTAGGCCAATGACACAACATCTCAATTTAATCCATTTTAAAATTCAGCCTGTAAAACAACAAAATGTGGAAAAAGTCAAGGGGTGTTGAATAATTTAATGAAGGTACTGTAAATATCTGCTCCGAATTAAGATTGAAAGATGTCTGCAGAAAGAATTGGGTGTCAGCTATGACATACTTGAGTTTACCTTGAGTTTGAACAAAATGTATTTTGGTTATTGAACTACAGTAAGTGAAATGGATTTACACCCGGTAACGGAATTACAGTTTGGACATCACAGCACAGCAAAGCAGAGCACAGAATAGTACAGTAAAGTAGAGTATAGTTCAGTATAGTAGAGTACAACATAGTGTTCTCTACTCTACTTTTCCTTCATGTACTCTATTGTACTGCTGTGCTCTGCTCACTGTACTGTACTGTGCTGTACTCAGTAATGTATTGTACTGTCCAAACTTGTGAAACATGGTAGGTTCAGAGAAAGGCAGAGAGAGAGAGATAGAGAGGGGTTGTCCAGACGAAGACACTTGGTTTGACTGCCAGACAAAAGAAAGAAAACAGTTATGAGCTGAACACAACAGTATGCAAGTGGAAGGGACAACAGTAGCAGGTGACCCCACTGTGGTTTGTGACTATTATAATTTCCCATTGAGGCTAATTTAGTTGCAGTATTTCTGCTACCGACGTGGTAACAGAAACGAGTTTTAATCTCTTAATAATTCATAAACAAATTTGATATCAGTAAAATCACTATAACTAATTGGTAGGTCTACTATCACTTTTTACTTCTGTGAACTTCATTATCCTCCCTCCTCATGAGGGAGTGAAATGAGAAAATATCTTAAAAGGTGCTACACCTAGAATTTCTCCCCTACAGTATGTGGAAGCTAGGTGAATTGCAATAGCACTAGGCAGCATTAAAAAGAAATCTCCCCTGTAACATGGGGGAGACTCGTGCTTGAGCCTTGTTATTGAAAATATATTTCACAGAGATTTAGAAGGTACAATGATTCACTACCATATTAAGTGTTTGCTTTCTCAAATACACAAAAACTGAACAAACAGTGTAGAATTTTTTCAACATTGGCCGTTTTACCCGATTTCCACCAGATAACCACAAAGTCAAAACAGCTTTCCCATTTTGACAACAGATGCCGCACCAGCAGGAGAAATCAATAGGCGAATATAACAGCTAATCACAACACTTGCGGGTAAGTAATACTGTGAAACACTATCCTCCCACTACTAGTGCAGAAATACTGTATCATGAACATTTTATGAAATTACAATGCAAAAATTCAAGGCACAAGGCAACATTTCTAAAACTTACAGAAGGTAAACAATTTCTCCAAAACTAAATATAAGTGTTGATATTAGTTGGTAGGGTCTTTACGTCAACATCATTGTGTTTTGATGTATTTCTGATACCTTTTAAGACATTTTCTGGAAGACGTTTTCTAAAACCCCCCTTTCCTTCTGTTTATCCAAAAATCGAAGCCTTTGCTTATGCCAACATTTTCTTATGGAAAATGGTTGAAAAAATGTATCTATGCTTTCATTTCCCCAAAAATAGACTCTCAGCTTTCATTTGACATGCTCCTATGAACTTCGTATGTTGGCGCTGAGGGGTCTTTTACATGGAAATGCTCTTGTGCTGTATCAGTCCCTATCCTGACCTTGATGAGTCAAGGACTAAATTGGATTTGAGTCAAGGAACAGTCTGCAATCTGATGCTACATAGACGACAATAACAAGATCCGTCTTGGTGGCCAACTGACATCGTCTTCAGAGAGAACAAACAGCGGCACACAGCCTCTCGTGGAAGAGCAACGGGATTTCATTAGGTGCTACAGGGACAGAGCTCTGTGATTAGGCCAGTGTTTTCCAAGCTAGGGGTCGCGGCCACATGTGGGGTCGCCTGATTTGAAACCCTGAAAAAAATAAAAAATAATAATAATCACACTTTGTTCATAGAACCAGGGTTACGGCAGTAACCTCCAGTAGCCGCTAGAGGTCTGCTTTCTTCCTACAAATGAGGCTGTATCTTTTGAACGGTTGAAGCTACAAAATATTAGGACCCTATTACTGAAAGATAAGACACTCTGGAACGTGTACGTGTGTCCTGTTTCACTCTACAATGCCAACAAGCACAGGACCCATTAGAACAGAGAGTACTAGATCACCCAGCACAACATGTAGTTTTGATTTACATTGAACAAAAATATAAATGCAACATGTAAAGTGCTGGTCCCTTACCTCATGAGCTGAAATAAAAGATCACAGATATTTTTTCCATATGCACAAAAAAACGTATTTCCCTCATATTGTGTGCACAAATTTATTTACATCCCTTTTAGAGAGCATTTCTCCTTTGCCAATATAATCCATCAACCTGACAGGTGTGGCATATCAAGAAGCTGATTCAACAGTATGATCATTACACAGGTGCATCTTGTGCTGGGGACAATCAAAGGCCACTCTAAAATGTGCAGTTGTGTCACACAACACAATGCCACAGATGTCTAAAGTGTTGAGAGAGTGTGCAATCGGCATTCTGACTGCAGGAACGTCCTCCAGAGCAGTTCCCCGAGAACTGAATGTTAATTTCTCTACCATAAGCCACCTCCAATGTCATTTCAGAGAATTTGGAAGTACGCTCAACTGGCCTCACGACCATAACCACGCCAGCACAGAACCTCGACATCCAGTTTCTTACCCTGCGGGATCGTCTGAGACCAGCCACCCAGACAGCTGATGAAACTGAGGAGTATTACTGTCTGTATTAAAGCCCTTTTGTGGGGAAAAACTAATTCTGCTTCGCTGGGCCTGGTTCCCCAGTGGGTGGCCTCAGACCACTGGGTGGCCTATGCCCTCCCAGGCCCACCCATGGCTGTCATGTGAAATCCATAAACGATGGCGTAATGAATGTATTTTTGATGTACTGATTTCCTTATATGAACTGTAAGTTAGTAAAATTGTGGAAATTGTTACATGTTGCGTTTATGATTTTTTTGTTGTATGCATTTGGTTGAGTTGTCAACAAACAAATTCAATGTGAAATCAACAACAAATGTCACCATGTCATTGGATTTATGTTCAAATTTGGGCTACGCTAATGACTCTTTGCAAATCCAATCCATTTTTGCACATTGATTCAACGTCAACACAGATGTTTGGGGTTGAAATTAAATCTTTGCCCAATGGGCAGGCACTAAATCAGACTGTGGAAAATGAACATATTTTCTACACAGAAGATAATACAACATTATTGCCTGATTATCTTCTGAATTTCCCAATACTTTTCTGATGCATTTCAGTCACTTCAAACCATACTTTCAGATTGAAATACGGTCAAATGTACTGTCAGACTGATTTGTAATAGACTCTCATAGCCACAATTATTAAAGTAAACATTGTCCGTTGATCACATCACTTTAATTATTATTATTATTATTATGTTTTTTACATCGCGGGGTTGTGAAAAACACTGGGGAACCCCTGGATTAGGCTATCAATTACAGCCACACATTACAATCTCTAACCCTTCCTCTGCTGCTGCCATCAGCCGTGAGGATAGACAGCACACCCACAGCACTCAGCCAACAAATTCATTTTGAAGGCAGTCAGTCAGTGCCTTCACTGATGTTGCAATTTCTTTAGTCAATTTCTTGTTTTTTCTACATCCTCCATATCTGTGCAAACCACCCACAGACATCACACACAGGTTCTGTGTTAGCCGTCCATAGAAACTTTGTATACCATAGTCATCCCACACAGTCATCCCACACTTTATTCAAGGATAGACAGGGACACGGATACATTCTCTGGGGAATGCCTAACATATCCCTTCACTTTACACTCAGTAGCACATAGTTGGGCCTAGTTATCCTGTTGAATTCCAGAGCACAGCACTGTCGCAGATTGTTCCTTACATGAGGAGCCAGTAGGTTCAGCAAGCAGGAAGCACATGGCTTCCCTAAACAAGGAAAACAATGGCTGAGGCAGGCAGCACAGTTACAACACAATGGGATATTCCTTCCATCCCTTCTCCCCAAGAAGCCCAGCAAAATACTGACAGATAGGCATAACACTAATACTAAGATGGAAACTTGTTAAACGTGTTAATTTATCACTATACTAACCTACATCCCAATTACTTGTCTCTCTTCCAGGCTGCAGCGGAGACAGACTATTTTGACTGGGTCTATCTCAGGTAGTTGAGCACATGGTGTACAGTGTAATACTAGACCCCAGCACTCTCCCAGCTGACTGCCCCAGCAGGTGTTCCTCCTCGTGGTAACTAGTCTGAGCACATGGACCAACGCTCCCATTGGGTATACAGTACGACACAGGCAGCCAAATGTCTACATACCACTACATACTGCACCTGGATAAGCTATTGACATGCCAATGAGCTAGGGAGTGTCTCAAATGATCCCAAAGTTAATCCAATGAGGGTAAACATACATTTGTGTTGTGAAAACCCACAATAATCACAACAGGTAGGCCTCGTTTGAATATGTATAGGCCCTATCTCGTTCTGTGTCACTAGCTACATTTCCATCAAATTGGCTTGGGAATATTATAATTTCCGCATGAAGAGAATATGTGCATTTTTCCCACCAGTGGTGTGTTTCTACCAGACTTTATGCAGATAAAAAGCAGTGCGTTATGACGTAGTGCACATAAAATGTAATGCTTCCCTTCCGTTTTCATGTAACGAATAAAAATGTAAAGTTTAATGTGTATCTATCGCATTTTCAACTCTACCAATAGTTTTTTTTTCCACAAAAACTGTTGCGTTAAATAGCAAATGTGCCTACACTGGTCTTGGCTACTTCGCTCTAGCCAACAGCCCTTGGGCTAAATGGTGTGTGATTTCAATAAGTTTCCTATGGGGGATTGATAGTATAATTTAAAACAACATGTGTGGATCTCCAACCGTCTTTGTGGTACGATTTGAATGTTGAAATGTTTATTTGAGGACTATTTGAGTATATTTATCAGCCAAAACATGACACCCACCGTGTACTCAAGAGCATGTTGTGTCTCAACCGATGGCAGGAACAACACAAACACCTCAGATGATGTAAAATAGGGTCAAAGCTACAATATATACAAATATGAAGAAAACAAATCGCCTTTTATGCGTTTTTAGATAACATTAGATTTGATTACATTAAAAGGTTCAAAAAATGCATTTAAAAAAACTAAAACTAAGTTTTTTCCAGTTATTATAAAATGTTGACAACAGTAAAGCTTTTAAATTATGTCAATCTCAACCGTTTATCTTTTCCAGTGAGGAAGACATGGGTGTCTCATGGTTATAGTGGGGTATGCAAAATGGGTCACCTTTGAGCACCTTATCTCTTGAATGTTTTGGCATTCAGGCCCAAAATATACCCTTCTCTTAGCACCTCTACAATGGGCAACTATGTATGGAAGGTTTCGTTTAAATCAAAAGGGTTGCGGATTTATCCTGTGTCTATTGAACGCACACACACACACACACACACACACACACACACACACACACACACACACACACACACACACACACACACACACACACTTCATCCAAACGGCTTGACATAGAAAACATGTGACGCTGGAGACAGCCTTCAGTGAACTGTGATGCCAGGTTTATACCTGTGAACTGATGTATCTCTTCAGGCATTCCTCGCAGACAGCCTTCTTGCAACAATGTAGCGGCTTTATGTGCTTGTCGTCCAGACAGATGCGACAGGTCAAGACAATTGATACATTGTAATCCCCGTTGTAAAAGTTGTTCAGAGTTCTAGGATCAATCAGGTTCGATAGGGTGTATGGCTCCGGGACAGAGGGGTGGCCTAGTTCCAAATCGCTCTGCTGCTGCAAATCCGTGGATGGCTCTGTGGCGACGTTTGATGTTGACGGAGTTATCGCCCCATTATATTGGTGTTCTCCGGCATTGTCAGCCGGTTTCCTGTAGTTATCGTTTGCAATACAGTATACCGTACAGTAAACATGTTCCTTCAACTGTACGACATCGTCGTCAGCCCTGCTACTTTCACAAATCTCGTCAGAATCTGTTACATCGACTTCATCCAAATCGGATGACGTTAATCCCTCTGTGTGATCTGCGATTTGCTCTTCTCCACCCTTCGTTTCACTACCACTTGACTTTTCAAGGTCCACACAATCAGTTCGTTCATTTAAAACAATTTCTACCACGGCATCCTCTGGCTCTTTTTGGTCATCTGCTGAATTGTTATTGGAATTCGGGGGGGATCTCGTCGTCCCGAAATTCCTCAAAATATCCACTGCAGTCGGTTTTCTGAAACTGTATCCTTCAACATTTTCTTTACAACTCGTTCTCTCAGGTCTGTGTTTGTGCGTCTCCGATGCCCCGTCTTGTACTCGGATCTTTGTTTCCCATGCATCTTGAATAAAATCTGTGCCTGATGTCTCAACTTTATCAAACACTTCTGATGGATTGCAAACTGTCTCTTCGTCATAACTGCTGACAAAACTAGGCATTGTACACTTGTAAACATTGAGAGAAATGTGTTCATCTTCCATTCCCAAGGTATAACTTCCCGACCATGCACACGTTGTCGCTTCCCCTCCAACTCCAGTCCAGATACTAACAAAACAAAACAAAGCCCAAGTCTGTATTTCTGCTTCCGGGTCTGCGTGTGGGAGAAAATAAATCCGTAACGTGGTAGCTGTTTGACTTCATCCAAACATCCAGCTCTTTGGCTGTGGCAAACGGCAGCGCATTTGTCAATGAAAAATAAGCAAGAAGGTTTCATACATATCCACCTATTACGTTTTGGTTTTATATGACTTTGATAGTGCAGTCTGGGGGATCCTTGTCTGCCCAGCGACAGGCTACCTCCAACCAAGGTACAAGCAATCTGGCACTGTATGATCTGTAATTTATGCGCAATTGTGCACAAAGGGCGCACCTAATCAATCTATGGACGCACCTGATGCCATAAATCATAAAGGACAACATTTTGATTCCACAAATTGAGGAATACCCCAAAAGTTGGAGAAAATTACGGCATTCCAATTATAATATCCATATTTGGTCAGATTATAATACCTTCTACCATGACACTTGCCAATTCAGGCTACTAGACGCTTTCAATATCACAATTCAAAATGGAAAAGTGATGGCACTTCATTTCACAATTGAATATATTTATTCCATTTATGTATTGGCCAATGAAATAATCATCAGCAATACATGTGTGGTCCAGTGGCACACTGACAACATCAACAGTCAACAGAAGAGGGTAGTATAGTCTATAACACAACATCACAACTGGGGAATTTGCATTTAGGATATGTAACTGCGACAGAGGAAATCTGGTTTGCAAGTCGATATAGAAAACGTAAAAAAGACAAGCATATGTGCAGACTGTACAGTTTTCTTCAGAAAGGCTTCAGGGCTAAATTACCTTCATATTAGGCCACCAGGGCTAATGGATACGTGCTGAATCAACCCTGTGGTCAAATGAGTCGATTTTTTCCAATGCCAAATGGACCCTTGGGGCTGCGTTTTATATATGCATGTTTAATATACAGTGTAGAGAGGGAGAAATTCAGCTAAGACAAACAACTTTCACACATAGAGCTAATATTGTATTTAAGAAGCCAACTGTAAACATGTGGATATGTTAGCTTGGTAGTAAAATGACTAATACCATATTGGTATCAAAACTAGGTTCATCAAGATAACCTCTTGATAGGTAGTATCATTAATATGTGAACATTAAACCGTTTACTGTGTATTAAACTGTTTATGAGCATGCTTGTTAATGTTGCAAATACAATTTTTTTATATGGCATATTTTACTTTCAAAATATAGCAGAGATGCTCACTTAGACTCTGAAATCCTCCTCACTGGGAAAAGCAATGAAACAAAGTAATACTGTGATATGGCTCATGATCAGTCATTACTCGCTCTGAGGCTTCCCAACCTCATTATATCATATACACTTCTCAACTACACATGGTTCCTGTGGCAGGAGGCCCAGACAGAATGATTGACGGAGGCAAAGAGGAGACAGACACTAATGGGTAGGAATGCCTATGTCATCAGAAAAAGAGCTCTAAAGATGTCCCTGATGTTCTCAGTACTATTTAGCATAGGAGCCTATATGCTTCCCCCCCCCGTATTCATCATTTTCTAACACTGGTAGGTCTCACATGACTCTCTGATAAAACAATCTGTCACATGATGGCACCTCTTTGGTCAGCTTGGAGCCCGGCTGCAGTGTGACTCTGATGGAGGCTTTAAAACAGACTACTTTGCATTTTCTCTTGAACAGATGGCTGTGAATATTGGTGAGTCTTTGACATTTCATTTTGTATGCGAGAGAGTGAGCGTTCAGTGAACTTCCAGCCAGCTCTGTGTGTGTTGGGACCATTGCTCTGTGAGCATTACCGCGGTGGTTTCCAAGTACAGACAGTCTCCTTTCCATAATTGGTGTATATTTAGACACAAACACACACAAAGATCAGATAAAAATGCAACAGTGTCAAGGATTGATTTCTCCCCCGACCACAGCTCAGCTCCTGTATCATATCAGGATATTATTCTCTTTCCAATTGCCTCATTGGTTAAAGATCCAATTTCCAGTGAGGAGTTGGCAGAGTATTTCCTCTTCTCCCAGAGGGCAAGCTTTGTTTACTATAGAAAGCTGTATAGGTTTCAGGTAACAATGAGTTTCATGCCTTGCTATCTTTCATAAAGGGATATTTCATAGAAAACTCAGGCAGGTGGAAGGTAAACCTGCAGACATATGAATAGGAGAGGAAAATCTTTACATCCACAGGTAGCCACATGTGCTTGCTTCAAAGGTTTTAATCAATAGCCTCCTGCCAGAGCATTATACTTGGCACAGGGCAAGTACATGGGTCTTTTAAACATTGTATACGAGAGTGGAGCATTTAGTAAAATAGAGGAACAAATAAATGATAGATGGCAGCATCAGGTTAGCTTCACACCCTCCCCCGTTATGTCTGCAGTGTTGAGAACGGATGGGCTGAGGCTGGCAACAGTTTGCCTCACATACTGTAGACAATTGTAATGAATGATACCTTCCGGCTGTACAGGCTGTTGCTAGGCACTCCAAACCATTATTGTATCAGCACATCTCGCTGTTCAGATGAGAGATTAGAAAGTAGGATGTCAGTGATTACATCAGGCATTGCAGGAAGTGAAAGTACTCGGAAATCAAATGAGAAAATTGATTGGACTTTTCCACAGTTAGATTTTATTATATTTACAGTCAATTTGAAAGTAACATAAATATAAATTGCTAAATCTATTGGGAAGTAGAAGTGAGCACTGAACCCAAGCAAAACAACCAATGGTGTGTTCAGGAAAGCCTCTATGATGAGCAATTGAGTGCCTGCAACAGTATTATATACAGCTCCCTTTGAATGTAGGAACTTAGAATACAGTACAGCAAGATGCAATCTAATGATTTTATTTCTAATTCAGATCTATACAACATCTTGTCAAAAACGTTACCCTGGTTGAGAATGTCTGTTATATTTACAACTTTGAATAATCTCTGTAATCAAGGGGTGATGGACAATTGCAGCAGTAAGTAACTATGTTGGTAACCACCAGTGTCACTGCAGTACATCCACTATCCAATCATATTAGATTAACCCACTGATAAAACACAACTTACTCTTATCTGGGACTTATAATGAATGGAAGCATACTAGAGACCATATTGCTTTTACCCAGTTGAATATCAATACCATACTGTCCCAGACACAAATGTTATGAAGAAGAGGATAATGTTTAGCTTTGGAATCTTTGTGTCTTCAGGTTTTCTATTGGCTGTTACCATTTGGTCATGTTCAAACACAAATAGTAAGTGTATGTTGGAAGCTAAAACTTGCCTGAGTTTAGAACAGCATTTTAGGCATTTATGTATTTCGAGGTGATATTTACAAAATTATCATCATAGATCACAACAGAGGGGGAAATAAAAGCTTCCATTTCAATATTCAGTCACTTGGAAGACCTGTTAGTATTACCTCATTCATTTCCAGAAGAGCCAACAGATTCACACTATTGAAATAGAAAACAGAGATAGGTCCCATGATATAGAGTTAAGGTCTACAGAGCAGAAGGATTTATGCATGGTGGGATATATACAAATTGTTTTGCTCACGGGAAGAAGGCTCCCTCCAGTAGAACAGTTACAGTATGATGAGGCTAAGACGACGATGAAAGAACTGAGGCAGTCCTGGTTGGTTCAGGGGGTTCCCACGCTGTCCACTAGACAAAAGCACAACGTTTCAGCCACAGCACAAACTCTACCACACACCTCCTTCAAGTCCTCACACCACACCACTATCAGCAAGATATTGTTCCCAAGGTTTCCCTTGACACTTTATACAGTTAGGAGTAAAAGAAAGGCCCACTTATACACAACATAACAAGAGCTTGGGACTACAAGGTTCTATCTGCAAAAAGATTATTGTAAGATAATTGGCTTTATAGTTACGAACCCTCATTGCTTTGAATAGTGTCAGCTATTTTTCTATTGTATTCTTTGGAACTTAACAACATGAATTGGGGTATTTATATATTTGTAGAGAACATTGAAGAGAACAAGGCTATGTCAATAACTCAATTTTGATTTAAAAAATGCAGATAAAACCTTCTAGTTCCAAGCTCTCTATAATATATTGTTAGTCAACTATAAAAGAGTAAACACTGTCACATGTTAAAAAAAATTCTAGAATTGAAAGAAGTTATATTTTGTTTTCTCTTTGTCATTAGACTCATGTCTCCACACTGTCTTAAAAAAGCACAAAATTCACATAACCTTACAGAGAAAAGACATCTGCAGAAAGGCCAACTGTCACCTCTACCTAGTCTGGGATGAGGTCCAGTGCTTTCAGAGATTAAATATGCAACAGATTTTGACACCTCATGCAAAACAAATATTGTGTTATCCCCGAATGAACTTTTGAACTGATGTCCCCGAGACGAGCTCCAAAAATATGTATCTCTCGATAGCATCCAATACCTTGTCTAACTCATCTTTAATGCCTTGTTCTTGGCACATTCAAGGCAAATACATCCATCGTAAGAAACAACAACTGATTGCTTTTTCAATCCCGTCAAAGTTTTGTCCCATTCAATTACCCAACTCAGATCGAATTCCAACGGCCCAAAGTGTATGTATTGTAAACACATGGTTTCACGTGTACATTGATTCTAATCAACTCTTCATAAGGGAGCTATAAAACTACTTGTGATGACTAAAGCCATAGTGATTATTGAACATTCCTTAAGCAGAGCGTATTTCTAATCAAGTTGGTCGGAACACAGGCACCACTTAGCTAGTGCTCTCAGAACTTGGCACACGTCCAACTGTTTCCCTTTGTCCGGAATCTTGGTCCTTTTGAACACTGTCCAGGGGCATCAAAGCAATTTGTTCCCTCAATATAACAGTTATTCAGCTGTCATAAAGAAAGCAAGAACCAGTATGGAGAGATATGCGTCCTGTAAGGTCAACAGAGCCACAGGAGGGCGCTCTTGCACCTGCCTGGCCCCTAGTCCAGACCCAGACTGACTCCACCACTGAGCAGAGAGGCTGAGCAGAGACAAAGAAAATCCAGTGTGTTTGTCGGAGTCTTTGAGGTTAAAGTGTCGAATCTCACGTTCTCCACACAGTTTGTAAGACACTGTATTATTTTAAGACATTTACGAAATGAGACAATAAGTTAGAACTGTAGCTCTCTATTTGATTGGTTCATAAGGCAGCTGTCCTTGTTACTTTGACCTGTGAAGAGAAAGAGAAAAATGAGTCAGTGCCAAGAAAGCACATTGCCACAGACAAATTCAAATACAAGTTCATATTGTATGTTCATGCTAAAACAAGCACATCACGAAAAAAAAGAAGCATGAATCATTACACCTGCCACTATTCTCTAAAGACCTTGGTAATTCACAGTTGTTACATCCAATAAGAACAATTGTTAACGGGCATCAGCTGTGAAGACTGATTGACTATTGAAGATGATGTGTAGCACATCTACCATATCATTATCTTGGCGCAAATGATTTATAATCTATATTGTCTTCCCTATTGGGTGTCATAAAACCACAGAATGGCTCTTAATGACATTTTTGTTTTTTTTCTCCATTCTCCTGTGTTACAAATGAATCCATATGTCCATAATGTGTGCCATATGTGTTAAATGCTGACCTACCGACAGTTACACACTTTCCCTGAGCAATACAGGAAATTATTATCATAAAATGATGGTTCTTGTCTGATGTGATGATGGCAAAGTGATTTACCCTGGAATTAGCCACCTATCTGCCCAGTTATTATAGAGAAGTATAGGCAGAACATTCATGACACAACTGAGTCATGTTGGCGAAGGATTGAAGTGTTTCCTTGAGTGCAAGTCTAAACCCTACTCCCTTAAATGACGGAGGACTCCCACCTGAACTCAGCTGACCTTGTACAACCAGCAGCTAATAACAGATGACACAATACTGATTTGAACAATGGGCCAGATACAACACATCCTATTCCATTCACATTAGACAATGGACATGTCCACACACCCTCTGTGCACTTCATTGTCCCCTCCCCTCCCTGTGTTTCCATTCATTGCTGTCTGAGAGTGACAGACAGCAGGTTAAGATTTAGGAGACACTCCATTGTAGTCACCCCTGAATGACCAAATGTAGGCATTGGGCTGGGCAAGAGGCTGTTACTCCCCTCTCTTCCTCCCTACCTATTCCCACCAACCCCCTCTCCTCACTAGTAGACATGTCAGCACCCTGCTCTAAATCCTGGCACTGCTTCACAGTGGTTCTCCCCCTACGATTAGTGTTACGTAGCTGGGCCAGTCAGCTGAGGCCTGTGCTCCACAGAGAGAGGCAGGCAGGGGATACCCAGGCTGTTCTGTTCCTGCCACTGTGGAGCTCATCTGGCACACAAGGCCATGAGCACAGCACAGCATATCCCCAAAAATATGCTTCATGTGACCCCCAGAGAAATGTGATTTTTTAAAAAAAATTCTGGAAACCATGTGTTTGATGTATTTGTTACCATTCCACTAATTCCTCTCCAGTCATTATCGCGAGCCGGTCCTCCCCAATAAGGTGCCACCAACCTCCTGTGCATTGTATATCCACATTTATGTTCAATGTACCTCTGAGACCCGCTTTCGAGGATAACTCTGTATACTGTAGGAGTGGATTACTGTCTATTTCCCGTGTATTATATGTTGACCAGCCTGCACTGTACACAGGATTATAAAACAAAATCTCTGATCCATTCAGTGTCAAGTAGGGAAATCCTTTCAAGTCTCTCAAAGACTGAACATCCCGTGTTCCTCTCCTCATTTACTCTCAAGACAATCCCAACCTTTCAGGAGTCCAGATACAAACAGTCCCTC